>NW_006408583.1:17237506-17239130 GCF_000296735.1 Chrysochloris asiatica
TGATTCATAGCCACCACACTTATTTTGTAAACTTTCAAGATTGCATTGTATAGTCACAGTCTAAATTACTATTTACTAAATTTGTTGAGCTTCTTGCTTCTTCCTAATTATATCAGAACTATCAGCTGTCCCATTATGTCAGACTCTTGAGTGTAGTCAAGGTCACTAGTATGATTTTTTTAATGCATCTTGTGATTTCTTCCTCAGTGTACTTGCTGGATTTTGCTATCTGAAGACCTCATCCAGCAACATTTTAATTCATTTGCAATGTTCTAATTGTACTTAGGTCTCCTGATTGGCACTGTAGGATCAGTACTAGACTTCAAATCACAAGGTTAGCAGTTCAAACCCATCAGCTGATCCTAAGAAACACTATACAGGGTCTCTATGAGTTGGAACCAACTCAACGTCACTTAGCAACAACTGTACTTAAGGGTTCTGGTACAGTGGTATAAGATAAACACTGGACTACTAACTGCAAGTCAACAGTTTAAACACACCAACTACTTCTCAGACACCCTATACAGGATGACCATGAGTCAGCACCAACTCAACGGCACATAACAACCACAACAAATGTACGGAATCATTAATGTTTCAATCTCTCTTCTTCTATGACATCCTTAAGACTAAGAACAGTTACCATGGAATCCATTGCAACTCTTTAGAGGCTGATTTTTTCAAAGAAGATCCTCAGAGAATTCTCATGTGCTTTGGGGTGTATTGAAGTTTCAAGCCTTTTGGTTAGTTGCCACTCATATTAACATCTTGTACCTCACAGAGGTTTCCTAGAAAATTCATCATGTGAAATTCTACATAGAAAAGTAAACTTGGAGAAGCAAAGTAAACTTGGAGTAGGTCTATAAAACAAAAGGTTACACTTTTCCCTTACAAAACAATATATATTTACTTGCATTAAATTTCAATTCAAGTAAATATATATTGTTTTATTAATTAAAAGGTGAATTAAAGGGGCCCATAATCCTTTCTTCATTGCAAAAAAAAAGAAAGAAAGAAAGAAAGAAATCTAAGTATCTAGGCTTCTAAATGTAAGTGGGATTTAAGTAAAACCTAGTGCCAAACATAAAAAGCAGAGCACTTAGCAATGAATAAATGAAACACAATATTTTAATTTTCTGATCATCAAACACCTAGCTGCATCTTATTATTGTAATTAAGTAGTATCAAGTTGGAGTCCTGGTGTGGTGTTGAGAATTAATGTGCTAGACTGCAATATCTGTGGTTCAAGCTCACTAGTCACTCCTTGGAAGGACTCTACAGTACAGGGTCATGATGGGTTGGAACATACTCAACTGAACTTAACAACGACAGCACTGTTGAGTTAGTTCCAACTTATAAAAGTCCTGGCATGTCTTGGTCTTCCTTGCATTATAATATAAAATAGACACTGGAGGGGGAGTAAAAGGAATAGCCAGAAATATCACCATAGAAAGCTTGTAAGTTCGTCTTCTGCCTATAACTGATTGGAATACCTAAAATGGGCTACAATGTGCCCAGTGAAGGAGGCTTCCTGCGGAGCCTTTGCAATACATAAGACTATAGGTAGAAGCCTAAACCACATCCAAATCTCCATTGATGGGAAATTTCCACTTGAAAGGACAAG
>NW_006408583.1:17240255-17245475 GCF_000296735.1 Chrysochloris asiatica
AGGGGGCAGGTTTGTAGGGTATACCCTTTGGTTGGTTGATGATGCATGGAGGGGATTGGAACCATGGCAATGAAACGATATATGATAGAATGAATGTAAAACTAAAGTTCTCACATGTAAACTATCATATGATTCACAATAAAACATTAAAAAAAAAAAAGTCCTGGCATGGCACTGTGGATTAATGTGCCAGACTGCAAAGTCATTTAAACTGCAAGGTTGGTGGTTCAAGCTCACCAGCTGCTCCTCAGAAATCCTATACAGGGTTGGTATGGGTCAGAACTGACTGGATGGCACTTAACAACAACAACAACAACAGATTTCCTAGGTTGTAAATGTTTACCTCATCTTTCTCCTGATGAATGTTTAGTGGGCTAAACTGTTGACTTTGTGATTCACAGTCAAGTGTTTGTTCTACAGTTACTTGCTCCCCAGCTACATCTTGTTGTTGTTGTTAAGTGCCATTGAGTCAATTCCAACTCATAGTGACACTGGATAGAGTTTACAAAGAGCAGCTGGTGAGTTTGAAACGCAGACTTTGGGATTCAGACCAACCTTGCAATCCAGCATATTATCCCACAGCATCACACCTTACCTAAAAATAAGGTCAAATATTGATGAATGGGCTGAATATTTAAATATTAGCTGCAGTAATTTCAGATCATTAATTTATTTTGTCTAAGGATCCTCCATGTCTTTTAATTCTTATGATAGAAAGGGACCTTATTTTTTTTTATTTGGTATTTTGAGGGGAGGTTAAAATATGAATAACAGGTATAAATATGTGTATATATATATACATACACAAAGTTTTTATTTTAGAGCACATGTTAGTGGAATCTGCATTCTATAGTTTCTGGTACTGTGTTTCTTAGCTTATTGGACTAGTCAACGCATGCATATTTGCTTTGATTCGTATTGTTTTTCTACCACTTGTCTCCTTTGCTCTCTAGAAGAGAGGAAATTAATAACACTAGTATGGTTTAGTCTATAAATAAACTTGTGCAAAAAAAATTTAAGAAATTACTAGATATAATCTCTCTTTGTATAGTGACCCAAACCACATAAGAGGAACAAAGACACAAAACTAAACCACCAAAGGCAGAAAACAGGAATTTGTTAGAGTTTTCATATTCTTTTATAATTACCACCACAGTAAAGTAAGATAAAGAAGCGTTCTCTTGGGCACAAGCAACAATACCCTTTGTTTGCAGTAGAATGTGAAATTTTGCTTATTTATACTATATTTTAATAAAATAGATCTCTAGTCTTTCTAAAATTACCTTTGGAACAAGTTGAAATCAAGTCTCTACTTTTTTTCCTTCCCCCGCCCCCATGATAACAACTATTCTAGAGATTTTGACCATTTATATGGTCACTGACTATAATGTGTTCTATGTGTTTTCTTTTCCTTATTTTTGGTTGGTACCTCTTCATTATTATGACAATTTGGTCATTTTCTTTACACTTTATTTTGCATAAATATCATTATTCCTTCAGCCTTCGGAATTAGGTTAATCTAAGATGTTTTAGAAGCAGGATTGCATCCCATTGCTTAAAACACTCATGTTCTTCCCAGCTTACTTAATATTTTGCAATAAGAGCAGATATGGTTCTTTCACAAGACACAAGACTTTCTGGGCTCTTCCTTACTTCATGGGTATAAGTAATCTTTCTCAGACCTTATGTGCAGATGGCCAACCTATTTCTTCTGGCACCTTCTCAAATTCTGTTCAAATTTAATATCAAATTATTCAAAGTCAGGTTGTTGGAGGAAGCTAATCTGCCTTCTTCTTAGTAACAACTGATATGTAGCTAGAGATGATAAACTAGATAAAATGATTATTAGGTAAACTGAAAGATGCAGATGTTATAATCTTATATCTGAAGTACCTTAATTTTTTTCTTGTTATTCTAAATTATTTTATGTGTAAAATATAATGTCAGGATTTTTTAAAGAAAGAATTCTGTTTCACTAATTATAATCACAGAGTCTTATATCAAAAAGGAAAAAAACTGAGATTTTTAATAAAAATGGATAAAATAACAGTTGAAAACACCAATGTAAACAATGCCTCATTTGTGAACCATTAGAAAATTTAAAAAATGCTTGAAAGATGAAATTCTGACACAAAATAAAACATGGTCTGTTCCAATTTAGATCTTTACAAATTTAATTGAAAAGTCATTACAAGCAATATTCACAAATAGGCCCATGTTTAGTCCATATATAAGTATCTTTAATATATTATTACTAAACAACAACAACAACTTAAGTCATGTGCTTAGATACACTATCCTACACTTCTAACAACATATGAAAATTTGATAGATATTGATTAAACATCGAGTATGTTCAAAGTGTGTTCTTTGCTACAAAGAAAAACAACA
Source organism: Chrysochloris asiatica (assembly GCF_000296735.1). Lineage (NCBI taxonomy): Eukaryota > Metazoa > Chordata > Mammalia > Afrosoricida > Chrysochloridae > Chrysochloris > Chrysochloris asiatica. The sequence continues at coordinate 17,242,647 of NW_006408583.1, forward strand.
AAATTGTTCATCATCAAAGAACTCACAGTCTAATGGAAAACACAGATGGATAAATGAAAAATGGCAATAAAACCCAATATGCTGAGTGCTATCATTGAAATATTAACAATATGCTGGGCAAATAAAGCAAAATAGACATTATGTTTATTAGTGCAAGAGAGGACCTAATAGAAAGGAGATATGTGAGCTGGTTCCTTTCCTTTGAACACAAGACGCATTACAGCAAGAACACTAAGTGAATAAAGAAAGGAAAATAGCAGGATCTAAACCTACCTAGCTAACCAGCATGTCCTAGAAATAATCTTGGAAACATAACACAGAAAAGGAAGATTGAGATATTTTGTAGAATACATTTTTTATTTTATAGAGAAAGCTTGTAATTTATCTTGAAAAAATAAACATGTTCATGATATGAGACAATGCCAGTGTTAGCAGAGAACAAAGATAATGCCGCAGAAAAGGAATTGAAGACAGAAAAAAATAAAAACTCTTAGCAGGAACTGAAGAGATATTAGCATAATAGAAATGATGCAAATTTGAAAATAAAAGTGAAGAGAAAGATTCTAGAGTTTTCTCTTCCCCTTGGAAGAAGATACTCAGTGTTTGCTATATAATGAAAGCAAGAGATGAACAGCTTCTTTGTTGTCCAAATTGAGATGGTTAGTGATGAAATATACACTTAAACCATCCCAGAAATTTATTGAACTCTATAATTTACAAATAAGCCCCTCAGGTTGGAAGGCACTCAAAATGCAACTGGGGAAGAGCTGCTCCTCAAAGTAGAGCTGACTGTGATGACATGCATGGAGTAAAGCCTATGGGAGAAAAGCCCACAGGACCTTCATTGGTTCATGGGGCATAACTCAAAATGAAGAGACACAGCTGTAAATATCCATTGAAAATTGGAACATGGAATGTGCGAAGTATGACTCTGGGAAAATTGGAAGTTGTCAAAAATGAAATGGAATGCATAAACATGGATATCTTAGGTATTAATGATCTGAAATGGACTGGAATTAACCATTTTGAATCTGACAACCACATGGTTTACTTATGCCGGGAATGACAAATTGAAAAGGAATGGAGTTACATTCATTGTCGAAAAGAACATATCAAGATTAGTCATGAGGTACAAAGCTATCTTTGATAGGATAATATCCATGTGCCTACAGAGAAGTCCATTTACAACTACTATTATTCAAATTTACACACCAACCACTAAAGCCAGTGAGGATGAAATAGAAGAATTTTACCAAATTCTTCAATCTGAAATTGATCAAGCATACCATCAAGATGTATTGATCATTTTTGGCGATTGGAATGCAAAGGTTGGGAGTTAAGAGGAAGGATCAAGAGTTGCAAAATATGGCCTTAGTGATAAAATGATGCTGGAGAACACATGATAGAATTCGGAAAAATCAATGACTTGTTAATTTCAAATACCTTCTTTAGACAGCATAAGAGATGACTATACACATGGACCTCACAAGATGGAATACATAGAAATCAAACTGACTACATCTGCGGAAAGAAATGATGGAAAAGCTCCATATCATCAGTGAAAAAAAGACCAGGGCAGACTGTGGACCAGACCATCAATTACTCGTATGTAAATTCAAACTGAAGCTGAAGAAAATGAAAACAAGCCCACGAGAGTCAAAATATGACCATGAATATATCTCACCTGAATTTAGAGATCATCTTAAGAGCAGATATGATACATTAAACACTAAAGACCAAAAACAAGAAGACTTGTGGGATGACATCAAGCATGTCATACTTGAAGAAAGCAAAAAGTCATTAAGAAGACAAAGAAGGAAAAGGTCAAAATGAATGTCAGAAGAGACACTGAAACTTGCTCTCCAGCATAGAGATGCTAAAGCAAATGGAAGAAATGAGGAGGTCCAAGAGCTGACCAGAAAATTTCAAAGATCAGCTCAAGAAGATTAAGCCAAATATTACAACACAATGTACAAAGATCTGGAATCAGAAAACCAAAAAGGAAGAACATGTTCAGTATTTCTCAAGCTTGGGGAACTGCAGAAAAAATTCAAGCCTGAACTTTCATTATTGAAAGATTCTCTGAGAAAATTATAGAATGATGCAATAGGCATCAAGAGAAGATGGAAGGAATACACAGAGTCACTGTACCAAAAGGAAGTGATTGATGTTCAACCATTTCAAGAGGTACCATATGATCAAGAGCCAATGATACTGAAGGAGGAAGTCCAAGGTACATTGAAGGAATTGGCAAAGAACAAGGCACCAGGAATTGATGGAATAAAAATTGAAATATTTCAGGAAAGTGAGGCAGCACAGGAGGCACTCACTCATCTCTGCCAAGAAATTTGGAAGGCCAACTGATTGGAAGAGATCCATATTTGCGCCCATTCCAAAGAGAGGTGACCCAACAGAATGTGGAAATCATCGGACAATCCCTTTGATGTCTCATGCAAGTAAAGTTTTGCTAAAGGTAACACAGAAACGGCTGCAAGCATACATTGACAGAGAACTTCCAGAGGTTCAAGCCAGATTCAGGAGAGGCCGTGGAACGAGAGATATCATTGCTGATGTCTGATGGATCTTGGCTGAAAGCAGAGACTATCAGAAAGATGTTTACCTGTTCTTTATAGACTACACAAAGGCTTTTGATTGTGTGTATCGTGACATGCTATGGACAACATTGTGAAGTATATGTATTCTGGAACACTTAATTGTGCTCATAAGGAATCTGTACCTGGACCAAGAGGCAGTTTTTTGAACAGAACATGGGAACACAGAATGGTTTAAAATTAAGAAAGGTATGCGACAAGGTTGTATTCTTTCACC
>NW_006408583.1:17246806-17254285 GCF_000296735.1 Chrysochloris asiatica
CAGGTTTCTGATGAGCTTCCAAACTAAGCCAGACTGGGAAGAAGGAGAGACAGACTACTAATATCTTTCTGAATATTTAACCATGGAAGAGCTTTTGACTATCAATGGATAGCATCAGGATATTGAATATTGAAGCATTATGAGATCAATCATTGTGAAATTGTAGAATATTGAATATTGAAACATGAGGGTATCAACGATTGTGATGTTGGTGCAGGAACCAGAAAATTGTCGCTATGAGTTGATATGGATTATAAGGCATCCAACAACAGTATACATATAGAGAGAGACAGACAGAGAGAATCCTAGTGTGGCACTGTGGGTTAATGCGCTGGACTATATAATCAATTTGAACCACAAGCTCAGTGATTCAAACTCACAAGCTGCTCTTTGGAAACCCTCTACAGGGTCACTATGAGTTGGAACAAATTTGATGATGCTTAACAACAACAGCAATATATAGAAAGAGAGAGAGCTTGGTGCGGTGCTGTAGGTTAAAGTACTGGATCACAAAGTGGGTTTGAAATACAAGGTTTGTGGTTCAAACACACCATCCACTCCTTGGAAGCACGATACAGGGTTGCTGAGTCAGAGCTGACTCAAAGACATTTAACAACTTAATAACAACAAATACATATGTGTGTGTGTGTGTGTGTGTGTGTGTGTGAGTTGAAATGATTCTGATTTTCCATAAATTTTCTTTTAGTGTCTCCCTTGCAGTGAATTACTACCAAACAGATCTGTACAAGGAGGTTGGGGAAGATGCTGATGGATAACACGATTCAATTTGTAAGTAATTTTTAGCAGTGGTGGCTCCATATGATAAGCAATGACCTGCGAACCACATGGCCTATCTGCAGTTGGAGCCCACCAGAACAGCCCATAGAGAAAGATGACTCTTTCTGTTCTGGCAAAGATTTAAAGCCTTGAAAACCCTGTACAGGGTCACTACAAGTCAGAATCAACTCAATGACACTTACAGCAAGAATTTCAATCATTTGGTTTGCTATGCAGAGAAAGACAATTGAAGAGGAATGGTGTTGCATCCATTATCAAACATAACATGTCAAGATCCACCTTAAAAGTTTATGATAAGATAATATCCATACAATTACAAGGAAGACCATTATTATTCAAATGTACTCACCAATCATTAAGCCCATGATGATGAAATTGAAGATTTCTACTAATTTATCCAGTCTGAAATTGGTCAAACATTCAATAAAGACATATGAATAATTATTGGTGATTGGAATGTAAAGGTTGGAAACAAAGAGGGAGGATTAGTAGTTGGAAACTATGGCCTTCGGTGAGGGAAATGATGCTGGAGACCACATGATAGAATTTTAGAAAACCAATTATTTATTCATTGCAAATACCATTTTGAAAAAAATCATAAAACATGCCTAGACACGTGGATCTCACCAGATGGCATAAAAAAACCAAACTGACTAAATCTGTGGAAGAGATCTTGAAAAAGCTTCATATCATCAGCCAAAACAAGACTATAGATAGACTGTATAACAGACCATCTCTTGCTCATATGCAAGTTCGGGATGAAACTGAAGAACATGAAGCTGTTTCATGGAAGCCACAATAAGATCTTGACCATATATCACTGAATTGACAGATCATCTCAAGAACAGATTTGATGCATTAGATACTAATGACTGAAGACCAAAAGAGTTGTGGAGAATTCACGAACATCATACAGGAAGAAAGCAAAGGTCATTAAGAAGACAAGAAAGAAGGAAAAGACCAAAATGGATGTCAGAAGTGAGTCTGAAACTTGCTCTCTAGTGTAGAAATGCTAAAGCATGTGGAAGAAATGAGGAGGTAAAAGAGCTGAACATAAAATTTCAAAAAGCAACTTGAGAAGAATTATAAACTCTTCTTATGAATGATAAACTCGAGAAGTATTATAAAGATATGTGCAAAAACCTGGAATTAGAAACCATAAAGGGAAGAACACACTCAGCATTTCTCAAGCAGAAAGTGAAAACAAAATTCAAGCCATGACTTACAACATTGAAAGATTCAATGGGCAAAATATTGAATGATGCAGAAAACATTAAAGAAATATGGAAGAAATACAAAGAGTCACTGTAACAAAAATAAATGGTTGATATTCAACCATTTCAAGAGGCATCATTTGACCAAGAAACAATCGTGCTCAAGGAAGAAGTCCAAAGTACACTGAAGGCATTGGCAATAAACAAGTCACTGGGAATTGATGAAAATTCTCAACAAGAATGCACCACTGGATGTGCCCTTGGTTGTTTGAATACTTGTATATTCCTGAGTGTTGTGGTGGACAAAAACCCAGAGGAAATAGAAGCAAATACTGTTGAATGATGATGCATGCAGGGAATTCTAATCATTGCAATGAAACAAAATATGATAGGATGAATGTAAGGCCGATGTTCCTGCATGTAACCTATCACTCAATTCACATGTACTATATGCCAAGACTACTCTAGGTGATTTGTACAAATCAAAGAAGATGAAGAACAGAAATCTCCCTATACTCATGTGTTATTGCAAGCTTGGGAAGACAGATAAATACTAACTATAAAAATAAACAAACTGACTTCTTTTCTAGAAAAAGAAGAAAAATGGCAAAAAGAGAGACAGAAAAGTTTGAAGGGAGGAAAGAAGGGAGGAAGGAAAACTAACTACTTCAAGATAAGGAAAGGAGGTAGTTGAGACTCTAGGCCCATGGAATGACAAAGGCTGTGTTTCTGCGGGCAGGAGGCTGGTTTGCAAAATGTGCCTTTGGACATTTAAATGAATATCTATTTTATGTGTGGTATGTGTGTGTATCAAAAAAAAAAAAAATAGGGGGGGGATAGAAGGAAATATTGTTAACTGATGGTACATGAAAGGGATTGTAATCATTGCAATGAAACATGGTTGGTTTAATGTAAAACTGATGCTCTGCCTTGTAAACTTTCACTCAATTCACAATAAAAGCTTTTAAAACAATAAAAAATAAAAATAGAATGCACCACTTGAGTCACTCACTCATCTATGCCATGACATTTGGAAGGCAGCTTACCTGGCCAATTGATAGGAAGAGAGCCATATATTTGATCAATCCAAAGTGAGGTGGTCCAGTGGAATGCAGAAATCATCAGACAATATCATTAATATCACATGCAAGTAAAATTTTACAAAAGATAATTTAAAAATGGCTGCAACAGTACATCGACAAGAAATTACCAGAGATTGAAACTGGATTGAGATGAGCACATGGAATGAGGCTATCACTGTTGACATCAGATGGATTTTGTTTCAAAGCAGAGAATGCCAGAAAGATGTTTACCTGTGCTTTATTGATGGAGCAAGTACTTTTGACTGCATGACAAGCTATTGGTATTCTAGAACATCCAATTGTTCTCATGAGGAACTTGTCCATAGAACAAGAGATTGTCATTCGAACAAAAAAACAGCACACTGAATGATTTACAATGAGGAAAGATATGTGCAAACATTGCATTCTTTCAGCCTTATTCAATCTGTATGTTGAGCAAATAATCTGCGATGCTACATTATAAGAAGAACATGGCATCGGGATCTGAGGAAGATTCATTTGCAACCTGTGATATAGAAAGGATGTGACCTTGCTTGCTAAAAGCGAAGAGGACTTAAAATACGTACTGATTAAAAGAAAGTCTGTAAGCTTCAGTTTAGTTTGACCCTCAATGTGAAGAAAATAAAAATCCTCACCATTGCTCACCACTAGACCAATAAGTAACATCAAGATAAATGGTGAAAAGATTAAAGTTATCAGAGACTTCATTTTGCTCAGATCAACCATCAACACTCAAGGAAGCAGCAGTTAAGAAATCAAATGACATATTGCATTAGGCAAATCTGGAGCAAAAGATAGCTTTAAAGTCTTCAAGAGCAAAAATGTCAGTTTGAGGACTGAGGTAGGCCTGACCCAAGACATGATACTCCCAAGAGCCTCCTTTGCACAGGGAAGTTGGACAATGACTAAGACCATAGAAGAATTGATGCATTTGAGTTATGGTGTTGGAGAAAAATATTGAAAATACCATGACTTCCAGAAGAACACATAAATCTATGTTAGAAGAATTATAGCCAGAAGGTGCCTTAGAAGCCAGGGTGGCTAGACTTTGTTTCTCATACTTTGCACGTATTAGAAGGGACCAGTCACTGGAGAAGGACAGCATGCTTGCTAAAGTGGCAGGTCAGCAAAAAGAAAAGAGGAAGACTCCGGCTGGATGGATTGGCACAGAGCAAGAATAAAGGACTCAGGCTATTTTGAGGATGGCGCAGGATGCAGAACTGGACAATGCTTCATTCTGTTATGCATACTGTCACTGTGACTCAGAACCAAATCAATGGCAACTAACAACAGCACTTGTGATAAGGTGATTTTGAGATCCTGTTGAGCACAAAACGAGTCATCTCAGAAGCACAAGGGGCTTCTCACTACCATAAAGAGGACCTAGGAGTGGACTTTGTCCTTGGATCATGAAATTCCTGCACATTGAGTCTCCTCAACCCAGGAAAAGAAAGCTATCCCAGCAGAGGAGTAGCAGAGAGGTGGTACCACAGAGGAACTGCAGTAGCAGAATCAAGAACCAGAGCCTGAGCCAAGGAGTAAGCGAAGCTGAATAACTCTGGGCTGGAGGCTTGCTTGCAGAATGTACTGCCTCCAGACATTTAATTGAGGGAACTAGGCTTGCTAGTCAAAGCCTACTGCCTTCAGGCTGAGGCTTTGGATGGAATTGTGTTCTATGTGAATGTTTATTATCAGCCCTAAAACAGTTTCAGGGCTGCTAGGAGCTCTGGTAAGTAACATAGTGGTTACGAATCAGACTGCAAACCTCAAGGTCAGCAGTTGGAAACTACTAGTTGTTCCGCTGGAGAAAGATTTGCAGTTGTTCCGCTCCCATAAAGATTTGCAGCCTTGGAAACCCTGTGCAGAGTCACTATGAGTCAGAATCGACTCCATAGCACATAACAACAACAACAAACCATTTTTTTTTCAAATGCCAGAGCTGGGAGGAGTTAAAACAAGGTGCTAAGGGTCCAACAGAGTGGCCTGCCAATGGGCATAGCAGAGGAGAGGCTATCCTGACTGGCACAACTGTACGGTTAACTTCCCTGATAAAACCCCATGACTGTGAGTGTGGTGTCTGAGTTCTGGCAGGGCAGTATGATGAATTACTGAGCCCAGCTGAGTAGACAGTGCTAGAGGAGGGATTGTTATTTGTTGTTGTTAAATGTTGTGGAGTCTGATCCAACTCATAGTGACCCTATATAGGGTTTCAGAGGAGGAACTGGAATTTTGAACTGCCAACCTTGTGGTTCACAGACCAGTGCTGATCTTACAGCGCACACTAGGAGTCCATGGAAGGGATGATACACAATGTCGTCTTCAGAACACTAGAGTTTTCAGACCTTTGTTGTTGGTAGTTGCCATCCATTATTATTCTTAGGAGCCACTGAGTTAATTCTGACTCACCGTGATCTTTGTTGTTGTTGTTAAATGTAGTCAAATCGGTTATGACTCATGGTGACCCGGTATAAGGTTTCAGAGGCGTGGCTGGTGAGCTTCAACAATCGACCTTGCAGTTCAAACCAACTTTGCAGTCCAGCGCATTAACCCACAGCACCACACCAGAACTCCACACTGGTGCAGTACCATCTTCATAATCTCTGCTACATTTGAGACATCATTGAAGCCATTGTGTCAATTTATCTCACTGAGGTTATTTCTCCTTTATGCTGACCTTTAAGCAAAAATGAAGTCTTCTCCAGGGATTGGTCCCTCCTTATACCATGTTCAAAATGCATGAGTCAAAATCTACCCATCCTCACTTCTAAGGAGAATTCTGGCCATATGTCACCAAGACAGACATATTCAGTATTCTGGTAGTCCATGATATGATCAATATTCTTCACAAACAATATAATTCAAAGACATCAATTCTTCAGCCTTGTATGTTGTTTTTGTTAAGTGATATCATCTTAGTTCTAACTCATAGTGACACTGTACAGGGTTTCAAAGCTGCAAATCTCTGTAAAGGAGAAAGAACTGCTGGTGGACTTGAACTGCCTAACAAAATGCTATGTTATATTTTCTCTCCTAATATTTATTTTAAAATGACATAGAATTATGCCTTTGTTCTTTAGTCCGAGTAAGCTAATTTTAATTAACAAATGATGTGGGTAAATTTGAATGTAAGCAGTTAAAATGGCATGAATACTTAAATACAGTACATTTTGAGATTTAAAATATCAGGAAACTCAAATTTCAAACTCCCAATGCATGCATTCTTTTTGTTGTTGTTGTTGTTAAGTGCCTTTGAGTCGGTTCCGACCCATAGCGATTGGTGGGGAGAAAACATTTGAGACTTTTTATCATCATAATTAGCTTTGCCCTGTCACTTTCAGCCAACATAATAAATAGTAAAATATGGAACCTTTGGTTTTAAGTGATAATTTAAAGATGAATCTTTCAGGTTTGATAGGACTTACTGAAAGACTTTTCTGAAAAAATTTAGAAAAATGGCACATTTATTTAGATGTGCCAAAGTTTGTATCTATATTTTTTTTCATTTTCTGTATAGTGAACTAAGGCACTAAGTGTAAAGAGTTCGAACAGCTTTTGTCCGTTTAATATGTGAGTTACAATGTATAAACATTTAATCAATCTCTTTGTCTCTCTGTCTCTCTATTTCTCTCTCTCTCTGCTTGTGTTGCTCCTAATATCCAAACATAATGTTACTATACTGATATTAATTAACAGATGATATTGATTAGACCTTATCCATTTTAACTACTGGCTATTACCAAAAGTATCATACGCAGATCAACACAAGGAGCTATCATTCGGAGAAAAAAATGAAACAAAAAGGAGAAAGAAAATACACTGAGTTATGATTCAAAATGTTTTCTTCTACATTCTTTTGTAATTTTTTATTAAACAGCGAGAAAAAGAAAAAAAATAAGAGTAACTAAGGCTATGATGTTATATTTTCTATATTCAATAAAATATTTATATAAAACAGACCATTTATAAGCTCAAAATAGATTGTTATTAGAGAAGTGTCTCTTTTTTTGTAAGTGTATTTACTACTTAAAAGCAGGAAGTTATTTTGAAAGGAAAGAACTTTCAGGGCTAATGTGAAAATTTAAGACCTTTTTACCTGGAGCACTAACATATAACTTAAATTGTAGAATTGTGATAAGTTATGATAATGATCATACAAAGGAATACACAGAGCCACTGTACCAAAAGGAAATGGTCAACTGTTTCAAGAAGTAGCATATGATCAAGAGCCAATGATACTGAAGGAAGAAGTTCAAGGTGCATTGAAGAAATTGGCAGAATACAGATATCATCAGACAATAGCTTTGATATCCCATGTGAGTAAAGTTTTACTAAAGGTAATACAGAAATGGCTGCAAGCATACATTGACAGAGAACTTCCAGAGGTT
>NW_006408583.1:17254760-17260880 GCF_000296735.1 Chrysochloris asiatica
TTCTGATCAACGGAGAAAAGATTGAAGTTGTCAAGGACTTCATTCTTTTTGGATCAACTATCAACACTCATAGAGTCAGCAGTCAGGAAATCAAACAACATATTGCATTAGGCAAATCTGCTGCACAAGAACTTTTTAAAGTTTTGAAGAGCAAAGATGTCAGCTTGAGGACTGAGGTGTGTCTGACCCAAGCCCTGGTATTTTCAATAACCTCATATAGATGCGAAAGCTGGACAGTGAATAAGGAAGACCATAGAATAATTGATACTTTTGAGTTATGGTGTTGGAGGATAATATTAAAAGTGTCGTGGGCTGCCAAAAGAACTAACAGATCTGTGTTGGAAGAAGTGCAGACAGAGTGTTCCTTGGAGGCCTGGATGGCCAAACTTTGTCTCTCATACTTTGGACATATTATCAGGAGGGAGCAGTCGCTACAGAAAGATATCATGTCTGATAAGGTGGAGGGTCAGAGAAAAAGAGGAAGACCCCCAGCGAGTTGGATTGGCAAAGTGGCAGCATCAATAGGCTCAAGTGTGGCAACAATTGTGAGGTTGACCCAGAATCAGGAAGTAATTTGTTCTATTGTTCATAGGGTCGCTATGAGTTGGTACCGACTCAATGGCACCTAACAACAACAACAATGATAATAATATTATGAGGATCTAAAAACTTGCAACAGACACCAGTGTATTAAGGATTGTTTGTTATTTACTTTTGTTTTCTATAATAGCTATATACTTTAGAAACAAGATAATATGTTACAAAACTAGTAGCCTCAATACCATGGTAACAATGTTGTACTACTGACACTGGCACAAGTAAAGAGCATTTCATGAGTTGTTGTTTGGTGCCATTGAGTTGATTCTGACTTATAATAAACTGAAGTACAGCAGCACAAAACATTGTCCAATCCTGTGCCATGCTCACAATTGTTGTTAAACCTGCACCTATTGCAGCTGACACTGTGCCAATCACCTGTCTCATTAGGAGTCTTCCTCTTTTATGTTGATCCTCCACTTTACCAAGCATGACATCCTTCTCCAGGGACTGGTACCTTCTGATAATACATCCAAAGTGTGAGAGGCTAAGCTTTGCCATTATAACTTCTAAGGAGCATTCTGGCTGTACTTCTTCCAACATAGATTTGTTGGTTCTTCTAGCAATCCATGGTGCTTTTGATGTTCCTCCTTCAACAGTGTAACTCAAATATGAAGTTTGTCTATGAACTTCCTTATTTATTGTCCAACTTTCACACGCATATAAAGCTATTGAAAATAATATGGTTTGGTTCAGGTGCATTTTAGTCCTCAAACTGGTATCTTTGTTCTTGTCTTGAGCACTTTAAAGATGGTTTTGTGAAGCAGGTTTGTCTAATCAATAGGTTTTTTGATTTCTTGACTGTGACAAAACAAAATGAAGTCTTTGACAACTTCAATCTTTTCTCCACTTATCATGATGTTATTTTTTTTTCCAGTTGTGAAGTTTTTTTGTGTAGTTTTCTTTATGTTGCGATGCAAACCATGATGAAGGCTGTTGTCTTTGATCTTCATCAGTATTTTAAATCTTCTCCCTTTAAGCAAGCAAGTTTATATTATCTTCATATCACAGGTTGTTATGAGTCTTCCTCTAATCCTGATGCCACATTCTTTCATCTAATTCAGGCTGTCAGATTATTTGCTCAAATACAGACTGAATAAGAATAGTGATAGAATACAACTCTGGAGCACACCTCCCTCTATTTTAAATCACTCAGTGAACCCTTGTTTTGTTCAAATGGGTGCTTCTTTATTTATGTATAGATTCCTCATGAGCACAATGAGGGGTTTTGGAATACTCATTCTCTGAATTGTTGTCCATAGCTTTTCCTGATCCACACATCCAAAAGTCTTTGTATGGTCAATAAAGCACAGGTAAATATTTCCTTCTTCTTGGGTCAACTACCAACATTCATGGAAGCAGCAGTCAAGAAATGAAACGACATATTGCATTAGGCAAATCTGAGGCACAAGACCTTTCTAAAGTGTTGAAGAGTGAAGATGTCAGCTTGAGGACTAAGGTGCACCTGATCCAAGCCATGGTATTTTCAATAACCTCATATGCATGCGAAAGCTGGACAGTGAATAAGGAAGACCATAGAAGAATTGATGCTTTTGAGTTATGGTGTTGGAGGAGAATACTGAAAGTGCCATGGGCTGCCAAAAGAGCCAATAGATCTGTTTTGGAAGAAGGCAGCCAGAGTGCTCTTTATAGATCATGATGGCCAAACTTCATCTCTCATACTTTGGACATATTGTCAGGAGGGACCAGTCCCTGGAGAAGGATCTCATATTTGGTAAGGTGGAGGGTCAGAGAAAAAGAGGAAGACCCCCAACAAGATGGATTGGCCAGGTGGCGGTATCTATGGGCTCAAGCAGGGCAACAGTAGTGAGTTTGGCCCAGGATCAGGCACTGTTTTGGTCTGCTGTGCATAAGGTTGCTATGAGTCAGTGCTGACCTGATGACACCTAACAACAACAAAATATTTCTAGGTAACCATGAAATTGGAGAAGGATATCATGCTTGGTAAACTTCATGGTCTGCCAAAAAGAGATGAATTGGCGCAGTGGTAACAGCAATGGGCTCAAGCTTAAAAACCATTGTGAAACTGTCACAGGATCGAGTAGTGTTTTGTACTGTTGTAAGGTCGCTATGAATCAGAGCCGTCTCAACTGCACCTAACAACAACAACACCAACATTCTTGTTGAGTGCCATGGAGTGCCACCCGACTCACAGCAACCCTGAAATGGATTCCGAAGAGAGACTATTGAGTTTGAATTATATACCATACCTTTTTGGGGGAATTATATCCCCTAAATTTTGACTAACGAAAAGTCTAAAAGTCTTTCTTCAATGTGTCTTTTCAAAAGTATTGTAGTTTTATTTTACATTTAAGAATATAACACATTTTGAGTAAATTTTTATATATGCCATAAAATATGAAGCATTTTGTAAAACATACATTTCCAGTGATACCACTACCATTTGTGGAAAAGACTAAATATGTGAGTTTCTTTATTGAAATGCATTGCCATCTCTTTTAAAAATTGTTCAACTATATGCATGCATAGTGTCCTAGTGTGGCATTATAGTATAAGTAAATGCACTACTAACTACAAGGTTCGAAGTTCAATTCCACCATACGGTTCTTGGGAACCCTATGTTGTTGTTGTTAAGTGCCGTTGAGTTGGTTCCAAACCATAGGGTCACTGTTAGTTGAAACTGGTTTGAGGACAGTTAACAACAACAACATATGCATGTATGGATCTATTTTTAAACTATTTATCCTGTTCCATTCATCTGTATTTTCTTCCTTACCTCCAGTCTCTCACTTCTGTTCCCAATCTTGCCTACATGTGATATGTACAGAGACTCTACGTGTGTGTGAGTCCTCTCTGTGTGTATTGCTATAAAAAGTTGGTTACATAATCTCTTATTGACCCACACTCAATCTTCAGCTCTAGGATGGCACTGTGGGATAATGCACTGGACTTCAAGGTTGGTTTGAGCATCAAGGTCAGCAGTCAAATTTACCAGTTGCTTTTTGGAAATCCTATACAGGGTCGCTATGAGTCAGAACCAATTCAATGGCACCTAACCACAACAATCTTTAGTCATTTATTAAAAATGTTACGTTTCCGAAACTAGCTTGTAGAAGGTCTGATGTCTAAGATAAGCAAATATTTACAGGTGTTTTTTATTTCTTACATTGTGATTTGTTCAATTTCTTGTTTGTCTTGATTTCTGAAATGTTCAACAAAATTTGTGATTTTGGGGTAGGAATTTTTTTTTCCATTTTCTACATCTTATATCAATGCCAGACTTTGCACTTCACTTTGTGAATGTTTTCATTTGTGGCTATGGGGGCTGCACATGGTGGCAAGAGATAGACTGCATCAATTGATAAAAATACTTAACATGTTCACAATTATCTTTAAGGTTTAAAATAGATGTTTTGCAATTAGACAAATCTTTTAGTTTTGCGCTTTTATAGAAACTTATGAACCATATATATTTTTTAATGCTTGCATTTCAAACAGGATTACTTACACTTAAATATTGCAAGTCAATTCTCAGGCTACCCATTACCAGATAACTATCAATTCAATAAATCATAAGTCTGGAATAAACATGAATGTTTTAATCATTTTGTCCAATTAGCTTCTAGCTCAACATGTATCAGTTCTGAGATCAAATAAATGACATTTCAACTCATAACTTCACTGTTACCTTAATATTTGAAGATAAATTCCCTTAAGATCAGAATGTTTTTAAATCATTTCATAGATGATGCAATTTTTCACTTCAACATTTGTAACTATGATGACTATATATGTTACAACAGAATTTCTATAGCACAGAAGAATTATAGAAATTAGAACTGCAAAAACCCAAAGCCTCAGATGTAATTTAGATCTACCTGTGATGTTTTTAATTATTTTTTATAATTCCTATCAATGGCATTTGGTCCAATTTAAAATGCAATGCAGTTGTCCCTTGCATAGTAGCTTAAAATATAATTTTTTTCAAAGCACATTATTATTTTAAATTGTCATATCCAAAATTATTATATTATTTTCCTTAGTTGGCTTTTATTGCCCTGGTTATTCTATTTGTATGTGTGTGTGTGTGTGTGTGTTTTCCTCACTTGGCTTCTCAATTCTGTGCATAAATGTATTCTGTCAGTAATTTTTTGTTCCATCCATGACCAAAGGAATTCAAAATTAGAAAGCATTTCCATATAGTATCCCCATCCTCAATGTCATGATGAAATTCACCATAGTTTCAAGATCCCCATGTTCTTCTAGCTCAATACTGTAAACTTGTCTTTATCATGTATATACTTTTCCTCACAGATTTTTAAAACATTCTTTCAAGTTATAGCCAAAGACAGCCACCTAAATTCTGCCCACAAAGCAAAAGTTTCAGGACAATTTCCCAGAACTTTAACTTCTAAAAAATAGAGTACTGTATTTTTAGCACCACTCTTGATAAGAGGATAAGGGGAAAGAAAGGAAAATACTGTGTAAGAAATAACAGGCCAGATTACTCTCGCATCCTACAGATTTCTTCTTCTCTTGGATAATAAAATACAAGATCTTTGTGACCATTGCTTACCAGATTTTACCTCTGTTCAGTCAGTCATTGATGCCAAAGAATTTCTGTAGCTTTTACCAGGAGGTAAGAGTAATATTTGGCCCTGCAGAATAAGCACTAAAATGCTGACCACACGGTCACTGGTTCATACCCACCAACTGCTCCTTGGAACCCCTTTATTGGGGTCCTTCTGAGTAGGAATTGACTCAATACCACTTAACAGTAACAGCAGCAAAAGTAATATTTGTTTCTTTAGCAAGAGTGATTCAAGATCTGGCACACAAACCTGTCAGAAATTGTTTATAGAAATCAGTAATGATTGATATTTGCATACTATAAAAATAGCAGTATGTAAATATGTCTAAATATTGTACTACCTATAACATTGTATCCGTACTAAGAAATAAAAAAATAGTAACTTGATATTCAGAAGTCAACTAGATGAAATTAAAAATAAAACTATTTTTGATAAAGGAAATGAGGGTAAATTGCTATAATTTGATGAACTTGACCTATACTCATGGATGTGGTAGCTTATCAATGCTATTCCCTCTGTATACAGGGTAGATAGGGACAAGCAACTTAGACATTGGCTACCTAAAATTGTTGTTGTTGTTGTTGAGTACCTTCGAGTCAGTTTCTGACTCATAGCAACCCTGTATATGGTTTCTGAGGAGCAGCTGGTGGTCTTGAACCACCAACCTTGCAGTTTAAATGGCTTTGCAGTCTGGTGCATTAACCCACAGCACCACACCAGGACGCCTAAAATGAGGGGGTGATAAAGGCACAAAGTGACTGGCTTACAAATTTTCAAGAGGGAGTTTTAGTTTAGATAGAGTCCCCACTGAATAGTTTTCATCTTGTCTAGAGGTGTCTGTTAAAAAAAAGATTGGGATAAGATACTTATGATTCAATAATGAGTAATTGTTATCATGACTAATTGTGACTGTCACAGTTGTAAAGGTAGTAGTTTTGTAACAAAGTCG
>NW_006408583.1:17262720-17264226 GCF_000296735.1 Chrysochloris asiatica
TTATTCATTGTCCAAATTTTACATGTATATGAGGTAATTGAAAATGCCATGGCTTTGGTCAAGTGTATCCTAGTCATCAAAGTAAACTCTGAGCTCTTTACCACTTTAAAGAGGTCTTTTGCAGCTGACTTATCTAATGGTATACATCATTAAGTAAATAGTGACCCTCATATAATTTTAGTTCTTGTTTTCCTTTATAATATATAACCCTGCCCCCAAGGAGGAATCTCACTAGTTGGGAAGACAAACATTCTCACACACATACCCTTCATGTAACATTTAAATAACAACAAAAAGTAGTTTGTCTATGTGCTGCATTTTTGTTAAGTGCCAACGAGTCAGTTCCAACATATAATGATCCTACATACGGTTTCTGAGGAGCAGCTGGTGAGTTTGAACTGCCGACCTTGCAATTAGTGGTCCAGTGCTTATCCTACAGTGCCACACGAGAACTGCACACACATACATATGCAAAAGCTGGGTCTCATCTCCTCCATGTGTTAAGTGGGAAACTGAATTAGACCGGGGTCTTCTCTGCATTAAGAGTGTCACAGGAAGGGCAGAAGCAGGTTGCTAGTCCAGTGATAGGCCTCACACCACCAAAGAAGACCCATTCTCATCTATTGTGTGTATTGGTGATCAAAATATAATCCTTCTTGAAAAAACATCGCTTTAAAAAAACATTAAAAATTAAAAACACTAGCTTAACTTATCCCTTGACCCTTCCAGCTATGACATTTTCTGAAATGCCATTGAAAGAGCTATCTGAATATGGCAAGAATACATGCTTCACACCAACAGAAATTTATAGAGACAAATTAACTTAAGATTCATATTAAAAGTGTTTGGTTCCATGGATAAAATCCAAATCATGCTTTATCATATTAACATATAATATTTATGACCATAAAAGAAGTGTGCCACAAAAAGTCAAATCAATTTACCTTCTTTGATAGCTTCCTATCACATTTATCTTTTGTTTGTCCCCTTTTCATGACTCCCTTACTTTCTGATTTTAAGCCTCTACCTCATTGGTAGAATCCTGATGTGGCACTGTGGGTTAATATGCTATACTGCAAAACTGTTTTGAACAGCAAGGTTGGCAGTACAAGCTCACCAGCTGCTCCTCAGACACCCTATACAGTGTCACTATGGATTGGAACCGACTCGACGGCACTGAACAGCAACAACAACACCTCATTGGTAATGCATCTGTCTTCACATGTCTTTTTACACTCCATATTTTCCTTATACCTAGGCTTTTGATGAATGTGCTATTTTTCATGATACTCTGCAGTGTGATTCTGACTCACATTAACCATCCTCTTACCACTGATTCCAAACAATCATTTACAGATGTGTCAACGTTTCTCTTGATGAGATGCTCAAAACCACTTTCCTAACAGGTTGTTGTTGTTGTTGTCAGGTGCCATCGAGTCAGAACCGACTCATAGCGACCCCATGCACAGCAGAATGAAACAATGTCCGATCCTGGGCCAACCTCAC
>NW_006408583.1:17265056-17276370 GCF_000296735.1 Chrysochloris asiatica
GTCTATCTTCTTAATCCCATTTGCAAAATCCCTACTACCATTTAAAGTAACATTGAGTGTCAAATAATTATAATACATTACTGTAATCAAGGAATGTAATACTTTGTTTCATTACAATGATTATAATCCCCTCCATGTACCATCATTTAACAGTATTTCTCTTTATTCAGTTTAACTCTGTTTTATTTTTTTAAACACTCAGGCATATATAGTAATTTACACCACCAAAGGACACATTCTACAAGCCTGCCTCCTGGCCACCAGCTCTCAGTCCCTCTCTTTCCATGAATCTAGAGTCCTCAGACTCTCCCTCTCTCCATGTCCCCATCTCTGCCTCCATCTCTGGTGGGGCTGCTTCTCTCACACCATAATTTTTAAACTGCTAACTGTAAATTTTTTTAATAAGGTCTACCCAATTTTCATATGGTATTGTTTTCTATTGCTGCCATAATACAGTGTCACCAACTTGGCTTAAAGCAACACAGGTATCTTTGCTTACAGTTCTTTAGCTCAGAAGGTGAACCTAGGTCTTACCAAATTATAACCAAAAGATCGACATCCTTTCTGGATGGTTTTAAGGGAGAATCTATCTGCTTATTCCTTCAATTTTTGTTGTTAAGTGCCACTGAGTTGACTCCAACTCATAATGACACTGTATAGGGTTTCTAAGTAGTGATTGGTGAGTTAGAACCGATGACCTTGTGATTCTAACTGACCTTGTGGTCCAGTGTTTATCCTACAGAGTCACAACAGAATTCAATATTTAGTAGAATTTAGTTCTTTGCAGTTGTAGAACTGAAGTCTTGCTCTCTTCCTACATGTCAACAGAGGACCATCCTTTCCAACTTCTAGAGTTTATTCATGTTTCTTTCATCATGGAATACTTCCTAAATCTTCGAAGCCAGCAATTGTGATTTCAATCCCTCTCTCATTGATAATTTTCTCCCTCCTTCTCTTCTATCTCTCTCTCTCTGTCACTCTAGCATAGTAAGCATCTCTGCTTTTAAGACTTCATGTGTTTGAATCACAAGGTTGGTGGTTCAAGCTCACCAATTTCTCCTCCGCAACCCTATACAGGGTCGCTATAGGTTGGAACTGACTCAACAGCACTTAACAACAACAACAACAAGTAGCCTAGTCCTGATGTGACCTTGTAGGATAAGTACTAAACTGCTAATCATAAGGTCAGAGATTCAAACCCACCAGCCATTCCTTGGAAACCCTATATAGGGTTCCTATGACTGGTAAGAGACTTGATGGCACTCACAACAATAATGAGTGGCAGAGTTGGTTAAGTGCTGGGCTATGAAGCTAAAGGATGCTTGTTCAAATTCACCAATGACTCCAGAGAAGAAAAATGAGACTCTCTGCTTCTGTAAAGACTTTCTGTTGTTGTGTTAGAAACCCAAAGGAATAGTGACTCTCTGTCTTCTAGGGTCCCTATGAATTGGAATGGACTCAGAGACAGAGTCTGGTGGTGCTGTGCTTGGACTGAGCTAACCCAGATCACCCAGGACAATAGCCCTGTTGCAAGGTCTATCTTCTTAATCCCATTTGCAAAATCCCTACTACCATTTAAAGTAACATTGAGTGTCAAATAATTATAATACATTACTGTAATCAAGGAATATCTAGCCTAAAGTCAGATAAAATGACATGACAAATATTTTAACAGAATATATTATATGAATATCATTTAACAGAATATATTATATGAATATCAGACCAGAATGTTATGCATGTTGTTATTGTTGTAAAGTGCAGTTGAGTCTATTCTGACTCATAGTGACACTGTATAGTTTCCAAGAAGCCACTGATGATTTGATCCATAGACCTTGCAAATAGCAGTCCAGTGCTTAACCTATAGTGCCACACACAGATTCCAATTTATGTATGCTGTTGGTGAATCCAGTCAGTTCTGACTCAGACCAACCCTGTATAGGGTTTCCTAGGAGCAGCTGGTGAATTTGACCAGTTGAACATGTTGTTAAAGTGAACTTGTGGTCCAGGGCTTACCATACAGTGCCACATCAGGACTCCGATTTATATATGTTGTCTTTGATGTTGTTAAGTACCGTCAAATTGATTCCAATTTATAGTGACTCTATACCGAATTTCCAAAGAGCAGGTGGTGGATTTGAATTGCCAACCTGTTGGTTCACATGCTGGTGATGATTCTACAGCACCATGGCAGTAGTTCCCAATGTATGTATTCTTATTTGTTGTTGTTGTTGTTGTTAGGTGTCATCGAGTCAGTACTTACTCATAGCAAATCTATGCACAACAGAATGAAACACTGCCCGGTCCTGGGCCAACCTCACAATTGTTGACATGCTTGAGCCCATTGATGCTGCCATTTTGCCAATCCATCTTGTTGGGGGTCTTTCTCTTTATCTCTGACCCTCCACCTTACCAAACATGATATCTTTCCCCAGTGACTGGTCCCTCCTGACAATATGTCTGAAGTATGAAAGACAAAGTTTGGCCATCCAGACCTCCAAGGAGCACACTGGCTGCACTTCTTCAAACACAGATCTGTTAGTTCTTTAGGCAACCCACGGCACTTTCAATATTCTCCTCCAGCACCATAACTCATAAGCATCAATTCTACGGTCTTCCTTATTCATTGTCCAGCTTTCGCATGCATATGAGGTTATTGAAAATACCATGGCTTGGGTCAGGCGCACCTTAGTCCTCAAGCTGACACCTTTGGTCTTCAACATTTTAAAAAGGTCTTGTGCAGCAGATTTGCCTGATGCAGTATGTCATTTGATTTCTTGACTGCTGCTTCCATGAGCGTTGAAAGTTGATCCAAGAAGAACGAAGTCCTTGACAATTTCAATTTTTCTTTGTTGATAAGAATGTTGTTTATTGGTCCAGTAGTGAGAATTTTTGTTTTCTTTACATTGAGATGCAATCCATACCAAAAGTTGTGTCTTGGATCTTCATCAATATTTTAAGTCCTCTTCACTTTAAGCAAGCAGGCTTGTATCATCTGCATATTTCAGGTTGTTAATGAGTCCTCCCCCATTCCTGATGCTATGTTTTTCTTCATATAACCCAGCTTCTCAGATTATTTGCTCAGGATACAGGTTCAATAAGCATGGCAAAAGAACACAACCCTGTCACACACCTTTCTTAATTTTAAAACATTCAGTGTCCCCATGTTCTGTTTGAACAACTGCCTCTTGGTCCATGTACAGTTTCCTCATGAGTACAAGTAAGTGTTCCAGAATACTCATACTTCACAATGTTGTCCATAGCTTGTCATGATTCACACAATTGAAAGCCTTTGTGTAATCAATAATGCACAGGAAAACATCTTTCTGGTATTCTCTGCTTACAGCCAAGATCCATCGAACATCAGCAATGATATCCCTCGTTCCATGTCCTCTTCTGAATCTGGCTTGAACCTCTGGAAGTTCTCTGTCAATGTATACTTGCAGTCATTTCTGTATTACCTCTAGTAAAACTTTACTTGCATGGGATATCAAAGAGATTGTCTGATGATTACCACATTCCGTTGAGTCATCTCCCTTTAGAATGGGTACAGATACAGATCTCTTTCAATCAGTTGGCCAGAGAGTTGTCTTCCAAATTTCTTGGCATAAATAAGTGAGTGCCTCCAGTGCTGCCTCACTTTCTGGAAAGATTTCAATTTGTATTCCTTACACTCCTGGTGCCTTGTTCTTTGCCAATTCCTTCAGTGCACCTTGGAGTTCTTCTTTCAGTATCATTGGCTCTTGATCATACGCTACCTCTTGAAACAGTTGGAAATCAACCATTTCCTTTTGCTGCAGTGACTCATTGTTGTTAGGTGCCACCAAGTCGGTACTGACCCATAGTGACCTTATGTATAAATAAGAATAATGTCCTCAAAGCAATTGAATATACTTGTACATCTCTCTATATAATTCAAAGATAGTTTTCTGATGTAAATAAGACTATAAGATTTATCTTTTCCATAGTAAGATCAGTTTTGTTTGAAATTTCACATGTCACAGTGGTTTAATTTTTTGGTATAGCAAATCTTTTCATTCTTATGATACAATAAATCTCCAAGTAAAATAATTCAGAAAAAAAAGTTTCTTGGTAAACAAGGTGCTGGTTCTCATGTTTGGTGCACAATATATTCATTGCTATGCACTTGGAGTCTCCTGCCATGCCTATATTTGACCTGTTAAACAGGACAAATAATCCATGTTTCTGTCTGGCTTTTGTAATTTTTGTTTAATTACAGAGTATAGGATATAGCTATGAGGCATTCTGAACTAATGGAAAGAAATATGAACATATTTAAGAAATTAAGAATATTTTAATTTAGATTTAGTTCCAAAAACTAATGTTCTACTTTAGGCAATTCATTTTTTCTCATTATTAAAGAGAACTTGTGTTAGCAATTTAATATTGATATGACTAAAACATTCCAGATATAGCTTTTTTAATCACTTAGAGTTCCCAAATAAAATGAAAAGTAATCATTTAAATTGTTTCACAGTGTTTCTTATCATGACTATGTTTTAAAAGTTCATGAAGAAAAGCAAATTACTAAAGTTTGTGATGAAAAATAATTAATAGCCACTTACAGTGGTGATATTATCATAGGTTCTTTGCAACACATATTCTTCTGAAATTCAAGTCATCTTTATTTTTCCATCATTAAATGAAGTGCATTTTTATTTCTGTTGCTTGTTTAACCAGTGAAAACAAATTTTTCATCAGACACTAAAGTAATTTGCTGGTAAATAAGTATTTTCTTTTAAAAGAGGTTAGAAAGTTTATTGGTGTTTCATTAAAGGTCTTCTTTTAGAGATCTTTAGTTCTCACCTTTCTTAAAGATTGCCAAAGGTGAATTGATAAGTTAATGATTTAGGTTAAATATGATTTCTAGAAATTTCTAATTGTTCCTGTATAGTTCTATCTCTAATGCATTGGTTTAGATAAGGAACTGTTCAATGGCTATCATTTCCAATGAATTGTATATGGTGAAACACCTACAGATATTAAAGTAGGTGACAAGGCACATACTTCTGTAGGACTTAATCTTAATAGTTGGTAAGTCCCTTTCTCTTTCATAGAATATTTTTAAGTTATTTTTATTTTGTCTTAGGAATCATCTTACAAAACATGTACTACTTAGCATTTGATAAAATGAGAAATTATTTTTAAGAAAATAGGTAATAGCTATTGAGTGGATGCAATTGCATTACAATTAAGGGTTTAGCTAACTCTATTAGGAGGACGAATAGAATTATTCAAAGTGTGGCTTATAGGGACTGTGTTTCTATTTAACTCAGAGTTAACCTGGAAGAAATTATGTTTCGCAAATCACTAAAAGAGTTACTACATAAAATTCTACTTTTAGATCTTTGTTAATATTATTTATGAATATTTAAGTTTACATTAGGACTATATATTAGCAAATGGCTGCCTACACGTGAAAAGAAAACATAGTATATGTGCTGATACGCATTCTTTCTTAGTTACTGCATAATAAAATTGGAATAATAGATGACTCAAAGGGTTAAGCCGACTTCAGGTGCCTCAGTGACAGGCTTGATGGTCTGCTTCTGTAAGGTCACACTTTTGGAAACCCGATGGAACAAACAGCATGCTGAGGGTTCCATGAGTTTGAATCAACATGACATCAACATTCCACAGGCACATATTTGTGACAAGGTTTCCTGGGTGGTGGAAACTGTGCTCCACTATTTGTTCAAAGGGTGGTAGCTCAGACTTAACCATCTGCACCACAAAACCAAGACTTGATGATCTGTGCAGTAAGGATTATAGCCGAGCAAATCCTATGGAACAATTCTACTCAGTAACACATCAGATTTGCCATGAGTTGTAATAGACACAATGAGAATGAGTTTGTGGTTTTGTTTATATTTATTACATTATTGCAGATACTTGTAATTTTTTTAAAAATTTGATATAAACAATAATCAAAACATCAGATTACAAAAGAACTACAATTGGTAATTCACCTTTTACAAAAATGTGAATATTTATTGAATTTTGATAAGGAGTATCATTTTTCTAACTTAAAGAGAGATATCAATTATTGCTTTATTTTATTTTAATGCATAATGGTAAGCATAGAATTCTAATTTGCTCTACTGTATGCCATTAACGTAAAATAAAATATCTCAAAATAAGAATATTTTAAGGTCAATTATGCTGTAAAATATGGGTTTCAGGGTATCATCAGAATGATCATTCATGTAGAATATGTGGAGACCTCTATGTCTATGTGATAGATATATCAACAGTGCACTGTAGTGATTAAAATGCAGTTTCTAGAGTCAAAAAAAAAAAAAAAAAGAATTGAGTGCTGAATTTTATGTGTACATGTCTTAACTTTGGGTCTTGGTTAAATTTTAGGGCCAAGCACTCAGCAAAATGCAGTTATCAGTAACCATGATTCATGTTAAGTAGTTGTTGATAAATATGGAACAGCCGAGGAGCTTGAACCACCATCCTTGCATTCTAAGCCGACTTTGCCGTCCAGTGTATTAACCCACCACAGCCGACCAGGACTCCAGTTAAGAAAAGTGCAGGACTCTATGTTTCATAGATAGTGCAATGTCATGATTAAAATGCAGTTTCTAGAGTCAAGAAAGGTGAATATTAAATGTTACCTCTGCATATCTTTACTTTGGGCTTTGGATAAATCACTTTATATCTAACTTTGAGCTTTCTCATTAGCGTAAATGAGAATAATACCAGTTTATACTATACACTTGCTTTGATGTCTAAATGCATGAATCCTTGCAAAAGACTTACCAGATTTGGTGTCACAAGGTAAGTCCCATAATTAACATTGTTGTTGTTGTTAAGTACCGTCCTTGGGTTCTGAGTCACAGTGATCCTGTTAGTGTCTGTGAAACCCATGGAGTGGCTGGTGAGCTCAAACTGGTCTGCAATCCAGTGCTAATCATAAGGAGCCACTGCACTCTCCACGATAAGCACAAGCTTTATATTATGTATGATTGGCTATCTGTCTGAGAAGTCTTTAGTCAAATAGTTATTTCCCTCTTAAATTTTACTATTAAGATAAATATATATTTATGAATTGGAAAGAACTTGAAAGGTCACTCAGGTACTTCTTGATTTTGTGTGTTGTGAATCTTTCATAAGATTTCATTGCTACTAAAGATAAACATTATTGTGTTCCTCCCATGATGCTCCCATCTTAAAATATAAATGCTCTGGGGAAGAATAATTGTTTTAATTGATTCATTCTAAGTGATTAGTTACTTATGAGGATACTGTCTTTCATGGAAAGCCAAGAACATGGACTTTAACGTTGAATTGTGGTTCTAATACTTATTAGTGAGGTTAGGCAAATTATTTGACATTTATATCCTGGATTACCATATATGTAAAATAGGGATTTTTTTTTTTTTTTTTTAACCAATCTCAAAATATTGTGGATATGGGTAAATAAATTAAAATTCAAAATCACTGAAAATAATGCAAGGGATATTTGTTGTTGTTGTTGTTAAGTGCCGTCGAGTCAGTTCAGACCCATAGTGACCCTGTATAGGGTTTCCAAGGAGCAGCTGGTGAGCTTGAACCGCCAACCTTGGAGTTCAAATGGCTTGGCAGTCTGGCACATTAACCTACAGCGCCACACTAGGACTCCTTTAGAGTAGAACTGTATTAATCTGTACAATTTCTTCTAATTTTGAATCAAAGGAAGACACTAAACTGTCCCTGCATATTATTCTATAATAAGAGCTTTAAAAGAATTGAATTGTGTCCTACAATGAGAAACCAGTATTAAAACTTGTGCCTGCTAATATGACCCTGTTTAGAAATAAGGAATTTCCTTTTTGATTCTAATGAAGTCATACCAGAGCGGTGTGGGTACTAAACCTAATCACTTCTCAGTGGTGTCTTATAAAAACAGCACAGTTGACACACTGACACAGACACACATGCAGGGGGAAGACACACATATAAGTGAGGACCTGTCTGTAAACAAAGGACACCAAGAATGGCAAACAGACAGCAGAAACTAAGAGAAAGCTCTCCACATGGAATCAATAATGCCAAGTCCTTGACCTGGACTTTAACCTCCTAAACAATGACAGGAGTCCTGGTGTGGTGCTGTGGGTTAATGTGCCAGACTGCAAAGCCATTTGAACTGTAAGGTCAGTAGTTCAAGCTCACCAACTGCTCTTTGGAAACCCTGTACAGGGTCGTTATGGGTTGGAATCGACTCAATGGCACTTGGCAACAACAACAACAAACAATGACAGGACTTTAGGTGGAGTACTATAAGATAAGTAATGGATTGCAAGGATGATTTGAACCTTAAGGCCGGCATTTCAAGCTCACCAATTGCTCCTCAGAAACATTATATCCAGCTGCTATGTGTCAGAACTGACAGGATAGCACTTAACAACAACATAGGATCACTATGAATTAGAAACGACTCTATGGCATACAACAGCAAGCAATGAGAAAATTAACTGCCTGCTCTGTAAGGTCATCCACTTGTGGTATTTTTGTTGTAACAGCACTAGGTAACTAGGCTCGATTTTATTGTTATTGTTGTTAAGTGCTGTGGAGTCAGTTCCAACTCATAGCAACCGTGTGTAGGGCTTTCAAGGAGCAGCTGATGGATTTGAACTGCTGAACTTTTGGTTCACAGTCCAATGCTGATCCTATAATGCCATAGCAGAAGTCCAACTAGGCTGAACAGGAAGAACAACAACAAAAAAAAATTGCTATTGTTATTATTAGTCCAGTATGATTTAAAGAGTAATATAAGGGAGCAGGAAAAGGACCCTTGAATGATGATTCAAGAATAATCATTTCATTTGTCAAACTTTGACATGGTGGTCACAAATTACTATCATTCTCAACTTAGGAGAAAAACATATAATCTATGAAAGAACATAAGCTTATACATGCCGTCAAAAGATTCCTACATATAATTTTATATACAATTTAAAAGATAACAACGTATATATGCAAGTAAAAAGAAAGCCTAAACAGGCAACAGGAGCAGTATACAGTAGAAACAAAGGTAAAATACATTTGTTAATTAAAACAGACGTTACAATAAACGTGGTCAAAAATACAATAAGAGAAACAAAAATATTTATGTTGTTTTTGTTTAGTGCTGGCAAGTCGGTTCCAACTCATAGCAACCCTGTATAGGGTTTCCAAGGAGCAGCTAATGGGTTTGAACTGTTGACCTTGTGATTTGAGCTCCAATGCTGATCCTATAGCACCACATCAGAATATTAATATATAATACGAATTATAAAAATCAACATTATGCAACTCAAACATATAATCACATCAAGTAGGAATGCAATAGACGAGCAAATCAAGAGATGAGAGACAGCTACATATAGAGAAAATAACTTGAAGACATACTGGAATGAATATACAATATGAAGCACGAGAAGTCAGAATAATTATATATGTGTATGTGTGTATGTACACAACACAAGGGTAAGTAAAAATGAATTGCAGTTAGAGTTCTATACCACTAATCTGTCAGTTTCTCCTACTGTGGTGACTTGTATATTGCTGTGATCCTGAAAGCTAGGTCACTAATAGTCTAAATACCAACAGGGTCTCCCATAGTGGACAGATTTCAGTGGAGCTTCCAGACAAGACAGAGCAGGAAAAAAGAGAAGCTGACACTTCTGAATGGTTAGCCACTGGAAGACTTATGAATAGCAACAGAATATTGTCAAACATAGTCCAGAAGATGAACCCCTCAGTTTGGAATCCACTCAGAATAAGACTAGGGAAGACCTGCCTCCTCAAAGCAGAGTTGATCCTAAAGAATGGAGCAAAGTTTTGGGATTTTCAGTTGCTGATAGGACACAACTCAAATGTGAAAAACAAAACAAAAAAACAGCTGCAAACATTCACTAATAATTGAAACATGGAGTATACAAAGTATGAATCTAGGAAAATTGGAAGTTGTCGATAATGAAATGGAACACATGACGATCAATATCCTAGGTATTAGTGAGCTGAAATGGACAGGGACTGGCCATTTTGAATCTGACAATCCTATGATGAACTATACCTGGAATGACAAATTAAACAGAAATTTCTCATATTCTTTGTAAAAAAAAGAGCATTTTATGATCTATCTTGAAGTACAATGCTGTCTGTAATATGATAACATCCGTAAGCCTGCAAAGAAGACTGGTTAATACAACTATTATTCAAATTTATGCACCAAGCACTAGAGCCAGTGATGATGAAATTGAAGTTGGTAGAATCTGTCAAACAGGCTGAAATTGTCAAACATGCAACTGAGATGAAAACAAGTCTAAGACAGCAAAAATGCGACCTTGAGTCTGTTGTTGTTAAGTGCTTCCAAGTCAGTTCTGACCTATAGCAACCCTGTATAGGGTTTCTAAGGAGCGGCTAGTGAACCTAAACTGCCGACCTTGCAGTCTGATGCATAAACCCACAGTGCCACACCAGTACTCTGATGTTGAGTATATTCCACCTGAATTTAGAGACCATCTCAGAAACAGTGTATTAGATACTAAAAACTGGAGATCAGAAGTATTGTGAAATGATATAAAAAACCTCATACATGAAGAAAGCCAAACATCATTAAAAATATAGGAAAGAAAGAAAAGACCGAAGTGGATGTCAGAATAGACTCTGAAACTTGCTCTTGAGGGTAGAGAAGTTTAAGCAACTGGAAGAAATGATGAAGTTAAAGAGATGAGTAGAAAATTTCAAAAGGAAGCTTGAGATGACATCAAATATTATAATGAAATGTGCAAAAACTTAAAAGAGAAAAAAACTCACATTTCTCAAGTTAAAAGAACTCAAGAAAAAATTTGTGTTGATTTGCAATATTGAAAATTCAAAATATTTAATTATTCAAGAAGTACAAAAGAAGCTGGAAGGAGCACACAGAGTCACAGTACCAAAAAGAAATTGTTGTTGTGGCCCTGTTTCATGAAGTAGCATATAATCAAGTACTGATGATATTGAATGAAGAAGTCCAAGCTGAACTGAAGGGATGGGCAAAAAACAAGGCTCCGAGAATTGTTGGATCACTGATGCAACCCTTGAGATGCTCACTCATCTATGCCCAGAAATTTGGAACACAGCTACCTGGCCAACTGATTGGAAGAGATTCATATGTGTGCTGTTTAGTGCAATGAATTATTTCATATGACTTGTTTAACAATAGTCTTTGCAAGTCCCACCAAACAATGGTTTTCTCCTTCTGAATCAGGGGACGACATAGTGGGAGAAAATGCTGATAGGCTTATATGATTCAGTTGTAAGAGATTAGTTGAGATCA
>NW_006408583.1:17277520-17280720 GCF_000296735.1 Chrysochloris asiatica
TTTGGAATGGGCAAAAATATGGATCTCTTGAAATTAGCCATGTAAATGTCTTCTGCATTTTTTGACATAAGTGAGTGGCTCCAATGCTGCATCAATTATTTGAAAGATTTCAATTGGTATTCTATCCATTCCTGGAGACTTGTGTTTTGCCAATATCTTCACTGTACCTTGGACTTCTTCATAACCATTGGATCTTGATCATAAGCTACCTCTTGAAATGGTTGCACATCAACAATTTCTTTTTGGTATAGTGACTCTGTGTATTCTTTCTATTTTATTTTGATGCTTGCTGCATCACTCCATATTTTGCCCATATAACTTTTCAATATTGCAAATCAAGACTTGAATTTTTTATTTTGTTTTTTCAGCTTGAGAATGCTAAGCATGTCCTTCCCTTTTGGTTTTCTATCTCCAGGTCTTTGCATGTTTCATTATAATACTTGAGTTGGTCTTCTCAAGATGTCCTTTGAAATTTTCTGTTTAGCTCTTTTACCTCTTCATTTCTTCCATTTACTTTAGCATCTCTACACTGAATACCATCCAGGATATCATAATACATTTAGTTTTCATGTCTTCTTATACTATCCTTGGCTCTGACAGCTTCTCAGATATATAGGATGCCCTTCTATAGGAACTTGAGGATTTCTTTCATTATCATTGTTTTTGGAAAGAAGATGACATACCATTCCATAACTCACACCAAGCATATATACACTCAACATAATGTGTTCTTGTTGATATCTATATTGCCCATCTGACTTGAGATAGTATTTTTTGGGTTTCTCTGCCTTGTTCTCACTTTCATATTGTACTATTTGGGAGGAAATCACTCTTTTCATCCTATCCCTAAGTGTGGTGATTTATAAACCGACTCCTTAAGAGTAACAAATCTACATGATGCTATTGACATTTTTTACAAGGTAATTTTGTTTATTCTCCTTCTTTTACTAATTTATTCATTCATGAATTTACACCACCATGGACTTGTTATTGTTAAGTGCTGCTGAGTCAGTTCCAACACATAGTGACCATGTATAGAGTTTCCCAGGCTTTAAAACTTTACAGCAACAGAAAGCCTCATCCTTCTTCCATGGACCAGATGATGGGTTCCCATTGCAGACCTTGTGGTTCACAGTCCAGTTTATACAGTGTATTATACTCTAGGAGTCCTGGTGTGGCACTGTTGGATAAGCATTGAACTTCTAATTGCAAGGTTAGCTGTTCAAACCCACCAGCCACTCCTCAGAAACCTAGCACAGTGTTGCTATGTTTCAGAGCCAACTTGATGGCACTTAGCAGTAACGATATACTCTAATACTATTTACATTCTTTTGTCTATTTTGTAACTCATTTTTTTCCCAGATTTTCCCAGGCAGAGCTCTTTAGTTAGCCACAGTGACCTTTTGACATGATGTCATTAATGTAGGTTTTTGGTTTTGAGAAAATGTAGGTTTTTGGTTTTGAGAAATTTCTTTTATTCTCAACCACAAATTACCCCAGACTTATACGGTACATTTCTTGTCCCAGTCATAGAATCAGTCATTGTTCCAAGAAGCCTGATTCTCGTTAGTAGAGAATGACATTATAAATCAAAATCTGGATGTATAATCTCCACTGTGTTGTACATTTATAAAATGAAAAGCTTTTCTTTCTGTGAGCCTATAGTGAAGCATAAGATATAATAGAGTCTTGTTTGGTTCTTTTATTTTGAAAACACCGTTGACTACATTGAATATATGTACACACAGAAGACACAATTCATAAATTTTATGCAAAATTCTATAATTATTAAAGGTTTCATGATTCAGTAAAAATAATTTACTGTCAGATGTTCTTAAGCATGCTAGTTGAGAATGAATTGACGCTAGATGTACACTCTTAAATGAATATTTTCATTGTGTCTTTCATCTAGACCTCAAAGGAATGATAAGAAATGATGTCTATGTACAGGCGTCCTGGTATGGTACTATAGGATCAGCATAAGGTTGATGGTTCATACTCACCAACAGCTTCTTGGAAACCCTAAAGAAGGATGCTGTGAGTTAGAACTGACTTGATGACACTAAACAACAGCATGTACAGTGAGAGCTTAATCTAGAATCCAAATTTTTTTGAAAATTTCCTAAACAATGTCATTATATTTAGTAACTGAGGGAGTCATATCTTTTGGTTTTTGCTTAATTTTTCATATTTCCACAGAAAGCGTTCTAAATGCCATTTGAATTTGAATAACCACCTACATTATTTTGATAGTCTTTAAATATATTTTACTTAAATGCACACATGTTTCAGACATGATACCAAGACAAAACATATTTAGGGTAATTTTGACTTGAAAATTTCCAAGTTAAAATGTTTCTGTTTTTAGATTCAATAGAAAAAAAAAATTTATACTTAGTCACATGATTTAATTTATTGTAAAAATGAGTATGCTAATGCTCAAAATTTAGTATACTAAAATGTAGTACTTCCCATAGTAGCAAAAGCAAAATGGAAACAGATGATCATTACTCATAAAGTCATTTTCATGTTTCTATTCAAATTTACAATATACTTTTAGCGTGCTATAGCAATTGGGATGGGGCAGTGAGTTTCCATTGAGCCCATTCCAACTCAGAGTGACCTCACGTATTACCGAGTAGATCTGCTCTATTACTGTGGCGTCCTTGAGTTGGTTCTGATTAATAGCAAACCTATGAACAACAGAATGAAACATTGTCTAATCCTGTACCATCCTCACAATTATTGTCATGTTTGGGACCATTGTTACTGGCACTATGTCAGTCTATCTCATTGGGGGTCTTTTGTTTTTCACCATCCACTTTACCAAGCATGATGTCCTTCTCCAGGAACTGGTAACATGCCAAAGTTTGAGAGTTGAAGTCTTACCATCCTGGCTTCTAAAGAGCACTCCGGTTGTAATTCTTCCAACACAGATGTGTTTGTTTTTCTGACAGTTCATGGTACTTTCAGTATTCTTCACCAACACCATAACTCAAACATAAGGATTCTTCTTCAGTGTTCTTTATTCTTTGTTCAACTTTCCTATGCATATAAGGTGACTGAAAATATCATGGCTTGGGTCAGACACATCTTAGTCTTCATACTGAAACCATTGCTCTTGAATACATTAAAGAGGTCCTTTGCAGCAGACTTACTTAATTATATCTATCTATCTATCTATGTATCTATCTATCTAT
>NW_006408583.1:17280853-17290052 GCF_000296735.1 Chrysochloris asiatica
ATCTATCTATCTATCTATCTATGGCTTTCTGCTCCCATAAAGATTTACAGCCTCGGAAACCCTGTACAGGGTCGCTATGGGTCAGAACCAACTCGAAGGCACTTAACAACAACAACATATAACTTCTACATTACTCCTTCCATGAGTGCAGATTATGGATCCAAGCAAAATGAAGTATTTGACAACTTCTGTCTTTTCTCCACTTATTCACTTATTATGATGTTATTTATTGGTCCAGTTACAGGACTCCTGTTTTCTTTACATTGAGGTGAAATCCATACTGAAGACTGCTGTATTTGACCTTCACCAGTAAATATATTAAGTCCTCTTTGCCTCCAGCAGGTAAGGTTGTATCATTTGTATACCTCAGGTTTTTACTGAGTCTTTCTCCAAACTTTATGCTACATTCTTCTTCATATAATCCAGCTTCTCAGATTATTTGTTCCTCATACAGACAGATTAAGCATGGCAAAAGGATACAACCCTGAGGCAAACACACCTCTCCTAATTTTAAATCATTCAGTATTCCCTTTTACTGTTGAAATGATTGACTGCCTGCCCGCCTCTTGGCCTATGTCTAGGTTTCTCATGAGTACAATTATGTGTTCTGAAATATCCATTCTTTGTTGTATTGTCCATTGTTTGTTAAGCTCCACAATCGAATGCCTCTGCATAGTTAATAGCACACAAGTAAACATTTTTCTGGTCTATTCTGCTTTCATCCAAGATCCATCTGTTGTCAGCAGTGATATCGCTAGTTTCATGTTCTCTTCTAAATCAGGCTTGAATTTCTGGCAATTCACTATCAGTGCACTACTGCAGCCCTTTCTGAATTATCATTAGCAAAATTTTACTTGCATATGATATAACTAATACTGTACAATAATTTCTACAGTCTGTTGGGTCAACTTACTTTGGGATGGACACACTTAAGGATGTCTTCCCATCAGTTGGCCAGAAATTTCTTACAAATTTCTCAGCATAGATGAGTGAGAGTCTCCAGTGCTGCATCAGTTTGTTGAAATTTTTCATTTTGTCTTTTCCTGGAGCCTTGTTTGTTGGAAATAACTTCAGTGCAGCTTGGACTTCTTACTTCAGTACCATCGGTCCTTGAAATGGTTGAACATAGACTGTGCTTTCCCTCCATCTTCTTCTGATGTTACTGCCTCATTCAATATTTTGCCCATGTTGTTCTTGTTAGGTGCCATCAAGTTGGTACCAACTCATAGCTACCCTATGTACAACAGAACGAAACACTGCCCGGTCCTGAGCCAACCTCACAATTGTTGCCACACTTGAGCCCATTGATGCTGCCACTTGGCCAATCCATCTCGCTGGGGGGTCTTCCTCTTTTTCTCTCACATTCCACCTTACCAAACATGATATCCTTCTCCAGCAACTGGTCCCTCCTGACAACATGTCTGAAGTATGAGAGACGAAGTTTGGCCATCCTGGTTTCCAACGAGCAATCTGGCTGCACTTCTTCTAACACAGATCTGTTGGTTCTTTTGGCAACCCATGGCACTTTCAATATTCTCCTCCAACACCATAACTCAAAAGCATCAGTTCTGCTACAGTCTTCCTTATTCTGTTCAGCTTTCACATGCCTATGAGATTATTCCTTCAATATTGCAACCAAAGGCTAGAAATTTTTCTTTAGTTCTTTCATCTTCAGTAATGCTGAGCATGTCTTCCCTTTTTATTTTCTAATTCTAGGTCTTTGCATGTTTCTTTATCATGCTTTACTTTGTCTTCTAGAACTGCCATTTGAAAATTTCTGTTGAGCTCTTTTACTTCCTCATTTCTTCCTGTCACATTAGCTTTTCTACACTCAAAAACAAGTTTCAGAATCTCGTCTGACATCCATTTTGAACTTTTATTTCTTTCCTGTCTTTTAAATAACCTTTTTCTTTCTTCATCTATGATATTCTTTATTCTACCCCACAATTCTTTTATTCTTTCATTAGTGTCTAATGCATCAGATTTGTTCTTGAGATGATCTCTAAATTCAGGTTGGATATATTCAAGGAATATATTTTGTCTCTTACAAAAAATGCATTTTCTTATCTTCAAGCTGAATGTACATACAAACAATTGATGGTGTGCTCCACAGTCTGCCCCTGCCATTGTCTTCATTGATGATACTACATTTCTCCACCATCATCTTTCCACAGATGTAGTCAATTTAATTCTTGTGTATTCCATCTGGTGAGACCCATGTGTATGTCACCTTCAGTGCTGTTTTTAAAAAGGTTATTTGATATCTAGGATCATTTCTATCACCAAGGTTATATTTTTCAAATGGTAATTTTTTCTTTGTTTTCAACCTTCACATTCCAATCACAAGTATTTATTTGGTAAATAAATCTTGATTGTATGTTTGATCAATCTCAGATTGAACAAGTTGGTAAAATTCTTCAATTTCAACATTCTTGGCTTTAAGTGTTGGGGTTACTTACTGGTCTTCTTGTAGAAGTATGGATATTACCCTGTGTTAAACAGCTTTGTACTGCAAGGTAGATCTTGAAATGTTCTTTTTGACAATAACTGTGATGTCATTGCTCTTCAATTTGGTGTTTGCAGCATAGTAACCCATGTGATTGTCTGATTCATCATAGCCAAGACCAATCCATGTCAGCTCACTAATACATAGGATATCAATTTGTATGTTTCCTTTTGACAACTTCCAATTTTCCCAGACTCTTATTTTGGACTTTCTTCACCTCAATTATTAATAATGATTACAACTGTTTCTCATAATTTTGAGTCATGTCCCTTCAGCAAATGAAAGTACTTAAAGCTTTGCTCCATTTATGTCAATACGGTTAATTTGTCTTTGAGGAGGCAACTCTTCTCCAGTCCTATTTGGAGTGCCTTCTAACCTTTAGCAGCTCATCTTCTGGCATTGTATCTGACAATGTCCCACTGCAATTCAAAAGATTGTCAATTAACCATTCAAAAGTGTCTGCCTTTCCTTGTTATAGTCTGTCTTAGTCACATGGCTCAGCTGAAACCTGTCCACCATAGGTGGTTTTGGTGGTATGCTATGAAGTCAGTTATAACTCACAGAGACCCTGATATAGAGTTTCCGAGGATATAAATCTTTACGGACACAGAGAGTCCTATCTTTTCCCCATAGAGTGACTGGTAGATTAAAACTGCTATCTTTGTGGTTAACAACCCAGATCATAATGCATCACACCACCTGGGTTCTTTACGATGGGTGACCCTCCTGGTATTTAAAATAACCGGTCTTTAAAATAGATTCCAGCACCATAGCAATGGGGAATCACCAGTATGCAAAAATGGACAGACAAGTTGTGGAAACTGCTCCATAGGGTGTTTTGTTTCATTTTGTTTTCCTTCAATCTTAATGCAAGGTAATCTCCTGTCCTATTCTCCATGTTCCCAGTGGGTAGCATTGAATTGTCAACCTTTTCATTAGCAACTGAATACATACATACATACCTCTTATGCCATGCAGGATTTAGGAGATTCATGTTTTTTAAAGCTTGAATGTAGTAAAGAAATATTCTAATGTTTTTCAAGTTCTTAATATTAATGAAAACTGTAATTTCATCTAGTTATCATAGAAAATATAAAAAATACAGATCTTTGTGTATAATATATAAATATATGCACTCAAATATGGTAATTACTTGTTTATATTTTTATATTACACTGGATGTGTTGTCAGTACTTCTTCCCAGTATGTTATGATTTAACAAAAATGTTAATTTCTAAAAAAAAAAAACTACATAAAAATAAGGTTATTAATGACATTTACAGAAGTCAATTAATCCAATTCGATATTTTTTTAGTAAATTTTCTCAGATGTATATTTAGAAAGCATTAGTTAAGATCAGAGAGACTTGTGAAATAAAGCTTCTATGTATTCTGGGCTTACACAATTTCAGAATGTAAGAGAAAGTCAGGAAATTATATGAAATTTAGATTACGTGACATTTACTCCACAAAGGGCATTCTTTTTATGACCTGCTGCCCTTAGTGGGATAATACACTGGATCGCAAGGTTGGTTTGAACCACAAGTGTAAGGAACCGTGGTAGTGTAGTTAATTAAAAGGTCAGCAGTTCAAATCTACCAGTAGCTCCATGGGAGAAAGACAAATCTCCCTTAGAGATTTATAGCCTCGGAAACACTACACAGGGTCACTATGAGTCGGAAGTGACTCCATGTCGTGTAGTCAACACCACCACCATCCTTAGTGTAATAGTCTCATAAACATTAACCATGAACACACTTACATAACTTGACTTTAGACAAGTATGTAATGATTTTAATACAGAGTCAGTAGATACTTACTAGTCAGACTTGAAGGACATTTTTTTTTCCTTAAAAAAGGAAAAATTATTATGACAAATAAATTTGCATTTCTCAAAATTGTATATCAAATTAAGTACAAGGAAAATTATATCAGTTATGTCCATGGATGCATTTTTATTTTCCTCTTTTAATCATGTTTCTTCTGTATGTATTCGCTCTCTTCACGTTTTGAAAGGAAAAATGTAGAACAATGTACACTGACAGATCTAATCCTTTAATCAAATTTTATAAAAGCTTGGGGAATGTTTAGAATTTTATATGGCTGTCTGATTTTAAAGATGTGTTTTGCATTCATTGTCTAGGGATTTCCAAATCTCTCTTTAATAATGCATAAATAATGCTGAATCATCACGGCCAAAGAACAAACATTTGTCACCTAAATACAGAAAGACGAAGAGAAGCATCTTTCAACATCGTTCATATAAACCAGTAGTAGTGTGATGTAATGATTGAGCTGAAAATGTAGGGGCTTATTTTCTAGAAATGGAAATGCCTTTTGTTGTTTGGCAAATATCAGTTTGATAAATGATCTGGTTATTTTAATGAAACTTTATAATACTTTCATGTTCCTCAGAATAAGTACCAACATACTATTGTTAAATAGTTGATTTTATGGTCAAAATACAAACTGATGAGCTTTTCAATATCTTTCCAGTGAAATCAGACAAAGCCAGGAAATAATCTTTACTACCAATTTGGTTTTGTCAGGCTATAAATTATCAGTTTCCTTGGGAGATATGTGTATTAAGTGAAAGCCCAATTTTATTCTTTCATTGATTTTCTGCTAATGAATTCTTTGTGCTTTTCTAGATCCTGAAATTAACTTTGCTCATATTTGCTATGATTATCTGACAAACCAGTTCTATGTACTAGCTTTTATGTGAGAAAAATAAATAAATGTAATAAAAGCATTCCCCATACTCCATTGCAGCTTCTATAAGGATTCAACAATGTAATGCATATAACTGAAACGTTGAAGTAAGGGATGTTGGTGATAATGAGTAAAGTTATAGAGATCTGTATGTAGCTAGACCTTGCAGTCAGATGTTCAAAAGACAAAACACCATAATGGTTAAAACAGTTTATGCTATCCATATTTTTATTAGTAAACAGCTTTGTTTGTTTGAAAGTTACCTATGGGAGAAGCAACAGTAACTTCCATATCTCTCATTGAGAGATTTCAAGAGCTAACTCTTTGCTATATTCCTATTTAGTCTCACTAGCAAGCCTTGCCATGGCTTGTCTATCAGTTTGGCATACTGTAGTGGCTTGTGTGTTGCTGTGATGCTGTAAGCTATGCCACTGGTATTATAAAAATCAGCAGGGCCACCCACAGTGAATGTGTTTCTAACTAGAAAGAAGGAAATGTATACTACTTGTGAACATTTACCCACTAAAAACCTGAAGTCCCCTTAGATCTTAGGGATCTAAACCATAGAACTGGTTTGTCAGAAAATCATAGCAAATATAAAATACACGCTTGAGTGAGATAGAAAGGAATGTGGGAAAACATGATTACAGAAAGCTTGTAAGCCCATCTTCAGACTATAACTGATTGGAATACCTAAAAGGGGTTCTAGAACTTGCCCATTGAAAGAGGCTTTTTATGGAGCCTTTGTGATTTATAAGACCTTAGGTGGAATCTTGATCCCCAACCAGAACTTTCTGAGGTGGGACATTCCCACTTGAAAGGACAAACAGACCAGCCTGGAGCAGCCTGAGGAACAGAAGATTCCTTTTGAGAGAAAGACTGAGAGTTGAAAGAGGAGTGTCCACCTGATATGGAGTGAAAGGAGACACACACAAATGCCCAAACTTGCATATAGTACCTATTTGACCTAAATTTGATGACTGGATGATCAGAATACGACTAGAGGAAGATTAAAAAAAAAAAAAATTAATACAGGAAACAAGTGTAAATTGCTACAATTCGATGAACTTGACCTATACTTATGGAAGTAGTACCTCAGAAAACCAACTGAGAGGGAAGGAATCTTCAAATCAAGTATCATTCCCATCCCTTCTGTACACAGGTTGATAGGGATGGGCAACTTAAACAATGGTTACCTAAAATGGGGGTGCTATAAAGGCACAAAGCAACTGGCTTACAAGTTTTCAAGAGGAAATTAAATTTCAGAGTGTGTGTGTGGGAATGTAGAATTCCCACTGAATAGTATTCATCTTGTTTAGAAGCGTCTGGTGAAGAGATAATGGGATAAAATTCTTATGATTCAGTAGTGAGTAATTATTAACATGACTAATTGCAATTGTCACAACTGTAAAGGTAGAAATTTTGTAGCATAAAGGGGTGAGTAATTAATCTTACTTCCAGAAACAGAGGACCCTAGGACCATAAAGGGAGAAGAGCAGAAGCAGAATGTGGGACCCTATCCAGAGAAACAGTGACACCAGAGATGAGGACATGGAGAGATAGAGCAGCTGAGGACTCTAGACTCATGGAAAGAGAAAGGCTGTGTGCTGGCTGCCAGGAGGCAGGCTTGCAGAAGGTGCCCTTTGGTTGTTTAAATGATTATATTCCTGAGTGTTTTTGTGTACATCCAAAAAAGAAAACAAAAATCAGAGGGAATAAAAACAAAGACTGTTGAATGACGATGCATGGAGGGGATTGTAATCATTGCAATGAAAAGATGAGTATAAAACCGATGTTCTCTGTTGTAAACTATCACTCAATTCACAATAAAAACTTAAAAAATGAAAACCTAATGAAAAGCAGCAGATTATTGTCAAATACAGTGCCAGAAAATAAAAACATTATGAAGAGCAGGGATCATTGTCAGATATAGTGCCAGAAGATGAGCCCTTCAGGTTGGAAGCTACTCAACATACAACTGGGCAAAAGTTGTCTCCTCAAAGAAAAGTTGACCATAATTACGTGACTGGAATAAAGCTTTTAGAACCTTCATTTACAGGTGAGACACAACTCAAAAATAGGTGAAACTGTAATGTATGAAGTATGAATCAAGGAAAACTAGAAATATTCAAAACTAAAATAGAATGCATAAAGATCAGTATCTTATTCATTGGTGATATTGTTGTTAAGTGCCATCATCAAGTAAACTCTAACTTATAATGACCCTGTGTAGGGTTTACAAGGCGCAGCTGGTGAGGCTGAACCACTGACCTTGAGATTCCAACAACCTTGTGGACCCTGCTGGTATTTATCCTATAGTGCCACACCTAGACTCCTGTTTATTAGTGAGCTAAAATTGACTGGTAGTGGCCATTTAGAATCAGACAATTATACCACGAATGACAGATTCAAAAGGAATGGTTGTTGTTAGGTGACTTCAAGTCGCTACTGACTCATAGTGACTCTATGCACAACTGAAAGAAACACTGCCCGATCCTGGGCCAACCTCACAGTTGTTGCCACGCTTGAGCCCATTGATGCTACCACTTTGCCAATCCATCTTGCTGGAGTTCTTCCTCTTTTTCTTTGACCCTTTACCTTATCAAACATGATATCCTTTTCCAGTGACTGGTCCCTCCTAACAATATGTCTGAAGTATGAGAGACGAAGTTTGGCCATCCTGGCCTTCAAGGAGCACTCTGACTGCACATCTTCCAAAAGAGATCTGTTGGTTCTCTTGGCAGCCATGGCACTTTCAATATTCTCCTCAACACCATAATTCAATTGCATCAATTCTTTAAGAGGAATTATGTCATATTAATAATCAAAATGAATCAAAATGAACTTCAAGATCTATCTTGAAGTACAATGCTGTCTGCGTTAGGATATTATCCATATGCCTACAAGGAAAACTAGTTAATACCAGTATTATTCACATTTGCACACTAGCCACTAAAGCCAATGATGGTGAAATTGAAGAATTCTACTAACATCTTAGAGTCCTGGTGTGGCACTGAAGAATAATGTACTGACCACAAGGTCAGTTTTTACCAGAAGGTCGGTGGTTTAAACCCACCAGTCATTTTTCAGAAACCCTATACAGGGTCACTGGGGGTTGAAACTGACTTGATGACACTTAACAATAGCAACAACCAACATCTTTAGTCAGAAATTGATCAAAGATGCACTCAAGATGCGTTGATAATTACAGTGATTGGAATATGAGAACTGGAAAAGAAGAGGGAAAAATATGAAAGCTGGAAACTAAAAGAAAGGATCACTAATTAGACATAATGCTGGAGATCAGATGATAGAATTTCCAAGACCAATTACTTACTCATTGAAACTAACTTTTTTTAACAACATAAAATGTGACTACATACATAGACCTAACCAGATGGAATGCACAGATATAACAATGTGGGAAGAGATGGTCAAAAAGCTCAATATCACCAGTCAAACAGTATGAGAGGCAGAGTGTGAAACAGACCATCAACTGCTTATATGCAAGTGCAGGATGAAGCTCAAGGAAATGAAAAGAAGTAGAAGGAAGCCAAAATGTGGCCTAGAATAGATCCAACCTGAATTTAAAGATCATCTCAAGAACAGATTTGATGCATTAGGCACTGATGACCAAAGACCAGAAGAGTTACAGGATAACATCAAGAACGTTATACAGGAAACAAGCAAAAGGTCATTAAAAGGACAGGAGAGAAAGAAAGTCAAAATGGATGTCAGTGTAGAGAAGGTCTTGATTGTAGAGAAGCTGAAATGAATGAAAGAAGAGAAGAAGTAAAAGAACAGAACAGAAATTGTCCAAGGGCAGCTCAAGAACAAAAATGAAGTATTATAATGAAATATGCAAAGACTTCGAGTCAGGAAACAAAAACAGAAGAACACACTTAGTATTTCTCAAAATAAAAACTGAAGAAAAATTCAAGACTCTGGTTGCAATACTGAAGGATTCTAGGGCTTCATTCTT
>NW_006408583.1:17290876-17298486 GCF_000296735.1 Chrysochloris asiatica
AGACAATGTACCAAAAAAAAACAAAAATAATAATAATAAAATAAAATAAAAAAGGTTGATGTATTTCAACTATTTCAAGAGGTAGCATTTGATCAAAAACTGGTGATAGATACTAAAGGAAGAAGTCAAAGCTACACTAAAGGCATTGGAAAAATACAAGATTCCAGAAATTGACACAATATAAATTAAGATATTTTCGCACTGTTGTAGCACTGGAATGGCTCACTCATCTATAAAAAGAAATTTGGAAGACAGCTACCTTGTCAGCAAATTGGAAGAGATTCATAAATGTGCCCATTCCAAGGAGAGGGACTCAACAGAATGCAGAAACCATTGAACAATATCATTTATATATCATGCAAGTAAAATTTTACTGGAGATAATGAAAAAGTTACAAAAGTACATCAACAAGAAACTTTCAGAGACTCAAGGTGGTTTCAGAAGAGAATGTGGAATAAGGAATATTACTGTTTATCTCAGATGGATCTTGGCTGAAAGCAGAGATTACCAAAAAGTTGTTTATTGGTGCTTCATTGACTATACAAAGGCTTTACACTGTGTGGATCGTTGACAAACTATGGATAACATTATCAGGAATGGGTATTCCAGAACACTTAATTTTGTTCATGAGGAACCTGTACCTAGACCAAGGGGCAGTTGTTAGAGCAGAACAAGGAAATACTGAATGGCTTAAAATCAGGAAAAGTGTACCAGGGCTGTATCCTTTGAACATACTTATTTCATCTATGAAACTCCTGGTGTGGCACTGTCAGCTAAACATGGGTTTGAACCACAAGTTCAGTGGCTCAACCTCACCAGCTGCGCTTCAGAAACCCTATGGGTGTCTGTGAATTGCAACAAACTCAACAGCACTTAACAACAACAACATTTAATCTATAATCGTAGCAAATGATCTGAGAAGCTAGAGTATGTGAAGAAGAATGTGGCATCAGGATTTGCAGGAAGACTCCTTAATAACTGGTGATATGCAGACGATGCAACCTTGTCTACTGAAAGTAAAAAGGACTTGAAATGCTTACTGATGAAGAACAAAGATTACAGTCTTTGGTATGTGTGCATCTCAATGTAAAACATAAGAAAATCCTCACAACTGGACCAATACATAATATCATGATAAATGGAGAAAAGATTGAAGTTGTTAAAGACTGCATTTTGCTTTGAATCACAGTTAACACTCATGGAAGCAGTAGTAAATAAATCAAATGGCATATTGTCCTAGGCAAATCTGATGAACAAGACCTCTTTAAAGAGGTAAAAAGTGAATTTATCAGTTTGAGGATTAAGGTGTGCCTGACCCAAGCCATGGTCTTTTCATGTGAAAAGCTAAACAATGAATCCAGATGACTGAAGAGGAATGAATACATTTCAAATTTGGTGTTGGAGAAGTAAATTAAAAATACCATGGATTGTCAGAAGAACCAACAAATCTGTGTTAGAAGTACAACCAGAACACTCCCTAGAACTCAGAATGGTAAGAGTTTGTCTCTCACACTTCAGAAAAGTCAGAATTGATCAGTTCCGGGAGAAGGACATCATGCTTGGTAAAATGGAGGGTCAGAGGAAAAAGAAGAAGACCCAAAATCGATACAAACACAATGATTGTGAGGCTGGCACAAGACTCAGCAGTTTTTCTTTGTGCTGTGCATTGGAGCTCTATGAGTTGTAACAGACTCAACCCCTCTAGCAAGAACAAGATCTAACAAGAACAAGCCTCCAACACTTCCAAACTTTTTTTTTTTAAGGTTTAGTTGTTTGGAAACTGAGTGAAAGCTTACAGGGCAGATCATCAGTTTTACATTCAACAAATCATATGTTTTGTTTCATTACAGTGGTTATAATACCTTGCATGTACCATCAGTTAACAATATTTCTCTTTATTCATTTTAGCTCTTTTCTGTTTTTTTAAACACTCAGGCATATATAATAATTTATACTACCAAAGGGCACATTCTGCACAAGTCTGCCTCCTGGCCACCAGCTCTCAGTCCCTCTTTTCCCATGAATCTAGAGTCCTCAGCTGCTCCCTCTCTCCATAGCCCCATCTCCTGAGAAGGCCCTGCCCAAATGAATTTTAAGCACACAATTCCATCAATGATTTTTTTAAAAAAATACTTATTCTAGACGCAGGCAGGTTATATTGCTTATAATTGTTGGTAATATATGTCAGTTCTATAACTATGCCTTAAAACTCTTCCATTTTCTTTCTTTCTTTCTCTTTCTTCATTTATTTTGCTTCTTTATTTATTTTTGATAAAAGGAAAGGAAACATACAATGTGAAAACACACAATCATCTTTGCAATGGAAACAAATAGCTTATGATTCTTAACTTACAAATGAGTAAATTAACCCATATGCAAATTGTGAATTTGATATTTCTTAACCTATAAACTACATATGATGTTACAAACACTGAGGCATTCAAAAAAATTTTTCCAATTCTTTTCTCCCTTGCTTACCTCACAATTCAGAAGAAAGCTATGATTCACTGGTTGACACAAATGGTTACGTACTTGACTTATGATGTTGTTGTTGTTGTCAAGTGCCATTGAGTTGGTTCCGACCCACAGAGACTCTGTACAGGGTTTCTGAGGCTGTAAGTCTTTATGGGAGCAGAAAGCCTCATCTTTCTCCTGCGAAGTGGCTGGTAGTTTTGAACTACTGACCTTAAT
Organism: Chrysochloris asiatica; assembly: GCF_000296735.1. NCBI lineage: Eukaryota > Metazoa > Chordata > Mammalia > Afrosoricida > Chrysochloridae > Chrysochloris > Chrysochloris asiatica. The sequence goes on from NW_006408583.1 coordinate 17,293,568, forward strand.
ATTTGCAGCCCAATTCGTAACCGCTATGCTATCAGAGCTCCTAGGGTACAAATCCACTCAGAGGCACGTTCAAAGCCATGCAGGGAATCAACATCAGAGAGCTCAGAGCCTTGAATACCCTCTGGAGCAGCTCCACTCTGCACAACTGGTGTTGTCAGGAGTTGAAATGGACTCCAGGATAACTACAATACCACAGACAAATAAGAAATGTCTCAACTTCCCTTGAGACCGTGATGGCCACACGATTCAGCTTGTTTCTCCCAATGAGATACAGGGGCAAATGAGCATATCTACTAGGGGACCTCAGCGAAATTTACTTCTCACTTAATAAAAGTGTGATGGGATAGCACACTGATAGCTCAATTTCCTTTTCTTTCTACCATGAATGATGATATGGTACCTGGGGCTGTTGTGAAGTCATCTTGCATCCATAAGAAAATAAGCACAAAGAATCAAAGCCAGTACACAACATAATAGCTAAGTGAAAACATTACTATGTTGTTAAGTGCTTTTGAGTAGGTTGTGACTCATAGTGACCCTGTCAGGGTTTCCAAGGAGCAGCTGGTGAATTTGAACCTCTGACCTTGTTGTTCAAACTGACCCTGGGGTACAGTGTTCTACCTCTCAGTGCCATACCAGGGAATATAAACATGATAATATCCATGGGCTATTCAATAAATCCTGGATTCTCATAATCTGAATTTCTTATTAAATACTGAATCATTTTGCTTGTTGTTCAGGCCACTGACAATCGGGTGTTTTACTGCTAGTGACTGAAGGTATCAATACTAGTTTGGGGATCTGCCTTTTCTGTAAGTTTTCAACAACCTTATTGTATGCCCTGGAGACCTTTGCATCTCTTAACCTATACAACAGAGTAGAAATTGACCAGGGAGTTTCCAAGGCTACAATCTTGACAAATGCAGATAGCCACACCTTTTGCCATGGAGTGTCTGATGGGTTCTAACTACTGATTCTTTGTTTAACAGTTGAACTTTTAACCTCTGTGATACCAAAAATCCTTCCAGCAATCTTACATAACATTATAATGTAGTTCTAATGATATGGATTAGATTTTAATAAGGGTATAATTATATTTAATGAAGATCACTTAAACACCATTAAAAAAGCCTCTGGACTCAATTTTTAAAGTAAGAATTCAGTTCATCGCAGTGTATACTATTTCACTGACATATACACACTTGATTTTTTCCCCTAAACCTTGCACATGTTAGCATAGTGGATTATGAATTTGATTGAAATCCAAAAGGTCAGCAGCTGTAATCTACCAGTTGCCCAGTAGAAGAAAAATGAGACTTTTTTCTCCTGTAAATCTTTACAGTCTCGGAAACTTTATACAAGGTTACTATGGGTCAAAACCTACCACCACCAAACCTGCACATGAGCCCTAGTGTGGCACTGTAGGATGAACACTGGACTGGTAACTGGAAGTTCAGCCATTCAAAACCACTAACCACTCTCAGAAACACTACACAGGCTTTCTATGAATAGGAACTAACGCAGTGGCACACAACAACAACAAAACTTGCACATCAGTTTAGAAAAGAGGCCACTAATCTCTAAGTTAGCTAATAAAGTTGGGGAAATTAATTACGGCGAGGGGCAGAAACTAACAACATTAACATTAGTCACTGTTCAGCACTGAAAACGATTCTAAAGTCTGCATAGAGTTCTTAATGTTAATCTTGAGATTTTACAATTATTTATCCATTGTTGTTGTTAAGTGCCATCAGGCCTTTTGGTTTAAATGTACTTTGCAGTCCAGTGCATTAACCCATATGCCACATCAGGAGTCCATTGTTCATCCATTAGCATGGGGTATATAATTAAGAAAACATTCTTAGGTATCTTGTCTTTAGATTAACTGATAATTTCATACTTAAATGACATATACAGAAATAAACAAAATAAATGTTTTCTCTGAAATATAAATGTGAAAGAGATTAAAGATTTTACTTATACAAGTAGGAATATTTCATCATTGGATGTCATTTTGTAAGAGATTCTTAAATGCATAACTTCAAAGAAGATGATTCTTGTTAGATCACTTGCCACAACTTTACAGCTTAAATTTTTGAGAGATGCCCGAAGAGGAAGAATTTGATAAACCTATAAAGATGTTAGTTGTTTTTGTTGTTGTTAAGTGCCATTGAGTCAGTTCTGACTTATAACTACCCTTATAGGGTTTCAGAGATGCAGCTGGTGGGTTTGAACTATTGACCTTGTGGTTCTCAGTCCAGTGCTGATCCTACAGCACCATTCCAGGAGTCCATGAAGAGGTTTACATGAACTAAATGCACTAAATAGTATAAAAAGCATTATGTATGTTACATTTTAAATAAAGGTAATTACAAGCATACCTCACCTTACTATGCTTCGTTTTTTTACAAATTTGAAGGCTTGTGGTAAGCATGCATCGAGTAAGTCTCTCTGCATGTGCTTACCTTGTGTCTTTGTGTTACATTTTGCTAATTCTCATAATATTTCAAACATTTCCATAATGTTATTGTACACCCAATAAACTACAACATATTATAATCATAATTTCATATGTACTGGAAAACAGAAAACAGTTGGGTGACTTGTTTTATTGTGATATTTGATTTACTGCTATGGTCTCAATATCTTCATGGTATGCCTGTATATAATAATGTTTGTGTGCCCCTAAAGTCTATCTGCCTGAGTCTCAAGATTTTTATGCTGTTATAAAATGGATATTTCTGTGTTTTTAATTAATCTTGCCTTTCTGGGACTCAACTGAATTTAGATCGCTCAATGTATAACAGCAATGTACATAGTTTGGTACATCACTTGCACAAACAATCGTTCCAAATTAGTCCTTTCTTCTTCAAGGTTATTATACTAATTAAGAGACTGCGAAATTGTCCGATTTTTCTTCCAGAGATACTGATTTTGCATTTTTTTTTTTACTTTTTTTGTCATTCTTTTGTTGGTATTCTCCTAATTAATTGTTCTTTTTGTTAAGTGCCTTCCAGTCAGCTCTGACTCATAGCAACCCTGTATAGGGTTTCCAAGGAGCAGCTGGTGAACTTGAACCACCTTGAGCTTCAAACCGACCTTACAGTCCAACACACTAGCCCGCAGTGTCACACCAGAACTCCTTAGATAATTGTTATTGTTGTTGTTAAGTGCCATACTGATAGTAATACTAAAATTTCTGCTTTTCTATTTAAACTATTGGTGTGTAGGATAAGCACTGGACCACAAGATTAGTTTCAACCTCAAAATCAGTGGTTCAAACTCATCAGCAGTTCCTTAGATACCCAATAAAGGGTGGTTAGAAGTCATAACTGACTCAATGGTACAATTCAAACTCCAAAATGGTAACTTTCATGCCCATATACAGAGGTAACAGTCCTATACTTTGAACTGATTGTTGAAATGTTTCAAATGTGATACACAATTGCTTCTTTGGTGGTGGTGGTTATGTGCCATGGAGTTGTTTCTGACTCCATAGCAGCCTAGTACAGGGTTTCCAAGGCTGTAATCTTTACAGAATGAGAAAGTCTCATCTTTATCTCCCAGAAAGGCTGGTAGATTTGAACTGCTGACCTTGTGGTTAGCAAACCACCTCATAATCCACTATGCTACAAGAGCTCCTTTATTTAAAATAAAATCTAAAAAGTGGTTTAGAGTAGTGTAAGGCTCATGTTAATAAAATATAAATTATTTAGAATAACTCAACATTGATGCATGTCTAGTCAATACAGTTTAGATGTCTGGCTTTGAAAAAAAGACATTTTCCATATATAAGTCGGTATTAACTTATCTTTAAATAGGAATAAAGAAGCTCTGGTAGCATAGTGGTTACAAACCAGGCTGCTAACCTCCGGGTCAGCAGTTCGAAACTACTAGCTTTTCTGCAGGAGAAATGTGATACTTTCTGTTCCCGTAAAGATTTACAGGCTCAGAAACCCAGTACAGGGTCACTATGAGTCAGAACTGACTTCACGGCACATAACAACAGCAACAACAAATAAGAATAAGGTGTCTTGGTGTGGCACTGTGGGTTAATGCACTGGACTACAAGGTCAATTTGAACCCAAGATCGGCGGTTTAAGCTCACCAGCACGCCTGGGAAACCTGACACAAGTTGCTATGAGTCAGAACTGACTCTTGTCACTTACCAACAACAAATAGGAAAAAAGGGAGCACAGTAGCTCTGTACCATAAGTGCTAGACTGTAAAACAAAGTCAGTGGTTCAAGCCCACCAACCTCTCCTTGGGAGAAAGATGAGGCTTTTTGCTCTCACAAACATTAAAGTCTCAGAAACTCTATATAAGGTTGCTATGAGTCAGAACCTACTGGACAGCACTTAACAACAACAAAAACAAACAAATTATAACAAATACCCTTAAGGCAGTATTTCAGTAAAATAATATATGTACATGAACTGCAATCCTGAAACAGAGTAGTTATACAGACTATTTGTATTAAGCACATATAGCGACAAATCAAACATTGGTCTCTGATCAAGAGTCAATGATACTGAAGGAAGAAGTCCAAGGTACAATGTAGGAATTGGCAAATAACAAGGCACCAGGAATTGATGGAATAAAAATTGAAATCTTTCAAGAAAGTGAGCCTGCACAGAAGCACTCACTTATCTCTGCCAAGAAATTTGGAAGAAAACTATCTGTCGGACTGATTGAACGAGATCCATATTTGTGCCCATTCCAAAGAGAGGTGACCCAACGGAATGCAGAAATCATCACACAATCTTTTTGATATCCCATCTGAGTAAAGTTTTACTCAAAGTAATACAGAAATGGCTGCAAGCACACATTGACAGAAAACTTCCAGAGGTTCAAGCCAGATACAGAAGAGGATGTGGAATGAGGGATATCGTTGTTGATGTCCGATGGATCTTGGCTGA
>NW_006408583.1:17299944-17309536 GCF_000296735.1 Chrysochloris asiatica
CGTAAGGATTTACACCCTCGGAAACCCTGTACAGGGTCGCTATGGGTCGGAACCGACTCGACGGCACTTAACAACAACAACAACATGTTACCATAGCTCCCTATTGACAATTAGTTGGACATTAATTAATGATTGGTAATTACAGCAATAATAGTGAGTGCAATGGTACTGTATGATAAGCACTAGACTGTGAATCACAAGGTCAGCACTTGGAGTCTACCACCAAGTGGCTCCGCAAGGGAAAGATGTGTCTTTCTTTTCCCACAAAGATTTGCAGTGTTGGAAACTCTACACAGGGTCTCTATAGAGATGACTCGACTGCGCTTAACACCAACAATAACAAGAATGTCTTATAACCAATCATATATGGTGATTTTGCTAAAAGAAATATTTTCACCATGGGTTCATCTTGTTAACAGGTAAGTAGCTAAGAAAGTAGGTTTTTCATATATGGTGTTCAAGTATGCTAATGTATGCTGACCTGTGATGGAAAAAGTCAAGTTGGTTATAATTATAAAAATAGTTATTTAACTCCAATTTTATTTTGAATATTATTAATCGGTTAGGTAGCCTAAGAGTCCATATTGTGCCGGTGTCAGGGTGAAGATACTGAAAATGTATTTGTTTTAATTAGAAGTATGTAGGTAAATGTGAGACTTTGAATCTCAAAGTTTTATACTATTAATAAAAAATCTATAATGACATGCTTTGAGATGAGAATAAATAGATGTCCTAGACTGCATATCTTTATTCTTTTCAAGTAGTAATCAGTTTTCCATAAAGGAAACTAGAAATGACCCATAGGACAGGATTTTTATATGTGCCTTTTTCAGTCATAGTATGAATGTGGTCATAAAGTTTTCCACGAGGCTACTTTAAAATTTTAAGGTCCCAATTTAATACAGGGCAGAAACAAAAGAAAGGCCAACCAAACAGAATTGACAAATGAAAAAAAAAATGGATGATCATATTTTCACATATGCATGAAGGTCTAAAGAAGGAATAAGTCTTTATACAGCTAGAGGATCAGCTTATAATGTCTGTGAGGAGAGTACAGATTGAAATAATCTGGCATTCCCTTACTACAAGGCAAGAACGTCATGAAGCCAATCCTTTCCAAGATTTTCGGTATAAATTTAAAATCAAGGTGAACATTGCTTTGATGGTTATTTGCATTTTATTTCCTTCCTTGCTTGCTTATGTGTTTGGTTAGGAGCACTATTCATCTGTTATATTATCTTGTACCATCTTGAGACTGGAGGCAAGCAAGGAAGGTGGTGTTTGAGGTCTATGTGACAGCATCGTGTATTTAGCTATACAGGAAACAGGACGATGAGTTCATTCCTCTAACCTGATCCTCATCAAGACCCTCTCCAAAAAAGTCAAGAATGTACAGGTTCCCTGTTTTCTAAAAGACAAAATATAATAAGCAACATATGTTCCTGTTCACACGGAAACAAAAATCTCATTTTGGTTATTAATATTGAAAATACTCATAGTGAGTCAAACCATTAATTATAGTGACAGCATCTAGTCTCCCAGTGGCTTATATATGATTAGCCATAACATATGCTGCACTGCTTAGAAAATAATTAAATAAAGCAAAACAAAGGAATGTTCAGTACTAGAAAAACTGCAATTTATTCTGAAGACGTGATGAAAAGTACACCTGCGCATTCTCTATCTGTCTCCTTTACTGCTGTGTCTTACTTATCTCTTAATTTGGGTGCATCCAGAAGGTTTACAAAGAACTTTAGTTGCTTCGGATTTGAAACTGAACTTATTTTATAACCAGAAGGATTTTGACATTTGCAGGTCACAAATTCTGACCTGCAATAAATCAGGAAACAATAAATATGTGGACTCCTGTATCTTAATCAGACAAATCAATTAAAAACTGATGCTCGGCTTTAAGAGTAACGTTTCTTATTAATTCCTGAAGGAATGAAGCTTTTTTGCACCCTTTTAAATATCAACACTCAAAGCATTTAATATGCTTGTTTTAAAATTTTAATTTCTCTAAGAAAAAAATCCGTCACTCTTAATGGATAAAATATTTGGGTAAAGTACAAGTTGAGGAGCTATAAAAGCAGTGTATAAGATCTTAGCCTACAAGCAGCAGCTTGGATGAATGTCTGGGGTTTCCCCAATTACTGTTTTTCCAAGGGTTTGTATGACCTTTGTAAATTGTCTGAAAAACTAGATCTCAGTTGGAAATGGTTCCTCTCTTTGATGCAAATAATTTTTATAAAATGCCACTAACAAAATAAGAAACTATGAAGAATCTTAAGAGTGAAAAGAGACTTTTGTATAAAATTTCCTAGGACTTTTGTTGTTCAGAACATATATCCTGTGATTAAGAACATGGCAGACAATGAGGTAGCTGACCTATTTTGACAGACTTTAACTTGCTTCCTTCTGACTCTGCTAATTGCATCTGGTAAATGCTGGAACAGAAGTTGCTGGCTGGAAGGCATTCCTGTCATACAGCCAATCAGGTGTACACAAGGCCAATGGGAGATCTCTTTCCACAGCCTAGAGCCCTGAGGTGGTTCCAAGCAGCTGGTGCCCTAGCAAAGCCATGTGTCACGTGGCTCCCCACACAAGAGCCTCCCTGCAGGAAGCAGGGCTTCCCCGCAGCTTTCTTGTTTCTGTGCAAAATGCTTCCTTCTTATTGAGAAAGTGCTGCTAAATGTCTATGACTGCAGAGCCATTGAGAATTGAGGAAGCAGAGAAAAATTGCTAGTAATGTCCTCAGTTCCTGCTACCCTGAACTTTGAGCAATGTTAATGGGAGTTATATGAGCATAAAAGAAATGCAAGGGCAGCAGGATTGCACCTTCAGCCGTTTTCAAAGAACAGCCTGAGCTGCAAGACACATTGCAAGTTGGTTGAACAGTATCAGAGGCTATTTCAGGGCTGAATACATTTACAATGTGCTGTTCGCTTACACCAGCTGCCTCCAAAGTACTTCTACTACTATGAACTGAAGATTGTTTTTGCTATTTAAAATGGTTCCCCCTCACTCAAAACAATGAGGATTATGATATGAAAAACATATATTCCTTCTTTATTAATGTGATATGGTAAAAAGAGCATACTTTCAGTAAATTAACTATCTTCATACTTACAGAGAGAAATGCAAGAGAGCACAGTAACTGCATGAGATCAGGAACCAAAGGATCTGCCATTGGTCATGTGTGTGTCCATAAATCTGTATCTTTATCTTTAAACAGGAAGTAATGCCATATCACTTTTAAATATTGTTTTTAGATGTTAAAATATTGATAGCAGTTTATTATAATTAATAACGTATTTCCTGCTATGGCACTATAGGATAAAGCACTGGACCACAAGGTCAGTTTGAAACTACAAGGTCAGCAGTTTAAACTCACCAGCCACTCCTTGGAAACCCTATACAGAGTTGCTATGAGTCAGAACCAACTTGACTGCACTTAGTAACAACAATAACATATTTGAATATAAATTAATATCAATAAAATTACCATCTTTTAGATATATAAATATGAAACATTAGGTTTTATACAAATATATAATGTCTTAAATATTGTAAAATAATTTCATTTTAACTAATCTTTATTTTTATTCTAATTATAATTTCCATCCTTTGGTTAGTCATTTGTTCCTCCAGATATTTTATGAAGAACAATTACAAACCAACAACAAAACATCAAACACATATTCAGACACTATACTGTTGACAGATTTGCTTATATTTGTGTGGTAATTTCAATATAGGAAAGAAGGTGGTTTCTTATAGGATTTTCAGTTACTTAAGAATCACAAAACAGAATCTTTTAATGTAAGACTTCATAAATAAGCACAATGATTAGAAATGGGAAAATGAAATTAGCAACCTCCTTTATAAATCTCAGTTTACTGTAATTAAAACCCAGGAGAGAAAGCATATCATAAATGGTCTCAGGATAAATTACTATGTGACTCATGTGTTTACAAGCAGTTCCCCTGGCATGAATGAGGGTATGGTTGAAATGGCCAGAAAATGGATTATCCCATTTTCATTTAGTTTCCAGTCTGGATTATTTGCTCAGAATAAAAACTGAATAACAATGGTCTGAGAATATAGTCCCGGCATACACCTTTGCTTATTTTATACTGTTCATTATAACCTTGTTCTAGTCTAATGACTGCCTCTTGGTCAGTTTACAGGCTCCTCATAAGAAAAATGAAGGATTGTGGAATGTGCGTTTCTCACAATGTTATGCGTAATTTGTCATGATCTACACAGGAGAAAGCATTTTCATAGTCAATAAAACACAAATAAACATCTTTTCTGGTATTCTCTGCTTTCAGCCAAAATGCAGTTGATGTCAGCAATGATATTTCTAGCTCCAAATCCTCTACTAGAAGTTCTCTGTCAATGGACTTTAGCAACCGTTTTTAAAATATCTTCAGCAAAATTTTAGTTGAATGTGATATTTTCAATGATAAGGATCTTTTCAATGATTCCTCATCCTGTTGGGTCACCTGTCTTTGGGATGGACACAAATATGGATTTTTTTCCAATCAGTTGGCCAGGTAGCTCTCTTCCAAATTTCTTAGCATCAATGAGTGAATGTCTTCAGTGCTGCATCTGTTTGTTGAAAGATATTAAATTGTATTCACTCAACTCCTGATTTTCAATAAGGCCTTGAGAGAAGCTTGGACGTCTTCCTTTGCAACCAATTCTTCTTGATCATATATTACCTCTTGAAATGGTGGACCATGGACCATTTCTTTTTGATAAAGAGACTCCATGCATTCTTGCTGGGTTTTTTGTTTGTTTGTTTGTTTTTATGCTTTTTACATTATTCAACCTTTTGCAAATATTGCCGTTGTTGTTACATGCTGATGAGTTGGTTCCAATTCATAGTGACCCAGTGCAAGATAGAACGAAACACTGCCTGATCCTGTGGCATCCTCACAATTGTTTATCTTGAGCCCATTGCAGCTACAACTATGCCAATCCTTCTCATTAGAGGTCTTCCTCTTTTTTGCTGACCCTCCATTTTACCAAGCACTATATCCTTCTCCAAGGACCAGGACCTTCTGATAGCATGTTTGAAGTATAAGAGAAGTCTTACCATCCACATTTCTAAGGAGCATTCTGCCTATATCTTTTCCAACACAGATTTGTTTATTCTTCTGGCAGTCCATGGTACTTTTAGTATTCTTTTCCAACATCATAACACAAACACACCAATTCTTCTAGTCTTCCTTGTTCATTATCCAACTTTCACATGCATATGAGGTGCTTGAAAATACCATGACTTGGATCAGGTGTACCTTAGTCCTCAAACTGACCTCTTTGCTCTTAAGCACTTTAAAGAGGTTTTGTGCAACAGACTCACCTAATGCATTGCCTCGTTTGATTTTTGACCGCTGCTTCCATGAGTGCTGAATGTGGGTTCAAGCAAAACGAAGTCTTTGGCAACTTAAATTTTTTCTTCACTTACCATGTAATAATTTATTAGTCCAGTGGTAAGGATTTTTGTTTTCTTTGCATTGAGGTGCAACCGCCCCTCCATACCAAAGGCTGTAGTCTTTAATCTTAATCAGTGAGTAGTTTAAGTCCTCTTTGCTTTCACCAAGCAAGGTTTTATCATCTGCATATCACAAGTTGTTAATGAGTCTTCCTCCAATCCTGATACCATAATCTTCTTCATATAATCCATCCCATCCAGTTATTTGCTCAATATACAGATTAAGTGTGGAGAAAGAACACCGTCCTGGTACATACTTTTCCTGATTTTAAACTATTCATTGTCACCTTGTTCTATTCAAAAGGATGCCTCTTGGTCTATGTACATATTCCTCATAAGCACAATTAAGTGTTCTGGCATACCCCTTCTCTGCAGTGCTTTCCAGAGCTTGTCATGATACACAGTCGAAAGATTTTGCAGAGTTAATGAGGTTCAGATAAATTTATTTTCTGATGTTCTCTTGTTTCATCCAAGATCCATCTAATGTCAGCTATGTTATCCCTCCATCTACATTCTTGTCTGAAACTGGCTTGAAATTCGGGCAGTCCAATGTCCGTGTACTGTTGTAGCTATTGTTGAATATTTATATTTCGCTATTTTTGTTATTATATATCATTGAGTCAGTTCCAATTCACAGTAGCACTATATAGTGTTTCCCAGGAGCAACTGATGGGTTTTGAACTGCGGATCTTGCAGTTAGCAGTCCAATGCTTATCCTACAGTACCATACGTACATATGTACATAATGGTGGTGGCGGTAATGGTTATATGCTGTGGAGTAGATTCCGACTCATAGCCACCCTGCATAGGGTTTCCAAAGCTGTAAATCTTTATGGAAGCGGAAAACCTCATCAGTCTATCACAGAGCAGCTGGTAGTTTCAAACTGTTGACCTTGAGGTTAGAAACCCAACTTGTAACCACTATGCTACGAAAAACTCCTTTTATATATAATTATTTTCTGTATATTCCATATACTTGTGATTACATATACTCCATATATGTATAAAATGTTGTTGTTGTTGTTAAGTGCCACTGAGTTGATTCTAACCCATAGTGACCCTGTATAGGATTTCAAAGAAGCAGCTGTTGATCTTGAACTGCTGACCTTACAATTCAAACAGCTTTGTAGTCTGGCACATTACATTAACCCACAGCACCACCATACCAGGACTCTCTCTCTCTCTCTCTCTCTCTCTCTCTCTCTCTCTCTCTCTCTCTCTCTCTCTCTCTATATATATATATATATGTCATATGTATATATGATGGTCATATATAATGTATAGGTATAGATAGATATAGACCCAATTGTTTATTCACAGGTTCTTTTTAAGTGCAACTCACAGCAACTCGATGTACAATACAACAGAGCACTGCATTCTGCATCATTCTCATATGTTGATATATTTGAGGTAATTGTATCAATCTATCTCAATGGAGTCTTACTTTCTTTTCTGACACTGTGTCTTGTCATACATGATGCTCTTCTCCATAGATTGTTCCCCCTTGAAAATAAGAGATTAAGAAAAAAAAAAATACTGCTACAAAGTCATAGGAATCAATATTAAACAAAAATGTCAAAATGTGAGGCTATTGTGTCTCAACATAGCCTCTATTAAGGTATTTATACTTCTGAAGATAGTGTGTCCATTTCTCTAACCCTTCCCTGGTTATTTCTGATCTCTTCAATTTTGTACCACCTCAAATGGGCAATTTTGGTATCCTCCAGGGACTCAAATTTTGTCCTTTTGAAGTGCTTTTTGAGTTTGGAGGACACAAAGATGTCTAAAGTGGTAAGACTGGAGCTGAGGGTGAATGGTTTAAAGTTTCCCAATGAATTTCTAGTAGGACAGACTTTGCTATCCTCAAATGCTGAGCAGGTGCATTGTTGTAATGGAAAAAAAAATTCCTGGGTGCAACTTTCTCAGCCTAATACTCTCCAGTTTTCTAAAATCTTCTTCTTAATAAGGCTACATGATTCTCCTGTGTACTTCAAAGAAAATCTATCAACTTTATCTCTTTGGAATCTCAAGCAGCAGTTGCTTCTGAGGTGACTGCTTTGTCTTGAATTGAAATGGTTCAGCAGATGCGCTTGACTGTCGCTATTTTGATTGGATCTATATGTTAGGGCACCGTAATGAGACTAAGATAAGTGTATCACTGAGAGAATTTGTCAACATCCATTCATTGATTGCACAGAGATGTGTGTAAGCACGTTTTGTTTGGAATAGACCCATGCATGCATGCATGCATTGGAATCCTAGCAGTGATCATTGTTTTACTGTCCCTCATACACACACAGACACACTATACATGTGCATGTACCAGACGTGTTATTGATTGGCAGATCAATTGTATCCTTCCTTCTCTTCTTCTTCACTTTTGGAGTATCCCTTACATATACTGGTAATATCAATCTGGTGTGGATCTGTGAGATAAAGCAGGGTAGATAGTTCAAACTTACCAGCTACTCCTCAGAAACCCTATCTATGCAGGGTCGCTATGAGTCAGTACTGACTCAAAAGCACTCAACAACAAAAACAACAGATATAGATAGGAGTACCTGGTGGGTTTGAACTGTAGACTTTACAGTTCAAACCAACCTTGCTGTCCAGTGCACTATCCTACAATGCCACACCAGGACTCCATATACATGGAGTCTTAATATGACTTAATAAGAATTGATGCTTTTGAGTTATGGTGTTGGAGGAGAACACTGAAAATGCCATGGGCTGCCAAAAGAACCAACAGATCTGTGTTGGAAGAAGTGCAGTCAGAGTGCTCCTTGGAGGCCAAGATAGCCAAACTTCGTCTCTTGTACTTTGGACATATTGTCAGAAGAGACCAGTCACTGGAGAAGGATGTCATGTTTGGTAAAGGTGGAGGGTCAGAGAAAAAGAGGAAGACCCCCCCAACGAGATGTATTGGCCAAGTGGCAGCATCGATGGACTCCAGCGTGGCAACAGTAGTGAGGTTGGCCCAGGATCGGGTGGTGTTTCGTTCTGCTGTGCATAAGGTCTCTATGGGTCAGTACTGATTAGATGGCACCTAACAACAACAACACTATGACCCTGTAGGATAAGCACTGGACTGGTAACCACAAGGTCTGCAGTTCAAGCCCATTAGCTGCTCCTCAGAAGCCCTACACAGTGTTACTATGAGTCAGGCCTTATGCTGAGTAGTGCAGTGTTTACCTACAACACTACAGCAGGACACTGTCTGTCTGTCTATCCATCCATCCATCCATCCATCCATCCATCCATCCATCTATCTACCTATCTATCTATGTTGTTGTTGTTAAGTGCCATTGAATTGATTCCAACCCATAGAGACTCTGTATATACATATATAGAAAAAATATGTATTTGTTGTTATTGTTAACTGCTGTCAAGTGGGTTCCAACACATAGTGACCTGATATAGAGTTTCCAAGGAGAAGCTGATGAGCTTGAACTGCTAACCTTGAGGTTTAAATTACTTTGCAGTCCAACACGTTAACCCAGAGCACCCCACCAGAACTGTACTTACTGTCTTTCTGTCTCTCTCTCTCTCTCGCTATATATTTATATACAAAGTCAGTTTGAAATGAAAGGTCGGTGGTTCTAGCTCACCAGATGTTCCTCAGAAATCCTTTACAGGATTGCTATGGGTTGGAACTGACTCAACAGCACTTAACAACAACAACATAACATATATATGTTCAAGATCACCAGCTGTTCAGAGGGTCTCTATGAGTCAGAATTGACTCAATGGCACTTAACAACAACATTCCCTGTCTATTATTTATAACCCTCACCTTGAGAACTCTAGGTTTTATAGAGTTTCTTGTTGATATGATAATGGTAAGTTTTAAGATATAAGTTTCTGAAAATAAGAACTAAGTTAGCATTGTTTAAATTTTTGAAAAACAGTAAGTGACAAATAACAAGCTAAGTGAATAACTCAAACTAAACTGAACTGACCTTGAAATGTGAACAATGTTAATTTTCTCCTTAAATCTGAAACCTCAAGGTTCTACCTGGGTCTTAATCCACCCCCCAACCCCCAACACACACAAAAATGCACAGAGTTGCTGTTGTTGTTGTTAGGTGC
>NW_006408583.1:17310881-17319524 GCF_000296735.1 Chrysochloris asiatica
ATCCGTACTAATGCACAGAGTAGCAAATATCAATAACAGTTAGCTCACACAGAAAATGCATGTTTGATTTTTCATCCAAACCTATTTGTAATTCCATAGTATGTTTTCTTCTGTTTTCCCCTCCCTCTTTTAGAGTCCCTGGTCAACACACAGAGTGTATACACATTAACTAATCTAAAGATTGCTAGTTTGAACTCACATACTAGCACCATGGATTAAAGGCTTGACACTCTGCTTCCATAAAGATTGCAGCAAAGAACACTTTATAGAGCAGTTCTACTCAATAACACAAGGGCTGCTATGGGTTGGCATCTACTCAACAGCAATGTGTTTTGATTCTTTGGTTTTTATAAAGCAAAACTTAATAAAATTGATTTGGCTATTCCTTTATATTCAGTTATATGCACATACTCTAGATTCACCCTAAATTTTCTTTTTCCGGTACTCTAGCAAACAAGCTGGACCATTAGCTAGTACTCATGAATCCATATATGTTCAAGCCTCAGATCATAGCTCTACTTTATACAGTGGATGCTAAGGTGGGCAGCATATAGTTCTTTCCATTGGAAAAATTGTTTTTCATCATTGCTTTCAGGGTTATTCCTGAGAAAATGCTGCAGACCAGCTGCCACCCATTTTTAGCACATCAGTTAAGAAAACTTCCATTTTTATTTCTCTCATCAGGAGGCCAAATAGGAATCCTTTTATGTTATCAATGTGAACTGACAGAATGCAACTGATACAACTGTTCTACTGTTTTATACAGCTTGCTTGTGGCATCTGACTCTATCCATGCCCAATCCACTGCCATATTATGATGTGATACTGCTGGACTCAGTGGACACACAATAATGTATATCTTAGCATTTTTTACCTGTCCATCCCATTTCCCTTTCAAAGGGAGAATCAGAAAGCTGCATTATTTCTTTAGGTAATAATGTAAACAGTTTTTCTAACATATTCAATATATTTGAGTATATCCCATCCACCAGTGGACAGAGGACCCCTGGTAATGTAGTGGTTATACACTGGGCTGCTAACTGAAAGGTCAACAGTTCAAATCTACCAGGTGCTCTGTGGGAGAAAGATGAGGCTTTCTGCTCCCATAAAGATTTATAACCTTGGAAACCCTAAGCAGGGTCTCTGTGAGTTGGAACGGACTCCACGACACACCACCACAACCACCAGTGGACAATTACCAAGTAAATGGCAGGACAAGCCCTTTCAGAATTATTACTACACAAATTTCCCAAAGTGATACTGGGTCCTTCTCCAAGGGAGCTAGCCTAAACTTCGGTTCTGGGTTTTAAATCTAACAAGCATTTGTGTTTTATGGCATTTGCAAATTAGGAGGTTGTTGTTGTTATTAGTCAATACCAACTCAAAACACCCATGCATAGTGTTTCCAAGGAGGAGCTGGTAAGTTTAAACCACCGACTTTGCAGTTATCAGTCCAATGCTTATCTTACAGCACCACACCATTATAAATAATGAAGTGAGGCTTAGATCATATTCTATTCTATTTTATTTTAGGTGTAGTCGTGTCAATTTTCCTCAACCTTCCTGTCATTCATCCTTGATTTCTTCTGATGTTTCAAACTGAACAGCATCCTTGCTGGCTGACCTTTGTCCCCCTTAGAGACAACCTGTGCTTTATTCTTTAAAGTTCAGTCTTTCTTGGTTAAAATTGTACTGTATTGTTCTCTATAAAATTTGAGTCTATCAGTTATCTGGCAATAAACTGTTGCTACTTTGTCTTGATTATTTTGTAGTCCGATTGTCCCTCATCTTATTAGGAGCCTAATTCTACAATGGTCTGTCTTGAAATAAGGGAGCCATTACTGAACTGTTGGTGGAGTCCTGGTGTGGCGCTGTGGGTTAATGCGCCAGACTGCAAAGCCGTTTAAACTGCAAGGTTGGCAGTTCAAGCTCACCAGCTACTCCTCGGAAACCCTATACTGGGTCACTATGGGTCGGAGTCAACTCTATGGCACTTAACAACAACAACAACAACTGAACTGTTGAGTTATGTGAGTGCCTCTTTCACTAGCACATTCATTAGGGATTCAGTAGATGGTGTGTTATCTAGACCATTCCATGAATATAACGCCGTGGTGGGTCTTCACTATGCCCATCTCCAAAACTACACCATATGGTCTGCCAAGCATCTACTCTGTATCATGTACTGGACTAGACTCTGTGAGTCTATTAAGGAAGAAGGAAACAGATATAGACCCTACCTCCAAAGAGCTGACAAATTAGTGTGGGTGATTGGTAGGTAACTAGTATGAAAGATTGGTAGGTAACCAGGGCTTAAGCACAGTGATGCTTGGACATTCTGTGTTATCAAGAAGGGATATCTGATTCAGACTGAGATGGATAGTGAACATTTCCTAGCAATGGGATGTCTGAAACAAATTTTAAATTTAGTGTTAATATGGTTAAGAAATGGGAAGAACATTCAAAGTAATCCATAATCTTGTGAAAGTGGAAAAGAATTTGGCCCGTTTGAGGAAATGTTTTCACATAATATAGACTATAGTATTCCAATGAGAAAGTGGCAAGAAATGAAACTGCAAAATTAGGTCAGGTTTGGAAAATAAAGGAACATTTCTGACACCATGTAGGTATTGTGGAGCCATTAAAAAAGTTCCCCCCAACACAGGAGCACAAAATGATTAGATTTATGCTTTAGAATATGTATTCTAGCAGCAAGATGTAGAAAATATTGAAGCAAAATGAGTTAGGGTAAAAAGTTACTCTATTATAGTAAATGAAGGACAATGGAGACTTAAAATAATGACATTTTCACTATATAGTAAAGTTATGTTAAAATATTCTTTACTGCAAAGATTAACTAGTTTATGTTATGGGATAAAGACAGATGTCTCCAAGCTTCTGATGCCTCAGAGAAGGATTATACTGAGTACTAGATAATGCCAAGGTAGCTGCTAATAGTGTGCCTTAAGGTGACTTACTATGAGGAGAGGAAACAAGCTGCCTTTTGCTTGGGGAAGTTCAGTCCACCATATCCAGTGTCGGGTCAGTCCCACATATCTGGCAGATCTAAGTTTTTCTTAAATATTTTCCATAACTGAGAGACTCCATAGGGAAATTCCTTTCTTCCCTATGTCTGTTCAGTTCAGGGAAAATTTGTATCCCCTGCCATCCAAAGTATTTTGAAATTCTTTCAAAAGATTACTCTTCCTTATCCGTTTTTAACTTTTCTCATCATTTCACATACTCTCTCTGGAATATCACATGGTTCTTTCTCTCTCTCTCTCTCTCTTTTATTTTTTTTTAGCCAAAGTGTTCAAGTTCAACTTAAAAAACACTGATTTTTCACAAATAAGAGATGCCCATTCTGCTCACTGCTTGGGAAATGATATGCTATCTTACATCTCTGTACCAAGCCATCCAATCTTTAAGCTTGCCCTACTTGTTTCAAGTTAACACAAGGCCCCAAGAGCCTCTTCAGAGGTCACTAGATGAAAGAGCCCTTTGGAGAAATGTTTTAAAGGATCTATAGACTGCATTTTAAGCAAATACTTGACTGAAAATGCTCCTTTTTCTAAGTACAGCAAGGTTAGAAACATGAAGTTTTTTTCAATTTATTGCTTGTAAATTCAACTAAGTGTATAACATGCTATAGTTAGCTTTCTTATTAATTAGCACATTTGTTGTTGTTGCTAAGTGCCATCGAGTTGGTTCCGATTCATAGAGACCCTGTATAGGATTTCAAAGGAGCATCGGGTGAGTTTGAATTGCTGACCTTGCGATGGAAACTGACCTTGTGGTCTTGTGCTTTATCCTGTAGCACCTCAACAGGGCTCCAACTAGCACATGAGCCATACAATATTTTCAGTACGATGACAAAAATGTTTATTAAATATTTATAAGGCTTTTGGATTTGAAATGTATCCCATATCTGTTTGCTCTGAGCATAGAGAAAGAATATGTTCCTCAGTCTACTTTGTTATGTCAACATGACTATATTCAAAGCAATGTGAATGATCTGTGCCGATTCTTGACCTAACATTTTAGAAGAGTTAAGTATGTCTCTTTCATGTTCTCCTTCCTCTGGTACCAGTTGGATGCAGATGACAATACGACTTCAATTGTCAGAGTCTCAAGTGATAAGAGCTGAGTTTCCACATAGTAGTTTGGAAGAGAGCTTCCCTGATAAGCTGAACATCCACCAAGAACTGTTGCATGAACAAGAGTTAAAACTCTGTGGCTTAAGCCATTGTTTCCTTTGCTGCCTTTGAATTATATGTTGTTGTTGTTAAGTGCCATCGAGTCAGTTCCGACCCATAGCAACCCTGTAGAGGGTTTCCAAGGGTGTAAATCTTTACGGGAGTAGAAAGCCTCATTTTTCTCCCGCAGAGCGGCTGGTAGTTTCAAAATGACCTTAAGGTTTGCAGTCCGATTCGTAACCACTACGCTATAAGGAGGTTTTAAAAAGTTTGTGGAAAAACAGAATGAAAAGATAGTGGAATTTTTCCACAAACTTTTTGAAGCATCCTCATAGTGTTGGTAAAGACTGCCAGAAGAATGAACAAATCTGTCTCAGAAGAAGTACAGCCAGAACATAGATGGCAAGAAGCTGTCTCGCATACTTTGGAAATATTATCAGGAATGACAACTCCCTAGAGAAAGACACTATGCATGGAAAAGAAAAGGGTCAGCGAAGAAGAGAAAGACCCTCAATGAGATGGATTTACACAGTGGCTACAACAAACTCAAACTTAGCAATGATTGTAAGGATGCTGCAGGAGCAGGTGGTGTTTTGTACACGAATCAGAACCTACTTATGGCAAATTACAACAGCAACAACATACTTTTTCTACTGTATAATGAATTTCTCAAGAGTAGGACTCATACCGTATTCATTTCTATCTCCAATGTATAGTGAAAAGATAAACTATCGGTGCCTACCTAAAAGTATGCATGAGCCACAAATTAATAATTTGAATTCTCCATAGTGTAAATGTTTAATTTGATTTGTTGAAAATTAGTTATATTTTCTAAACCTCATCTCTGTAAGCCCTTCGTAATCAACCTATTTAATCTTCTCAGAGAATAACAAATAAGTCTATATTCTGCAATTTTTAACTCCTCAACTTATGAAATAAGATTTTTCTCTTGCCATTTAAAAAGTCTTAACAGGAAAAACTTCTTAGTGAGGCTATACCAGTGTAGCTGTTCTTTCTTTTCCCTGATGATCCTAAAGCCTCCAGCAACTTGAGGCCATTCAATACTTTTAGGTTTAATTAAATTCATGTTGGTCCCTATTCTTCATATGGTCAAAAATACAGCAGTCCTCTCAATATCTCCAAGGGATACCATGGGAAATAGGCACAAAGCAATGTTTCACCTCAGTTTTTCATCTAAAAATTCATGATAAAATTCTAAATGACCACTTTCCATTTTGCCTCAGATATGTTCTCTCTCTTTTCTGCAGTATGACAAACTGCTGGGCACCACCTTGGTCCCTTCACTCTTCAAGCAATAAACCATAGAAAAGATGCCTTTGAAATTTGCAAAATGAGAGCTATGATATTGCTGTACAAAACTTGAATCTGAAAATTAGAGAGACCCATTTTAAAGTTTCTCAATCATCTCATCCCCTAAAAGGAAACCAGATCATATGTTATTTACAGATTCCAACCCCCCAAGATATTCTTAAGACACATCCTTCTACTATGACTTCTCCTGTAGATAAACAACAGTTACTCTTTAAACAATTTCTTATAATGACTTCTGATGGCGCCATGTGTATTAGAACAGAACTGAGCTTCCTAGCATTTTTAAAGGATGATTTTTTTTGTGAATAGATACCCCAGCCTTAATTCTGAGGCATCACTGTTAATCTTTTGGTTAGCAGCCAAGCATATTAACTCTTTGCACTATTCCAAAACTTCTCTCTCTAGAGACTTGCCTCTTATTGTTGTCAGTTGCATTTCGGTTCATTCCCACTAATAACCATGTGTGTACTCCACAGGATTGTCAAGGTTGTGTCCTCTCAGACCTGTCTTTTGAGATACTTCTAGTTTGAACCACCAACTTTTCAACTATTTTCCTGTGGGACACTGAGTTGATTCCAACTCATAGCAACCCTTTGTGGGGTTTCCCAGGCTGTAATTCTTCATAGGAGCAGAAAGCCTCATCTTTCTTCCATCGAACAGTTGGTGGGCTTGAACAGTCAAAGTTGGGGTAAGCAATCCAGTCTTTATCCTACAGTAGCACCACCAT
Source organism: Chrysochloris asiatica (assembly GCF_000296735.1). Classification (NCBI taxonomy): domain Eukaryota; kingdom Metazoa; phylum Chordata; class Mammalia; order Afrosoricida; family Chrysochloridae; genus Chrysochloris; species Chrysochloris asiatica. Next base: position 17,317,137 of record NW_006408583.1, read on the forward strand.
CTACGGTAAAATACTTAACCTTTGTGACACCCAGAAATGCATACCCAAAATTACTACTTTTTATTATTTCTGGAAAGTGCTATGGATTGCTCTACAAAAAACATTTAAAACTCAGCAAAGTAAACTTTACCATCATAGCAACTCTCTGATATCTCTTTCTTGAGGTTTTTCAGCTCTCTACAAAACATCCTAAAACTCACTGATTGGCAGTTGAGTCTTAGTCTGAATATAGTTGTTGTTGTTGTTAGGTGCCATCGAGTTGGTACCGACTCATAGCAACCCTATGCACAACAGAACAAAACACTGCCCAATCCTAGGCCAACCTCACAATTGTTGCCACACTTGAGCCCACTGATGCTGCCACTTTGCCAATCCATCTCACTGGGGGTCTTTCTCTTTTTCTCTGACAATCTACCTTACCAAATATGATATCCTTCTGCAGCGACTGGTCCTTCCTGAGGTAGTCGTAGAGAAAAAATAGAAGTCAGTTAAGTTTACACTGTTGCTGTTTCTTGAAGCCACACGTTCACTACCAAAGTTCATCCTAAACAGTTCATGGACACGTCTTCACTCTGTGAGATACTATGCCCAAGCTTTTTGGAAAGCCATGCATAGATCCTAAAAATATATCACACTAATGCCTACTGAGATTTCATCCACGTTCTTTGAAGCCAATACAAGGGAGACTTTGAAATGTTAGTGGGAAGATTTCATTTTCTTTTGTTTAACAATGAACTAGTATGATATCAGAGTGTCTTGGACTCAATAGGCTTTGGTTAGGGGTCATGTCATACCAGCCCAACCTCCAATTATTAGTCACAGATGTGTTGTTCAAGTTATTAAGCCCTACCTTCCCTTGATTTCATTTTATTTAGCGGCCTAATTACATTTCTTTCTTATTTGAACTTTGTCAAAAAGATCTAGCTATATTCAAATGCTTGTATATTTATAGTTGACATAGCAACCTTTGCTGTTCCTTAACCTTGTATAAGATAGTGCTTGGATCTGCTCATCATGCCTTTCTATTTTAATACACAGGCAGTCCCTTTAGGAGCAATTTTATATTTAGATATTGGCTTGATTTGCTTATCATGCTCAGGTCTTTTTATTTTATTTTTAAAAGACATGATGTCTCTTTGGAGTCTTTGTTTGGCACTGACTCCAAATGAGCTGGACTGCAAAGTCTGTTTGAACCATAAGGTTGGCGGTTCAAACCCATCAGCCAATCCTCGGAAACCCTCACAGGGTTGCTATGAGTCATAACCAACTCGATGGCACTTAACAAAAACAGCAATGTCTCTTCAGGAGCACTGTTACAATTAGACAATAGTGCTTGCTTCTAGATCACACACCAAGGTGTGACCAAAACACACTTTGAACCCTCTAACGTTGATCAGTTCTACAGGAAGGTCCTGAAAGTTGTGAACAGTTAACACTGTCAACAGCTCTCCTAAAGCTTGAGAGTTGAAGAAGACCCAGAAACCACTCAGAAGAAAGGCCTGGAAACCTACTTCAAAATAATCAGCCGTTGAAAACCCGAAGGAGCCTAGATTTACAATAGTGACATGAAGTAATCATGAGTCAGAATTGACTCCCTGACAACTGGAGAGTTGTATGTACTTTACTTGCAAGTCTGTTGTTGTTAAGTGCCATCGAATCAGTTCCAAACCACAGTGATCCAACGTACAACAGAATGGAAACCCACCCAGTCTTGTGCCATCCTCACAATTGCTGCTACACCTGAGCTTATTATTACTGTCACCATGCTAATTGATCTTATTGAGGGTCTCCCTCTTTTTCTCTTTCCCTTTATTAAGCTTGATGTCTTTCTCCAGGGACTGGTCCCTTCTGATAGCATGACCCAAGTACAAGACACACAATTTCACCATCCTGGCTTCAAAAGATAATTCTGGTTGTACTTCTTCCAACACAGATTTGTTGGTTCTTTTGGTAGTGCCTGGTACCTTTAATATTCTTCACCAACACCATAATTAAAATGTATCAATTCTTCTACAGTCTTCTTTATTCAGTGTTCAACTTTCACATTCACATGAGGCTATTAACAATGCCATGACTTAGATCAGGCATCTTTGCTCTTGATCATTTGCAAGTCTAAAGTCATGAAAATTACTTTGCTTTTCATTTAACTCTTACACATAACTCCCCTACAGACAGGAAAAAAGAGGTGCTTGGTAAAGACAGAGATAACTAGAAAGGAAATTGTTGTTGTTGTGAAGTGCTGTCAAGTCATTTCTGACCCATACCAACCCTGTATAGGATTTCTGAGATGCAGTTGGTGAGCTTGAACTGCCAACCTTGCAGTCCAAATGGCTTTGCAGTTTGGCACATTAACCCACAGTGCCACACCAGGACTCCAGAAATGAAATT
>NW_006408583.1:17320972-17323918 GCF_000296735.1 Chrysochloris asiatica
ATTGCAAATACTTTTTTAAACAATAAAATGTGAATGTATACATGGACCTCATCAGATGGAATACAAAGAAATCAAATTCACTACATTCCTGCAAAGAGATGACGGAGCTCAAATCAGTCAAAACCAGGCCAGGGACAGACTGTGGCGTGGGGCATAGAATGCTCATATCCAAATTCAGGCTGAAGCTAAGAAAAATTAGAACAAATCCACAAGACACAAAACATAATGTTGAATATATCCTACCTGAATTTTAGAGACCATCTCCAAAACATATTACATGTTTTAAATACAAATGATTGAGTATCAGAATTGTTGTGGAATGACATCAAGAACATCATGTATGAAGACAGCAGACGGTCATTAAAAAGACAGGAAAAAAAAGACAAGATGAAATGGATGTCAGAAGAGACTCTGAAACTTCCTATTGAACTTAAAGAGGTTAAAGCAAATGGGAGAAACGAATAAGTAAAAATGCTGAACTGAAAATTCCTATGGGCAGTTTGGGAAGTCAAATTAAAGCATTATAATAAAAGGCGAAAAGACCAAGAGTTAGAAAACTAACAGATAATATTCTCAGCATTTCTCAAAGTAAAAAAACTGAAAAAAAATTCAAACCTTATATTACAATTTTGAGGGATTTTATTGGCAGTCCTGTTCGTTCAAACCAGGTTTGGCACTGGACTGCTTACCACAAGGTCAATGGTTCAAACCCACCATCCGCTCCTCAGAAACCCTATACTGGGTTGCTGTGAGTCAGAATTGACTCAACAGCACTTAACAACAACAACAAGAACAATATGGGGAAAATATTGAATGATACTGGAAACATCAAATAAAGATGTGACTACACAGAGCCACTGTACTGAAAAGAATTGTTTGATGTCAAATCATTTCAAGAGGTAGCATATGATCAAGAATCGAAGGTACTGAAGGACGAAGTCCAAGCAGCACTGAAAGGACTGGTGAACAACAAGTTTCCAGGAATTGACGAAACACAAACTGAAAATTTTCAACAAACTGATACAGCGCTGGAGACATTCACTTGTCAATGTCAAGAAACTTGTAAGATAGTTACCTGGCCAACTGATTGGAAGAGATCCATATTCGTACCAATTTCAAAGAAAGGTAGCTAAATGGAATGCAGAAATCATCAAACAATATCCTTAACATTTCATGCAAGGAAAACTTTCTGGAAATAACTTAAAAATGGTTGCAACAGTACATAGACAGGGAGCTGCCAGAAATTTAACCCAGATTCAGAAGAAGACATGGAACAAGGAATATCATTGCTGGTGTCAGATGAATCTTGACTGAAATCAGAGACTATCAGAAAGATATTTACATGTGAGTTTTTGACTATTCAAAGGAATTCACCTGTGTGGGTCATAATAAACTATGGACAACATTGCAAAGAATGGGTTCTCCAGAACATTTAATTGTGCTCAGGTGGAATCTGTACACAGACCAAGAGGCATTCATTAAAACAGAACAAGAGGATATTAAGTGGATTAAAACTAGGAAAGGTATGTATTGGGGTTGTATCATTTCACCGAATTTACTCAGTCTGTATGTTGAGCACATAATTTGAGAAGTTGAATTATACAAAGAAGAATGTGGAATCTGGATTAAAGGAAGAGTCACTAAAAATTTGTGATATGTAGATGCCACAACCTTGCTCGAAGAAAGCGAAGAGGACTTGAATTACTTACTGATGAAGTTCAAAGACTACAACCTTCAGTATGGATTGCACCTCAATGTCAAGAAAACAAAAATCATCACAACTGGACCAATAAACAACATTATGATAAATGGAGAAAAGATTGAAGTTGTCACAGACTACGATTTGCTTCGGATCCACAATTGATGTTCATGGAAGTAGCACTCAAGAAACTAATCAATGTATTATGTTTGGGAAATGTGCTGCAAAAGACCCCTTTAAAGTGTTCAAGAGCAAATATTTCATTATGAGGACTAAAGTGTACCTGATAAACCATGGCATTTTCAAGTGCCTCATACTCATATGAAACTTGGACAATTAATATAGAAGAACCTAGAAGAATCGATGCTTTTGAATTATGGTGTTGGTGAAGAATATTGAAAATACCATGAAGTACCAGAAGAACCAGTAACTCTAGCTTGGCAAAAGTACACCAAGAATGCTCCCTATAAGCAAGAGTGTTAGTCTTATGTACTTTGGACATATTATCAGGAGAGGCCAGTCCCTTGAGAAAACATTCACTCTTGGAAAAGTGGAAGGTCAGTGACAAAGAGCAAGACCCCCACCAACATAGACTGACACAGTGACAACAACAAAAGGTTCAGAAATAACAGCAATTGTGAGGACGGAGCAGTGTTTCATTCTGTTGTGCATAGAAATGCATTGAGTCAGAACTGACCATGTCACCTAAAAAATATAACAGCATATTAATTTTATTAACTCTGTTACTGTGAAGTTATACTTTTATGTTTCCTGTTTCAATACCAAATTTAAAATAATTTACCAAAATTGGGATTAGAAGCTACACCTTTTATATCTATTTTTCTCTCGATATTATGATAAGGAGTAATCTGAATCATAATATATTCTTCATTTGATGATTTCTGAGTCTGCATTTTTGTTAGGACTGTTTCTGTTTTAATTATTCTAAATTTTTTACAGAACTCTTTTTATGCCAATTATTACTCCATGTATTGGAGTAATAAAATACATATTTAAAAATAATAAAATTGTATTTATACAATAAAAAATTGTAATTGTTTATGGAAAAGTCACCAAGAAATAATTCTGAGTATGAATCAAAAAGTATACACTCTGGTTATATTAAAAAAAAAAAAAAAGTTCATGTCCATACCTGATGACATTGAGTATACATGTGAACTAATTCTGTCGAATAGACAGTGACAATGGATTTTGTGTTAAATCAGTTACAAATCATCCATGGTTCT
>NW_006408583.1:17324209-17348923 GCF_000296735.1 Chrysochloris asiatica
CAGAGCAAAAGAGGAAGACCCCCAACAAGATGGATTGGCCAAGTGGCAGCATCGATAGACTCAAGTATGGCAACAATAGTGAGGCTGGTCCAGGATGGGGCAGTGTTTTGTTCTGCTGTGCATAAGGTCGCTATGGGTTGGTATCAACTCGATGGAACCTAACAACAACAACAAATGATGACCAAGAAAAAGTTCAAAAGTATACCATTAGCTGGAAAATTGATGCTTACAGTTTTCTGGGATTCTCAAGAGCCAATATTGGGACACTATCAGGAAAACATCGATGGATTCAAGTGTGGCAACAGTAGTGAGGTTGGCCCAGGATTGGGCAGTGTTTCATTCTGCTGTGCATAAGGTCACTATGTGTTGGTACCAACTCGATGGCACCTAACAACAACAACAGCAACATCAGGAAAAGGTTCATCAACAATGATCATTACAGTGAGATGCTCACTCACTAAAGAGCTGAAGCCTAAAATTCGGGCTTTGTGATCTCGCATTACAATGTATGTCCACACACCTCTGCCCACATGGCTGACACGCTGCAAGAACGGTCTTGGTGGTCTTAAAACATCCTCCCTATAGTCCTGATTGTGCTCCATTGCATTTTCACCTGTTTGGTCCACTGAAAGTAGCCCTTTCTAAGATGAAGATTCACTTCTGATGAAGAAGTGAAGATAGTGATGCATTCATAGCTCACAGTTCAGTTTAAAACATTTTAAAATGAGGGAATATGAAAGCTTATTGACAGATAGACAAAATGTATTGAAAAGCAAGGAGATTATGTCCAAAAATGATGTATTTGTCATGTAAAAAAATTTAAAATAAATGCTATAGCGAGAGTGTAGATAATTTTTGACTTATCCTCATATATTGCAGCATAATAAATGGCTACAGAAGTAATAGAAATTCCACAGCCTCAGAACTGTTATCTTTCACCCAAAATTCTTCTGAGCCTCTTTATTTCCTGAGACTTGCTCCTTGATACTTATTCCCTTCACAGGCCTTGGGGTAGCTATGATAGATACTGGCATGCAGTCTGCTAGCCTGGGTTGTAAGGTTATGCACAGCTACTGAAAAACAATAGTGTTATTCTTTTCAAAGTGCTAGAAGCTTGTGGGTTTGTACTGAAGTGGCCAAACTATGTGACTTGGTCGCAATATTTAGGTTGTATAATATAACTGATCTGCACCAAGTTCATCTAGGCTTGCATAGCATGTTCTATTCTACCCTTTAGACTCCTTTGCTGCTAATTGATTAGAGTGATAGTTGTAACAAGCGAGTGGGTGTTGTATAAAAATTGGAGGGGGGCCATAATATGTAATAGAATTTATCTTTAACACCCCTTTTCCTGCATTATATAATCAACAAATTATTAAAAATAATGGAGCAGAAAACATGCTAATTCTTAGAGTTATAAGTGAGGTGGATAGTCCTTAGCAGAGGGAATTTATGGTCATAGATGTGTTTCAGATAGGAAAATGCCATGGTGGATATAAGATAAACCATCGTGTGAATGACTTGCAAAGAAGGAAGAGATGGCTATATTACTGTGGTGTCTGGGATTATTTCTCCTACATGATCTTGGAAAGAATGATGCATATATAGAAACAACAGCACACAATTGAATTTATGAAATTCAGGGAGTGCATAAAGCACTGGTTCGTTATGGAAGGATGCCATGTTGAGAGGCCATGGAAATCAGAAAGGTATCAGGGAATCAAGCCAAATGGTAGACTGGCTGCAATTATTCAGTGGTGCTAGTCCTCGTGCTAAGGTTTTAGAACTTAATTCTGAGTGTAGTGATGACAACTCAAACATTGTAAAGCTTGTTCTTTCTAATTTCAGAGAAACCACACAGAAAGATTTTTTTTTTAATCGTGAATTGGAGATCCTCTGTGATTACTTCTAATTTAACCCCTGGCAATGTTTCAAGAATAATTACTATTTAGATCACTATTCAGCAGTTCTCACAGCTGACAAGATTTGTTTCAAAATAAGCTTTCAGGGTTCATCCTGAGAGAGAGTTATGCCAAATGTCTGCTTCATTCTTTGTTTGACATCAGTGGAAATCTATGTAAAGTCTTAAAGGTATAGGATATTAACAGCTCCAGTTTTAAAATATATTGTGAATCCTAGCTTTTATGGCTGTGCTTGAGTATGTTGTTGTTGTTACGTGCTGTGGAGTCGGTTCCAACTCGTAACGACCCTATACAGAGTTTCCGAGGCTGTAAATCTTTACAGAAGCAGAAAGCCTCATCTTTCTCCAGCGAAACAGCTAGTAGTTTTGAACTGCTGACCTTGTGGCTTGCAGCCCGATTCGTAACCACTACACTACCAGAGTAATCTCAAGAACCAACTTTATGCATTAGACACTAATGACCAAAGACAGAGGAGTTGTGGAATGATATCAAGAACAACCCCCACCACTTGTCTCTCAGATTGTCATATTGTGGTGACTTGTGTGTTGCTGTGATGCTGGAAGCTATGCCTCTGGTATTTAACTACCAGGAGGGTCTCTCATGGAGGACAGGTTTCAGCAAAGCTTCCAGACTAAGACTGACTAGGAAGAAGGAAAGGCAGACCACTTCTGAATGGTTAATCACTAAAAGCCTTATGAATAGTAGTGGAGCATTGTCAGATATACTGCCAGAAGATTAGCCACTCAAAATATAACTGGGAAAGCGGTGCCTCATCAAAGTAGGTTTTACCTTAATGATGTGAATGGCATAAAGCTTTCAGGAACATCATTTATTGATGGTGCACAACTCAAAATGAGAGTACCTGAAAACATCCATTAATAACCTGGGCAAAGATGTCAAAATTTGAATGTTGGAATATAAGAAGTCATCAAGAATGTAATGGAATACATAAAGCCAATAATCTAGGAATTAGTGAACTGAAATGAACTGCAGCTGGCCATTTTGTATCAGACCACATATGGTTTCTTATGACAGGAATGACAAATTGAAAAGAAATGGGGTTACATTCATTATCAAAAAAAGGCATTTCAAGATCTATCTTGCAGTACAATATATTCTGTAACAGGATGATATCCATATTCCTACAAAGAAGACCAGTTAATGCCACTGTTATTGAAATTTATGCACTAACCACTGAAGTTTAAGTGATGATGAAAATGAAAACTTCTAACAACTATTTCAATCTGAAATTGATCAAATATGAAATCAAGATAGAGTGATAATTATTGGTGATTCTAATGTAAATTGATTCTTATCAATGGAGAAAAGATTGAAGTTGTCAAGGACTTCATTTTTCTTGGATCAACTATCAACACTCATGGAAGCAGCCCCCAAGAACTCAAATGACGTATTGCATTAGGCAAATCAACTGCACAAGACCTTTTGAAAGTGTTGAAAAGCAAAGATGTCAGCTTGAAGACTAAGGTGCGCCTGACCCAAGCCATGGTATTTTCAATAATCTCATACCCATGTGAAAGCTGAACAGTGAGTAAGGAAGACTGTGGAAGAATTGATGCATTTGAGTTATGCTGTTGGAGGAGAATATTGAAAATTCCGTGGGCTGCCAAAAAAACAAACAGATCTATGTTGGAAGAAGTGCAGCCAGAGTGCTCTTTGGAGGCCAGGATGGCCAAACTTCATCTCTCAGACTCTGGACGTATTGTCAGGAGGGAACAGTCACTGGAGAAGGATATCATGTTTGGTAAGGTGGAGGGTCAAAGAAAAACAGGAAAACCCCCAGAGAGATGAATTGGCAAAATGGCAGCATCAACGGGCTCAGACTTATCAACAGTTGTGAAGTTGGCCCAGGACCAGGCAGTGTTTCATTCTGTTGTACATAGGGTCACTATGAGTCGGTTCTAACTCGATGGCATCTAACAACAATAACAACAACTAATGCAAAAGTTGGAAACAGAGCAAGCATTGCTAGTTACAAAATATGGCCTTGGTCACAGAAAATATTCTGACGTATGCATGTTTTCGTTTTGAAAGACCAATGACATATACATTGAAAATGCCTTTTTGAACAAGGTAAAAGATGATTATACACATGGATTTTTCTAGATGGAATACACAAACTGACCACATCTGTAGGAAGAGACAGTGGAGAAGTTAAATGTCATCAGCCTAAACCAGACCACCAATTTCTCATATGCAACTTGAGGCTGAGGCTGAAGAAAATTAAATAAGACTGCAAGAGCCAAAATACAATCTTGACTACATCATAGCTGAATTTAGAGACTATTTCAAAACAGATTTGATGCATTTGACTCCAATGACAAGAATATCATATATGAAGAAAGCAAAAGGTCATTAAGGAGACAGAAAAGATCAAAATGGTTGTAAGAAAAGAATTAGAAACTTGCTCTTGAGCATGCAGAAGTCAAAGTGACTGAAAAAAGATGATGTAAAAGAGCTTAAGAGAAATATTGAAGGGGCAGCTCAAGAAGGCAAACTAAGGTATAATAAGGAAATGTGCAAAATCCTGCAGTTAGAAAACCATGTTCAGCATTTCTCAAGCTGAAAGAACTGAATAAAAAATATAAGCTTTGATTTTCAATGTTCAAAGATTCTATGAGAAAAATATTGAATGATTTAGGAAGCATCAAAAGAAGACTAAAGAAATACACAGAGCCACTTTATCAAGAAAAACACAAAAAGTCGATGCTCACCCGTTACAACATGTAGCATATGATGAAGAAACAATAATATTGTACAAAGTCCAAGCCGCACTGAAGACATTGGTGTGAAACAAGACTCCAGAAATTGACAGAATACAAATTGAACTCTTTCAACAAGCATGTCATACTGAAGATGCTCATTCTTCTATGTCAAGAAATTTGAAAGAGAGCTAGCAAGCCAGCAGATTGAAAAAGATCCATATCTGTACCTATTCCAAAGAAAGATCATCCAACACGATGTTGAAATTATCTAACAATAACATCAATATCACATGCCATTAAGAATTTCCTGAAAATATTGATGATGCTTAGAGGGGATTGTAACCATAGCAATGAAACAATATACGATAGGATGAATGTAAAACTAATGTTCTACTATGTAAACTATCACATAATTCATAATAAAACATTTTTTAAAAATTCCTGAAAATAATATGAAACAGTTGCAACACTACAATGAGAGGGAGCAGCTAGAAATCCAACCCAGATTCAGAAGAGGACATGAAACTAAGGATATCATTGCTGATGTCAGATGGATCGTGTCTGAAAGCAGAGACCATCAAAAAGATGCTTACTTGTGCTTTATTGACTATTCAAAGCTATTCAACTATGTGGATCATAAAAACTATGGATGACATTGCCAAGAAAGGTATTCCAGAACACACACTTGTACTCATGAGGAACCTGTACAGAGACCAAGAGGCAGTCATTTGAACAGAACAAGGGCATAGTGAATGGTTTAAAATTAGAAAAGCTGTGCACCCAGTGTTTATCTTTTCACCATCTTTTCTCTATCTATATGCTGAACAAATAATTTGAGAAGCTGGATTATGTGAAGAGGAACATGGCATCAAGCTTGGAAAAAGACTCATTAACAAATTGATATATGCAGATGACACAGCCATAGGAAGCAAAGAGAACTTTAAAAACATACTGAAGAAGATCAAAGACTATAGCTTTCAGTATGTATTGCACCTCAACACGAAGAAAATAAAACACCACACAACTGGACCAATAAGTAACATCATGAAAACTGGAGACAAATTTGACATTGTCACAGACTTCATTTTCCTTGGATCAACAATCAGCACTCAGGAAATCAGATGACATAATGCATTGGGCAAATTGGATGCAAAATACCTCTTTAACATGTTAAAGAGGAAAGATGTCACTTTGGGGATTTAAGGTGTGCCTGACATGGTATTTCCCATTGCTTCATGTACATGTGGAAGTTGAACAATGAATGTGGAAGACTGAACAACTGATGTTGTTAAGTGCCTAGAAGTCAGTTCCGACTCAAAGCGACGCTGTATAGAGTTTTTCACAAGCAGTTGTTGGGTTTGAACTGCTGACCTTTCGGTTACTAGATCAGTGCTGATGTTACAGTGCCACACCTGGATTCCTGGCAAAGAATTGATACATTTGAATTATAGAATTTGGAAATAATATTGAAAGTTCTATGGACTGCCAAAAGAATAAACAAATTTGTCTTGGAAGAAATACAGCCAGAATATTCCTTAAAAGCAAAGGTGTTGAGACTTTGTCTCATACTTTGGACATTGTTGTCAGTAAAGATCTGTCAAGGGAAAGACTTCGTGCTTGGAAAAGTGGAGGGTCAGGAGAAAAGACGAAGGAGATGGATTGACACATCAGCAGTAACAATGAACTCTAACACAATGGTGAAGAGCGTGCTGGATTGAGCACTGTTTCCTTCTTTTTGGATAGGATTGTTAAAAATCAACCCTATACAGGGTTGCTATGAGTCAGAACCAACGTGATGATACTTAACAACAACAGAAGCAATACCTGTGCTTATAGTCCCAGTTTGAAGTGAGCTGTCATTTGTGTTAATGATGCAAGATTAAAGTGTTATTAAAGACTAAAATAGAATTAAGGATTTAGGATGTCGCCACTTTACTAGTGACTGTGATTCAAATCACCACCCTTAATTTCCTTTGAGTTGTGGTCTGTGTTCAATATATAGGAATGTATATACAAAATTTGGTCTGTGACACGGACCCTAAATTTGAGTCCTCTCTCTGACCTCTGATTCTGGGACTTGCGGCCTATTGACTTATCTGACTCACCAGTTCCCACAGCCTAGTGAACAAATATCCTGTCATCTGACCTGCTGATTGGGGTCCCTTGACCCCGCAACCACGTGGCTGAGGAGAATACTCTAAACTGATGTCTGACTCTGGCTTTGGGATTTGCCAGCATCCACAATTGTATGAGTCCTCTTTTTGACACTTTGTGAGTTCTGTGAGAAGTTACAGAGAATTACAGATCCCTGAATGTGAGGGAAAGAAGTGGTAGATGTATTGAGGAGATTATGGAAGCTGGGATATTTAGGATATCTTTAACCTCCATTTCATAGAGACAAGTTTTATGCTGATCCTTCTAAAATAACAAATTTCCTTGCACTTTTATACTTTAAATGCTAGGTCAGTATGTATCTATTTCAGGGGAAAAAAGAACTTTGCTGTTTCCTTGACATCGTGCCTATGATAAAAAATTTTTTTTCTAACTTTTTAATTTGCAGTACATGTTAGGTGAATGGATTAGAACCAGAGTTGTGATCAGGGTATGCTTTTACCTTCTCTCCATTAATTTACCCATGTTTCATAACACACCCTAACACCTCAGAACAGTTCTGGCTGCATGGTATTAACTGCTCTGACTCCTGCTAACAAGCCATTTTCCATTAAATTACCAACTGAATCTAACCATGAACTGTGTGGCTAAAGGGGAGAATAATTTTCATTGGATTCGAATGTCAGTTATTTTCCAGTTTGTACATTGAGTCCCGACGATTGCAATGTTAATGTCATTTATACATTTTCACAGTCAGAACCAAAAGCTGTAATGCCATTCTAGAATTGAACCAGGAGAATCCATTCATCAAAGTCTTCCCAGGACATTACTACCCTTCTACTACTATCTCTATGATGATGGCATTCCTGAAAATAGCCTGTCAAAAATAAGACAAAGAGTTGGGAAAACTTTATGGCAAATTTAACTGAGAAATAACTGTTTTTTTACATCAAGAGAATTGTCTGATAAATGTTTTGCAGAATTTAAAAGTCATTCCAAGATTAGTTTCAAAAAACTGACTGCACATGACAGTTCCCAAATGTGTTTCTTGTTTTTTTTTGTTTTTTTTTTATCTCCTTCTTCTTTTTCTTCCTGTCATTGCCGACTCGGAGCATTACAGAAATCTAACACAGAAAGGACTAGTCCTGTGAGATGGGAAAATAATTATATGTTCTGCCTGAACTGATAGGCAGAGAAACATTCTGCCTCGGATTCCGTAAAGCATGTCAATTTGAAGTTTGCATGTTTTCTGTTTCTACTACTCACCAGTTGGAGAAGCAGTGATTGGAAAACAAAAGCATTATTCCCTACAGCAAGGAATTTTGAAAATGGGACAGATGACATGTTTCTCCATTTTTAATGTAAAATAAATGAAAAGTGAAGTTATTCCTTACTGTCAGTTTTGGGGTAGATAATAGAAACAATTTTGTAAATCAGTCTCAATAATTTTACTGTAGCAAGTTTTAAGGTATTAAGAAAAGAGTTTTAAGAATACCTATTTATGGAGTTAATGTGATTTTTTAAAAAAGTTATTGGAGAGTAGAATTGCATAAAATGAATCTGTTTTGTTCATTGACTTCAATTTTATAATCAAAGTTAATTTCTCACATAAAGAAATGGCCAGTGAAATGAATTAGAGACATTTAAAAATGAATTGAGATTTTGTAGCTTGTTGAATGCTGTAACCAATGGTCATTTTGAAAAAATTGTCAATACTTTGCAACATTCCAGTAGCTCATTCTCCATTGCTGACAGTTCTCAGACTCTTACTCTGTCTGTCATTCACCATGTCTGATAGGCCAAAGACTTCTTTCTGCCAATGTGAAATCATAAAGTCCTCTTCCACTTTTGAATACTTCTATTATTTTTTAACAGTCTTGTACAATTGAAGTAGCACTTAAAGTTTAAAATGAAAAAGAACATGCTAGCAAAGAAGTATGCCCTATGTTTTTGTTGTGATGTGCTGTGGAGTTGGTTCCGACTCATAGCGACCCTGTACGGGGTTTCCGAGGCTGTAGATCTTTATGGGAGCAGAAAACCTCACCTTTCTCCCGTGAAACAGGTGGTAGTTTTGAACTGCTGACCCTACAGTTCACAACCCGGTTCATAACCACTACACTACCATGAGCTCCTTATGCCCTATATAGAATGAGAAGATATTGATGTTTGATTTTTTTAATAACATTTTTTGGACTAAAACAGAAATACATGTATTCTGTTTAATAAAATTAGAAAAATTCCTAATGGCATTTTAAAATCTCTCTAGTGGTTATGAATCAGACTGCAAACCTTAAGGTCAGCAGTTCGAAACTACCAGCCGCTCCACGGGAGAAAGATGAGGTTTTGTGCTCTCATAAAGATTTACAGCCTCGGAAACCCTGTACAGGTCGCTATGGGTCAGAACCGACTCAACGGCACATCACAACAACAACAATAACAACAATTCCTCCACCCATAAATATTTATTTCTTAAAATTCTAGCACATCCTCCCATAGACTTTTAGAAGATAATATGCAGTTTATACAATTTATTATTAGGTACTATTTTATAGAATACAATAGTTCTTCACAACATTCATGGAAAATTACATTATCCTTTCATTCTATTTAACCACTAACTTTTTTGAAAATCACTCGTACTTTATATAATACTTTTCCACTATAATTTTTTAAGCTTTTCTCATCTCATGTTTCTAACTAGATGGAAATATATGTACAAACTATAACAACTTTTAGGGAACCATGGTAGTGTAGGGGGTTACTAGTTCAGTAGTTCCAAGTCACCAGCCACTTAGAGGTAAAAAGATGAGGTTTTCTGCTCTCTTAAAGGTTTATAGCTCCAGAAACCCAATACAGAGTCTCTATGAATCAGAATCAACTCAGGTGCACACAGCAAACACCATAGTTGAAAGGTTGGTGATTCAAACCCATTCAGTTGTTGTTTTACTCTTGTTAAGTGGCGTTAAGTTGGTTCTGACTCATAGGGTTTCCGAGGAACAGCTAGCTGGTGGGTTTGGCCCATCAACCATGTGATCTGCAGTCCAGTGCTTATCCTACAGTGCCACAAGACAATCCTGACAGGACACACCCTTAAAAATCCTTTGGAGTAGACATGTGGTTATGAGTTGGAATTAACTTGAATGCAATGAACAGTAACAAACAACAAACTCAATGGCACACAGCAACCATCACTACCATAGCCAATTTTACAATTTTCACACATTTTAATATTTACTTTTTATCAAATTGTTCTTAACATATCAGCTATGCAAATGATTCCAGATTTCCCATTAACATTAGGACACAAATGAACAAACAAAAAGAGTGTACATCTTTTTACCAATAATCCCTCAAACCTGTATCCCTGTAAGTAACACTATTCAGTGTATGGTGCTGTAGGCTAAGCTCTGGATTGCTAACCTCAGGGTCAGTGGTTCAAACCCACTAGTTACTTCTTGGAAACCCTAGACAGGGTGGCTGTACGTAGGAACCAATTTAATGGTACTTAGAGTCCTGGTGTGGCACTGTGGGTTAATGAGCCAGACTGCAAAGCGTTTGAACTGCAAGGTTGGTGGTTTAAGCTCACCAGCTGCTCCTGGGAAACCCTGTATAGGTTCGCTATGGGTCGGAATAGACTCGACGGCACTTAACAACAACAAAGACAAAATTTAAGTTTTGTGTTATTACTAAGGTTGTTAAGTGACATGTTTTCTCATACTCTGTATTCTTTTTCCTTTATGTTCTCAATCTCCCTAATGTTTTGTCTTCAGTAACTAACATTTTGCCCTCCACATATCACCTCTAACCTCAGAAAGCTATCCCATTCTTTACATTCTCCAGAGAATTGGGACCACAAGATTGATCCACATGGGTGACTTTTGTTAATGGAGTATGACATGAAAGACAACAGAATAGAGAGCAAGTGACTTAAATTTGAATTCTATACATTGTTACTGTTGTTAAGTGCTGCCCAGTAGGTTCTGACTCATATCATATAGGGGTTCTGGGGAGCAACTGCGGAGCTTGAACCATGTACCTTGCAGTTTATATAAACAAATTTCTCAGAAACTCCCACAGCAGTGAACGGAGGTTTCTTATCTGTTAACAGTTTTTCTCAGGTTTCCAGGAATCCCATCAAAGGCGTGGATTCTCTTTCTCTCCCATAATTCCTTTCATTTATTCTTCCAACATTCTCTTCTACTTTTTTATTTGCAACTGTATTATTTATACTTTTGGTGATGAATATGTCTCATTTTATTTCAAGGTACCATATACCTTGAAATAAAATGAGACATATTCATCACCAAAAGATAAATAAATAATACAGTTGCAAAATATATAAATATGTAGTTGATAAGTCTCATCAAGTCGGTTCTGACTCATAGAGACCCTATGTAGGGTTTTCAATGAGCAGCTGGTGAGTTTGAACTTTATGCCTAGGAACCCTTGTCTTTTTCCACCAAAAGCCTCATCAAAGCTCATTGAAAATTTGTGCTTTCTCTTGCTTTATTGAAAGTTTTATTCACTAATAAAATCTATTGCTTTCCAGAAGATACAAGTAACCAGAGCCACTTATATTTTTAAAAAGATCTAAACCCTATACAGAGTCAGGCAGCACACACCACTACCACAATTTCTACATAGGCAAGGAAAATGTTTTATCACCACAAAAATAATTTACAAAATCCCCTATAATGTCCCTAAGCTAGATTTGTTGTTGTTGTTGCTAAGTGCCATTGAGTCAGTTCCAACTCAAAATGACCCTGCATAGAGCATCCAAGTTTAGCAGGTGGGCTTGAACAGCTGACAATGCAATTAGCAGTTCAGGGTTTATCCTATCAAAACAACAAGAGATTCTGGTCATCAATCAGTATGTAAAAGACTTTAAATTTTCCATTTGTTTTATAACACCTGAGTACTTCGAAGTGTATCATTATTTTAGTAGGAAAATATACTTGCTACAACACTTTACATTCTTATACATTATAAGAATCCTATACCCCCATCCATTCAGAATATACCCCCCACTTTCATAACAATTGCTTCTACTCTAAAGTTTTCTCATGCTTCTTAATTCCACCAATATTCTAGCAGTCAGCCAGTAATCCAATGAACTATAGAACTCCCAAAAGAATTTCCAGGATTCAGTTCTGTATATAAATCATCAGTTTAAGATTGATAATAGCTAGTATCAAGGGCCATGGAACAATATTCAAGTGGGAAATTTAGTTTTGCTCAAGTTCCACTGCATTCTTCCCACACACTGGAAAATTAGACATGTAGTGTCTGGGCTCCTTCAAGGTACTGGCATAGTAAACATGCTGGCTTTTCCCCCTTCCTTTATATATTTACTCTATTTTATAATTCCCTTTAACTTCAAGCTAGCTCTTCTCTGTGTGCATTTTCTCTGGTTCTGAATTGTCTGTTACACTCAGTCTGTGTAGAATTATTTACACTCATTCATCACAAGATTGATGACTAAGACAAGTAACATGAGTGTACTTTACAAGAGCTTCCATGTTCTTTCTGTCATTATATTCCTAGATGGTATTTGAGAAGGAAATGAAATAAGATAGCACCCATTGGACTGTATATATATCATTTTAAGAATTTCCTGGAGCATACTAGAGCCTTATATATTGTTGTTGTTGAGTGCCATCAAATCAGTTCCAACCCATAGTGTATAGGGTTTTCGAGGAGAGGCTGGTAAGCTTGAACCGCTGACTTTGCAGTTCAAATGGCTTTGTAATTTGGTGCATTAACCCACAGAGACAGAGTCACACCAGGACTCCAGAGCCTTATATAGGCAGTACATAAACCCAAACATGCAATAGTGGTTTGGTGGTTTGGAGGCAGAATCTAATCAATCCTGCCAATAAAAAAATTGAGAAAAAAATGAAAAAAAACTTGACTGGGCCAGAGGTCTAGGTGGCTTAGCAATGAAGATGTAGTTATCACCTCCATGATGAGATCTAATATGATGCAGGTACTCTGGTAGCGTAGTGGTTATGAATCGGGCTGTGAACCACAAGGTCAGCAGTTCGAAACTACCAGCTGTTCCGCAGGATAAAGATGAGGCTTTCTGCTCCCGTAAAGATTTACAGCCTCAGAAACCCTGTACAGGGTCGCTATGAGTTGGAACCAACTCCACGGCACATAACAACAACAACAAACAACAATGCCCATGGTGTGATTTGATGTGATCAGCTCTGATCTAATGCAATTCTCCTAGGTACTGTAAATCCTCACTTCGCTGATGTTGATGGTACCAGATGCAATCTACAGGATTAGATTGTATCTTGAGTAAATCTCTTTTTGGGATGTCAAAAGAAAGAGAATTGAGCTGAGCTCAGAAGGACCTATTACCACCAAGATAGAAGAGCTGGGAGTACATTGCATCCTCTAGATCTGAATCCCCTGCACTGGGAAGTTACTAGATCCAGAGGAAGATTAATGCTAAAATGTATGAAGACCTCTTAGCAATACTGAGCCTATAGATGCTGAAAGGAGGCAAGGGCCTTTCCCCAGAGCAAATAAAGAGAAAGTCTTCCCCCAAAGTCAACATGCTGAATTTGAATCTAGTCTCCTAAACTGCGAGAGAATCAATTTCTGGTTGTTAAAGTCAACCAATCCTGGTATTACTATTACAGAAACACTAGATAACTAAGACAGTGACTTATAGGAGCCCCTTTCTTTGGAAATCAAGCAGGCAACCACATTTTTAAAACTATTATCCCTGGTTTTCTTACATTTGACACTGCTTCTTAATTTTGATGACGTGTCTTCAATATAATTTTAGGTCTCAGTCTGTGAAATAAGAATGTTGACAATTTCCCTCCAATACTATGAACTTAATATATGAATAAGAGAGTCATTGTCAGCTTTAGTTAACACTGGAGAATAGAATTAGGAGGCTAGGTATTAATCGGAGATCTGGATATAGCCTAGTGTAAAAAGGTCCTGGAGGCCACATCTGACCTCTGACTTCACAAAGGGAAAGGAGAGTCACACTCAACATCATCCAAAGGCCAGTTCCTATGAGGAGTTCAGACATGCCCCAACTCTTTAACTTCCTTTACAAATTCTGACGCTAACTGTCTCTCCCAAGACACGCAGTTTTTTTTTTTTTTTTGCTGCGTTCTATAATTCATTTCAATGGCCACACAGAAACTCACAAGGCATACTTAGGATTATTGAGTTTTTTGGGGAAGATATCAGGCTACCGTTCATGATCAGAATATCATAGAATACAGTTCTTCAGTCAGGTATACCTCTCTCTCTATTCCTCAGCCTCTCAGCTATGCAGACTTTTGGCCTCTGCTCTGCTTAAACAATGATAAAAGTTCTTTTAGCACTGCAGAAAAATGCTCAAAGGGCATGCTACTCCACCAGAAACCTCTGCCTGAAGGCATTCAATTCTACTTTAGTAGACCAGCAAATCTGTTGTTTTAGGTGTCATCTAGTCAGTTGCAGCTTATAGCGTTTGTTCAATGGAATGAAACTGCCTGGTCTTGTGCCAGCCTCATAAATGTTGTTACATTTGAGGCCATTGCTGCTGTGACTGTGTCAGTCCATCATATGTGGGTCCTTCCTCATTTTCACTGACCCTATACTTTACCAAACATGATCTTCTTCAGAGACTTGTCCTGCCTAATAGTATATCTGAATTATGAGATATGACGTCTTGCATCCTGGCTTCTAAGGAGCATTTTGGTTGTACATCTTCTGACACATATTTGTTTGTCCTTCTGGAAGTCCATGGTACTTTGAATATCCTTTTCCAACATTATAAGAAAATTGCATCAATTCTTCTGTGGTTGTCCTTATTCATTGTCCAACTTTTATATACATATGAGGTAATTGAAAAAATCCTGGCTTGGATTAGAACAATTTATATATCAAACTGGTGTCTTTGCTCTTTACCACTTTAAAGAGGTCTTGTGCAGCAGATTTGTTGAATGCAATACAGTGGATTCTTGACTGCTCTTTCCATGAGCATTGATTGTAGATTCAAGTAAAATAAAGTCTTTGACAATTTCAATCTTTTCTCCATTTACTGTGATGCTATTTATTGATACAATTGTGAGGATTTTTGCTTTCTATACATTGAAGTGAAATCCATACTGAAGGCTGTAGATTTTTATTTTCATTAGCAAATATTATAATTATTTTGTGCTACCAGCAAGCAGGGTTATATCATCTGCATATCACAACTTGTTAATGAGTCTTCCTCCAATCCAGATTCCATGTTCTTCTTCATATAATCCACATTCTCAAATTATTTGTTCAGAATACAGGCTGAATTAGTATGATGAAAGGATACAACCCTGGTGCACACCTTTCCTGATTTTAAATCATTCAGTATTCCCTACTTCTGTTATATCAACTGCCTCTTTTTCTATTTATAGGTTCCTTATGAACACAATTAAGTGTCCTGAATATCCATTCTTCACAATGTTATCCATAGATTGTCATGATCCACACAGTCAAAAGCCTTTTCATAGTCAATAAAACAGGTAAACATCTTTCATGTAATTTCTGCTTTCAGCCAAGATCCATCTGATGTCAACAATGATATCCCTGGTGTCTCATCCATTCTTGATTCCAGCTTGAATGTTTGGCAGTTCCCTGTCAATGTATTATCACAACCAATGTTTAATTCTCTTATGCAAAATTTTACTTATATGTGATATTAATGATATTGCTAGATGATTTCTACATTCCCTTGGGTCATCTCTCTTTAGAGTGGGTACAAACATAGATCTTTTCCAGTCCATTGGCCAGGTAGCTGTCTTACAAATTATTTGACATGGATGATCGAGCACCTCCAGTGCTGCATCAGTTTGTTGAGTGATTCAATTTGTATTCCCTCAATTCCTGGATCTTTGTATATTTTGTTTTGTTTTCTCCAAAGCTTTCAATGCAACTTGGACTTCTTCCTTCATTATCATTGGTTCTTGATCAACTGTTACATCTTGAAATGGTTGAACATGGACCATATCATTTTGGTGTTTATTCAGTTAGACATGTCTCAATAGCTCAGGCATGTAACCTCTCAGCCTGATGACTAAGTGGTCTGATGACTAACCAACTCTAGTGGTTTAGCAAACTTAGCTGCTCCACTAATTGCCTAGAGGTTACCTACTTCACAAGCTAGACTCCTTCCCGAAGGCACTCAGATTTCTTGCTCCATGTGCCTGAAAGCCTGTTGCCTTATCTCATGTTCTGGTGCTGCTGCCTCTGCTGCTATAACTTCTCCACCACTTCTCTGGCATCACAGCTCTATCTACTGAATTAAGTAAGTTCAGTGTGTAGGGATCTTGGGATCTAAAGGACAAGATACATGCCTGACTCTTCTTTCTTGAAGACAGTTAGGTCTCCTGTTCCTGCTTCTAAGATGATTAATTTTATACCAAGCCAGTTTGCAAAATTGACCAATCCCCACACTAGAATTTCATACACCCAATCTGCATACCCAGTTATTTCATGGGTGTTACAATGATTATGAATAGAAGAGCCATGGTGCTGGTGGTGTGCCATGGAGTTGGTTCCAACTAAGTTGACCCTGCATAGGGGTTCCAAGACTGTAAATCTTTACAGGAACAGTAGAAAGTAATTTACTTTACCACACCTAGAAGGGCTATAATTATCAGACTAGGTTTAACTGTAGATACCTATATTATAAATAAATATGAGGCCACTATAATTATTAAAAATCAAGAGATTATGCTTTTATTGTCAACAAGCCATTTAGAAAGAAAGCTAGGTGTGAATGCATAAAAGACAATGGACTTTCATACCAGAATTATTTTTCTTCCTCTTAGAATGTCCACAAATCAATAAGTAACATAATAGATATTATTTTTATAATGGTATTATAGCTGTATCTTTTACTTTCGTTTTCTGTCTTCTTTAATCTTTGTTTTCATTTCACAAATCAAAACTGAAAAGAATGGACTCAGACACAA
Source organism: Chrysochloris asiatica (assembly GCF_000296735.1). Taxonomy (NCBI): domain Eukaryota; kingdom Metazoa; phylum Chordata; class Mammalia; order Afrosoricida; family Chrysochloridae; genus Chrysochloris; species Chrysochloris asiatica. The sequence continues at coordinate 17,340,935 of NW_006408583.1, forward strand.
ATAATAAACTCCTTTCACAATGTCAACCTATAAATGACATCACTAGATTTTGAACTCAGATTCTGGTGTTGAGTCTATTCTGAAACATAGTGACCCAGTATAGGTTTTCCAAGGAGTGACAGGTGAGCTTGAACTGCTGATCTTGAAGGTCACACTGACTTTGCAGTGCAGTGCATTAACCCACAGCACTATACCAGGACTCCATAACTTACTGAATGGTTTCAAAATATCCTAGGTTGCATCATTTGAATTAGGGCAGAAAATACCTTGATTAAAACAAATATATAAAGACTTAAAAGCATTCCACAGAATCAGTTATTATTTAACTTAGAAATGTTTCAGTATCTAATTTGTTGTTGCTGTAGTTAAGTTCTGTCATAGTGACCCTTCATAGGGTTTCCATGGAGCAGATGGTAGGTTTGAACAGCTAACCTTGTAGTTAACAGTTCAGTGTTTATCCTACAGCATCACACCGAACTCCACACTATCTAAAGTGGCTTATAAATGTAAACACATAAGATTTGAGTGTGAAAGAAATGGGATGGATTTTGTGTCCAGCAAAATTTAAATTTAGGAAAAAGAACTAGCTCCATACTATAAATAGGTACTATACACTGATAAATGCACTATAAATATGAGCTTATCTTGATTTAGGAGTCCTGGTGTGGCGCTGTGGGTTAATGCGCCAGACTGCAAAGCCACTTGAACTGCAAGGTTGGTGGTTGAAGCTCACCAGCTGCTCCTTGGAAACCCTATACAGGGTCGCTATGGGTTGGAATTGACTCGGTGGCACTTAACAACAAGAGCAGCATCTTGATTTAAGCATACTAGTTAGGGTGTCTTAAAATTCATAGTACCAGGGAATTGTGTTTCATACCATAAACTTCTGTCCATAAAAATATTTTAATATTCTGGCTTTGTCTATTCTTATGCAAATAAAGAAAGATATCAATGTTTCCATGGTGTCACTTTGTTTTGCCTGTAAAACACTTTTTGTTTATTTCATGCAAAATACCCTACTTGAGCTTTTCGAATCAAATAACTATTTATTGCTTTTCCCTTTTCTCCTGGCATAACCCTATCACAGTACTAAACATAGTCATTTACCTTTAATGTTTCTTAAAACAAAGGATAAGGAAAAAGCACATCTTCAATTCTTATCTGTCATTTTTATTTTATTGCCAAAAGTTTTATAATATTTTTCCTTCTTTTACCTGATTTTCCTTATGATTCTTTAAAAAACAGCCATTTTGTTTTCTTGCTAGGCATTAATTTTTGAAGTGAGGAGGAAATATAATCCTAACCTCAAAAAATCAACCTGCAAAGATCTGACCATTGAGGAGAACAAAGCAAACACTAATGTAATCCTCATTCAGTCATTTGGAAGCAAAACTTAAGAAGAAAGATTGAGTCATTGAATTGTTCTCCCTCTGCATTTCATTCAGGGTTTAAGGAAACCCAGTGTGCTTTGGTATTGATTCTGACCTTAAGACCCCATAACCTCTTTATGTGAAAAAGAAAAAAAAAAAAAAAAGGGTTCCTTCAAATATAGTATATCAGGCAGGTATTTTCCTTTTAAAGGAATACAAGAAATGATTTAAACATATTCTTGAAGGGAATAAAAAAAAAAAAAAGTGAATATTGTTATGGAGTAATTAAAAGTGTGTTTACTATTTTTGTTCATAAATAGAGAAAAACGTATTTTGAGAGGTCACATGCATACTACTTTAATCAAGATGCATGTCCAAGTTTATTTTTATCAGAGTGATAATTCATTTGCTGGACCCATGAATTCACTTTTCCAAGCAAGAAAGAATTTTTTTTTTGCAAAAGGACCAATTGAATTGTGACTTAAGAAATAAATGTGGCAAGCAGTGAAGTAGGTTTTAAAATTATAATGCTGTTTCTGCTCTTAAACTATAATATTTTAATGCACTAACAATAAAATCTATATACAAAGGATATAAGGTAGATCAATTTCTTTAATAGTGAACCTTCAGAGTTTGAAATTACATTTCTTTCCAATCCTGCTTAGTTTCTGTTCCCAAACTAGCTCTACTTTTCTGATAGTTATTTCCATTCATTCCTTTTTATTTTAGTGAGGAATTTAATTGTACCACCATCTCTTTGTATGTTTGTTTTTTATGCTACTGGAAGCTATGCTACTGGTATTGCAAATATTAGCAGCATCACCCAAGGAAGTCAGGTTTCAGTAGATTTTCCAGCCTATGACAGACTAGGAAGAAAGTTTTGACAATCTACTTCAAAAATTAGCATATGAAACACTTTTCAACTCAATGTGTTTTACATCATGTCAATAAGAATCAATTGCTAGAGGAAAATCATGTTTGATGAAGTAAAAGGCCAACAAGGGTGTGGTATGATGAGATATATTGGTACTGAGGTCGCAATGTCATACCTGAACATGTCAATGATCATGAGGATGATACAAGATGAGGTGACTTTTTGTTAGCTGTACAAAAAGGTCACCGTGATTCAGAGTCAACTGTATGACAGCTGATGCCAACAACTTAATTGTAATCTTTCAACCTTTGTAACCTTCACACTAACGTAAAACTTTTGGACAATCTTGTCTCGAACATATATCCCCCATGCATCCACTTCTAGTCTGTCACTATACTCACCAGGACTCATGAAATCTGGGCAGAGAATTCTGATTGCAAAATCTTACCTCATCTAAAACTCTACTAAGCAATCCCTCATAATACCCCAGTCTAGTTGTCTAATGACATTTTTTCTACACATTACTCCAGTAATTTTAATCACTTGGTATTTCTGATGTATTATATCTTGTGCCTATTTCCCTTCTGTTCTTTGAAGACTCTTTAAAGTCTCTGGCATGCTATATGTCAATCTCTGTGCTAATCACAGAGAACAGGACACAGCCATGCAATTATTTTATTTATTCTTTTTATTTTACAATGTAGTAGAGAAGACAGATGGATGCAACACTTGAAGCACTCACTGTTTGGGTCAAAAATTTTGCAAGTTAGCTATTTAGACAACTGACTGGGAGAGACTGGTATTTTTACTTATTTCAAAGAAAATTTAATCAAAAGAGTGTGGAAATTATCAAACAATACCATTACTATCACACAGAAGTAAAACTTTGCAAGAAATAATTTAAAAACAATTGCACTACATTGAATGGGAATAGACATAGCTTTGGAAGAGGATGTAGAATGAAAGCTATCATTGCTGATATCAGATGTCTAACCATGATTATTAGCTATGCAAGTGCATTTGATTATGTGGTTCATAACAAATAGTGAATAACATTGTGAAGAATGAGAATTTTATAGCACTTAATTGCATTCATGCAGAACCTGTGCATAGACCAAGAGGTAATCCATTGAACATAAGCATAGGATACTGTTTGGTTAAACATCAGAGAAGTTGTGTGCCAGGGTTGTATCCTTTCACTATACTGATTTAATCTGCATGCTGAGCTATTAACTTGAGAAGGTGGACTAATTAAGAAGAATGTGGCATTAGAACTGGGGAATGACAATCTGTGATATACAGATGGCACAACTTTTCTTGCTGAAATGAAAGACTTGAAGCACTTAATGATGAAGATCAAAGACTACAACCTTCAATATGGAATACATCTCAGCTTAAAGAAAAAAATTCTCACTCGAGACCATTAACATCATGATAAACAGTGAGAAGATTAAGGTTGTCAAGGGTTTTATTTTACTTGGATCCACAATCGATGCCCCTGGAAGCCACAGTCAAGAAATAAAAGGATGTATTATTATATAAAGCACAGCCAGAATGCTCTTTAGAAGTTAGCCTGGCAAGACTTAATGGTGCATATTTAGAACGTGTTATAAGGAGGGGCCAGTCCTGGAGAAGGACATCATGCTTTTTTTCAGAAGGACATCATAGCATCAAGTCAGCTAAGAAAAATCTCCTCAATAAGATGGATTTACACAATGGCTGCCTCCATGGGCTCAAACATAGCAACAATTTGGAAGGATGATGCAGGACTGGGCAACGTTTCATCCTGTTGGTCATAGGGTCGCTATGAGTTGAAATTGACTTGACAGCATTTTGTAATAACAGAGAAGACAGTCACTGAATGAGTCATTACAAAGACATTGAGTTTCATAAAGGAGAAGTTCAGCACGGTATTTCAATATTTATTCTATATTTAACCAAACCAAACCTGTTTCCACAAGTTGATTCAAACTCACAACAATCTTATACGAAAGAGAACTTCTGCCCCAGAAGGCTCCTAGGATGTAATATTTATGGAAGCAGACAGCCACATCGTTGTCTCACAGAGTAGCTGATGGGTTTCATCTGCCGATCTTCCTGCTGAGTGTTCAACCAATGTAGAATCAAAGCTCCATGAATATTTAGCATGAAGCCTTAATATTCTTATTTCACTTTACATGCTATCCCTTCCACTACATCTTTCCCTAGCATGAGTGTTTCTCTGAAGTCAGACCTGCTAAGCTACTTAACATTCATTAAACACTTCAGGCGATTTCATAACGTTGTGTTCCATTTGTCTCTCGGTTCTGCTACATCATTTCTTTAAAAACATGAGGAAGACAATACCCCAGATACACCACTCTCCTCTGTGCTTCTGTGTATTCTCTACACACTTTTATTTTGTACTCACATATTAGATTATAAGTACAACTTTATGTATCTATCTGTCTGCTATTCCAGGTTGTTAGTATTTTATAAACAAAAGCCATGTTTTAAAATGTGTGTACTATTCTAGTATCTAACAAAGCTCTTTTATTACTTATCTAATAAGGAATGTAAAGTGCCTGTCAAAAAGTAAACAAACCATGGCTGAGTATCAATAATTAATTTATGTTGTTGTTGTGATGTGCCATTGAGTTGGCTCCGACCTATAGCGACCCTGTAGAGGGTTTCCAAGGAGCAGTTGGTGAGCTTTAAGTGCTGACCTTGTGGTCCCAACCGATTTTGCAGTCCAGCACATTAACCCACAGCACCACACCAGGACTCCAATTAATTTATAAACAATGCTGAATTAGAGATCATGTTTTCATCAATACTACAATATTTCAAAGTTATAACACTCACATCGTAGAGTTTTCTTTGGGCCTAATATTAAGAAAATAGCAAAGGAGAACCATATATGTCATAAAGGAAATGCTACAGAGTAGTTCACTTCTAGGAGAAGTTCAAGTTCAGTTTTATTTTAACTAAAAGAGCTGCCATCTGGTTGGTGTCCAAGGTCTCTGGCAAATGAATTGGAGGTTTCAGCCCAATGCTTAAGGGACAAAAATTCCCATAATAGGATAAATCAGAGGCAAACACCAGATTTAGCACTCTTGTCAAATGCTTTAGTGGAAAGGCCAGGGTTCAAGTGGCATAGAACAAAACTCTTTTCTCACATTAAGTGTTTGTCTGTTAAGCTGAGAGAAATTCAGTTCCTCAGAAAATAGGAGTACAAATCTTTCTACATGTACCGTGGGAATGAACATACATATAAAGAGATCAGACTGGTAAAAAATGAAATAAAATTAGACTGATTTTTTTAAGGCAAAAAGCTGCTGAACTGCCTTGTTGTTTAGACCACAATTAATAATCAATATGGTTTAATCAATCCTTTCCCACTAGGAAAAAAGTGACTGTCTGCCATGCCAAAATAATTCACTACAGTGTGTATGAAAATACTGTGGTGATCTTTTTTTAATAGACATTTTTCTCTTACATTTCCTTAGTAGTTTCAATTTATTAGTTGTTTCATCCATTTTTTTCCTCCAGCAGTGTCTTTTGAATTCACATGATTCTGTAAAAAAAAAATTCTACATCCATCTGAAGCCATAATTAATCTTTCTAACCTTCCTTTGAAGAGAATGGAGAGTGACATGAAATGTCTTTACTGAATCATAGTAGGAATGATGAGTAAATCACCTGAAACAAAAAGATATGGTATGAAGTAAAATTGTTCCTTCAGTAAGCTTATTTCTTGAAAATGCATTTCAAGTGAATCCTTCATCATGTGTAACAATGACAACCACTAGTGGTGTAGAGTAACTTGATTTCCCTGTGGTCATGTTACGGACTGAATTATAATTGCAAATGCAGTTCATTAGCTATAAGGACTTACATTCCTTCTTCTGTCCTGTTTTGAACAAGGTACGATTGTGAAATTCTCATACTAAACAGCCATTAAAGAAAATTATTGCCAGATATAAGACCTGCCCTTCTTTCATTTGGATGTATTGTTAACTAGATTTGATGCACTGGGGTTGAGGAAAGAATATTGCTGGGTAGAATATCTTTTATTATAATTATTTTATAATATCTTTTATTATTATTATAATTATTATTAATTTTAATGAAGCCACAATTACGTTATCCTTTTCAAGATAAAGGGATGTTTGGGCAGATTTGTTTTAAAAATGTAACATATATTTTATAGAGGATCATTTTGACAGTACCCCATATGTCACAACACAGCCCCAAAATTAACTATGTTTGGCTCTTAAAAATCATATTCAAATTTTGCATTAAAAATATCTGTTTTTGTACATTCTAGATGACCCCCTGACCTATAAAGTCACAGTGGGTCATAAATGAATCCAGAGAAATGAAGTATTGGTTTTGGGTTTCAAGTGTACTTTGTTTATTCTAAACAGTTTTTTTTTTTTTTTTTTTTTTCACTATTGTTAAATTCCAGGTGGCATTGTTACTTTATCACAAAATTCTATTCTTATTTTTACTTTTTTTCCCCTAAATTAAATCCAGAGAAACAATTGCATTCTTTACTGTTGTACCCTGAATCTATTAACTTGTAATGTTATTCTTCTTTGAAAGCATTGCATTTAGTAAAATGAGTCTTCAAAATTATGTTAAAGTTAATTGTAGCCCCCCCATTACCAAAATTTAGTCTTTAGTCATTTTTAAAACTTGCATTTAGAAACCATTTTCTATATTTCTTTTGTAGTTAATCTGTAGAATATTTACACGAACCTATGATTTCTTTCCTTTTGTCTTTCTCCATATCTTCTTTCCTGAAATTTAAACTTTAGGTTTATGAATAAACATCTAGGAGACTATAAATTTTCAAGCTACCTTTATTGTAATCCTTTTGTTTATTTCTTGAAACCAAAAATATGATTTTTCATTGCTATATGTTAGTCATAATAACTATCTCTAAATATCCAAGGGCAGACCATCTATTGTACATATGCAAGTTCAGGATAAAGATGAAGAAAATGAAAACAAATCCAGGAGAGACAAAATATATCCTTAGGTATGGTGTTAGATACAATCAAGATGGCAAAGCAGGTAGACATGCAGTGAGGAGTTCCATCAGCAACAACACAAAATACTGGGCCAAGCAGGCTCAGGGGAATGATGCTAGAACTCTATCACATATAAAGGAATATTTAGAAGATTGGAAAGCTTACAGCTAGAGGAATTTGTAGCAGAATCAAGAAATCCATTGCTTTCTAATTCAAGATGCTCAGCTATTCCTGGAGCCACCATCTTGGGAGATTGCAAGTCGGGGAAGGATCAGAACAGCCACGAATGCCTGACAGAACCGCAGAAATACAGATGTGGAAATTCATTTTTGGTATCTGTTCATTGGTCTCTACCTGTCTGCACACCTCCTAAAGCCCGTGGGAGAAAAGCCCACAGGACCTTCATTTGTTAATGGGGAACAACTCAAAATGAAGAGAAACAGCTATAAACATCCATTGAAATTCAGAACATGCTATGTACAAAGTATTAATCTGGGAAAATTGGAAATTGTCAGAAACGAAATGGAATACATAAACATTGATATCTTAGGCTTGAGCTGAAATGAACTGGTATTGGCCATTTTGAATCTGACAACCACATGGTTTACTATGCCAGGAATGACAAACTGAAGAGGAATGGTGTTGCATTCATTGTCAAAAAGAACATATCCAAATTAGTCATGAGGTACAACTCTGTCTGTGATAGGATAATATCCATGTGCCTACA
>NW_006408583.1:17351263-17352303 GCF_000296735.1 Chrysochloris asiatica
CACAGTCACTGTACCAAAAATAACTGGTTGATGTTCAGCCATTTCAAGAGGTTGAATTATTTCAACACACTAATGAAGCAATGCAGGTACTCACTTGTCTGTTCCAAGAAATTTGGAAGTAAACTATTTGGATAAACTATTGGAAGAGATCCATATTTGTGCCCATACCAGAGAAATATGACCCGAGGGAATGCAAAAATATCTGCATTAACACAATTATAACATTATGTTAACATACAATAACAATATCATTAGCATAACATGCAAGTGAAATTTTGCTTAAGAAATTAAAAAACAGTTGCAGAACTACATCAGGGAGCTGCCAGAAAATCAGGATGGATTAACAAGAGGACATGAAACAAGGAAAATCATAGCTGATGTCACATAAATCTGGACTGAAAGCAGAGAATAATTGAAAAATATTTACTTGTGCTTTATTTGTTATGCAAAGACATTCACTGAGTGGATCATGACAAACTATAAAAACATTGTGAAGAATGAGTATTCCAGAGCACTTAATTGTTATTACGAGGTACCTGTACATAGACCAAGAGGCAATGGTTAGAACAAAACAAGGGGATATTGAATGGTTAAAATCAGGAAAAGTGTGAGTAGGTTTGTATCCTTTTATCATATTTATTCAAATTGTATGCTGAGCAAATAATCTGAGAATCTGAAATATGAAGAGCGTGATATCAGATTGGAGGAAGATTCATTAACAACCTGGGATATGCAGATACTCTATGACAGACAGCATTGCACTTCAGGATATATCTTGAAATAGTCTTTTTGATGATGAATTTGATGGCTTCTTCTTCAATTTTTCCTTCCCAGCAGAGGAAACCATGTGATTGTCATATTCAAAATGACCTGTACCAGTCCATTTCAGCTCACTAATGCCTAAGATATCAATGTTTATGCATTCCATTTCATTTTTGAAAGCTTCCAACTTTCCTACAGTCCATGCTCTGATTATTAATGGATGTTTACAGCTATTTCTCGTGATTTAGAGTTGTTCCCCATTAGCGAATGAAGGTCCT
>NW_006408583.1:17356158-17359948 GCF_000296735.1 Chrysochloris asiatica
CTTATCACCAGGATTCCTTTGAAGATACAGACATGCAGGAGAAAAGTTACCAGATTTACTACTGACCTGTTAGATTGGAGGATGTTTCATCACTGCAATGCCTGTAAATCCAGAATTTTACTTATTTTGGGACAGACTAGGCTAAACAATTTAAACAGGGAGTCCAACCACCTCATTCTGGTTTGACCCCCTGCTGAGAATTTGCATTTATACCCCATATAAGCAAAATCAGCATTTACATACGAACAGAATTCCCCAGGTTAATATCATAGATTCCCTGGTGATTCTGTTGTATTCCTAAGAATCACCTAGGGATCTTGTTAAAATTCCAGGGAGGGGGAGAAGGGTTGATTCTTCTTATCATCTGTTGAATTCCCCTGCTGAAAATTGAAGAGGGGGAGAAGACAAAGGCCAGGAGTAAAAAATCTCCTACTAAAAACTAGTGATGTGGGAAAGCTAAAAGATCAAAAGGAAAATGTGATTAATCCAATCAATCCATTATATGGTCTCACAGTGGCACCATTGTCAGAACACGTCCATTTATATAAGATCTTCCCAAGCCTTTACAGCAAAAAATCAAAACCAGCGTAATAATTAAGCTTATAACTTGTAGAGTATGACCATACCAACTATTAATAACACAGCTTAGGGCAAGTTGCTTTACTATTCTTTAAAGGTGCACTACTCCAGGAGATAATAATATTGATCTTTTGATAGAGTTTTTCAAGGATTGAATCTGAAAAGGGTTTAGAACCCAAACTCAAAAGCCTAGTACATGCTAATCATGATCCTAAGAATTTTGAAATGAAACAGAGTTCATTCTTTTTATATTGTTTTTGTTCTTTAGAATGAGAAAGGAATGCTTTAAGCAAGGATACAATGTATTTTCAGGAAAGAATATTAATAAATAATTAAAAACCAATATAGTTATCATGTTTTTCACTTTAAATTATATGCTATCAGGCCCCTGGGTTAAAATGAGGTCAGTTCCTAATTGTGTCTTTAACAATTTGATGTAAATTACAACAAGTGCATAAGGTTCTCATTTAGCCTTACTTTAAATAAGTAGTCTTGTTACCAGAGTAGCTCTGAAGGAGTTGCCAATGCCATGCGGGTTGTAACAAAGGAACGTTTTATTTTGCTAGTACGTGGCTCAGTGGATTCATATCCAGAGAATGAGCCCCATCTTCCATATGTGAGGATATTTTATAGGAATCAATGGAGAAAAGGTTGAAGTTGTCAAGGACTTCATTCTTCTTGGATCAACTATCAACACTCATGGAAGCAGCAGTCAAGAGATCAAACGACACATTGCATTAAGCAAATCTGCTGCACAGGACCATTTTAAAGTGTTGAAGAGCAAAGATGTCAGCTTGAGGACTAAGGTGCGTCTGACTCAAGCCATGGTGTTTTCAATAACCTCATATGCATGTGAAAGCTGGACAGTGAATAAGGAAGATCATAAAAGAATTGATGCCTTTGAGTTGTGGTGTTGGAGGAGAATACTGAAAGTGCCATGGGATGCCAAAAGAACCAATGGATCCATATTGGAAGAAGAGCAGACAGAGTGCTCCTTGGAGGCCAAGATGGCCAAACTTCATCTCTCATACTTTGGACATGTTGTCAAGAGGGACCAGTCACTGGAGAAGGATATCATATTTGGTAAGATGGAGGGTCAGAGAAAAAGAGGAAGACCCCCAACAAGATGGATTGACCAAGTGGCAGCATCGATAGGCTCAAGTGTGGCAACAACAGTGAGGCTGGCCCAGGATTGGCCAGTGTTTTGTTCTGCTGTGCATAAGGTCGCTATGGGTTGCTACCAACTTGATGGCACCTAACAATAACAACAACAACAACAGGGGTGCATACATGAGTTCATTTGGGATTGGTTAGTGGGGGACAACAGCTTCACAGGGCTACCTGAGATTGGTTGGTTCAAATACACAGCGGGAAGTATGTATGAGCATACAAGCGAGCAGTTACGGAAGCTGAAGCAGGTGACCATTAGCTCGGGGCTCTGTTCCCTCCGGGGTGGGTCAGGAACAGGAGATGAGCCTGGGTGAACATGAGGCTGAGGTGGTTTGTTGCTTATTTCCTGGAATGTGAACCTTGCTCCAGAAATGGGGGTCCAGCACCTATTTTGGCAGATCTGCCTGCATCAGTCTGGTGGTGCTTTAGTTTAAGCACTGCACTGATAACCTTAAGGTCAGTGGTTCAAACCCACCAGCTGAAAGATGAAGCTGTGTCTATTCCTGTAAAGATTTAGTCTTTTGAACCCTAAGTAGGGTTACTCTGACTCAGAACTGCGATGATCAGTGGCCTATAATTTTTTGGTACTTGATTATTGCAAGAAAAGACTGGAAGTCTTTACAATAACATAAAAGTTGCATATAGAATTAGTTGAGAGCAAGGGTTGGTCTAATTATTTGAAAGCGAATGGATGAAACTTTAAATAACTTTAAAGTTTTATTCAGACCAACTAAAAGTGGTCTGAATCTGACATCAGTAATTGAGAATGCTAAAGTTAAAACTTTAACTCATCAGAGAGAAAAATAAGGTAACTAGTCCCATCCCAGCTCACTATTTAGATTATGTCAAAGAAATTAACTGGGTTTCCAATTGCCTTATGTTTGTTGAGAAAAATAGAAATAAAATGAATCTTGTTCTGACTCATAGCATTCCTATACAGGTTTTTGGAGGAGTAGCTGATGGGTTTGAACCACCAACCTTGTAGTCCAAATGGACCTTTTAGGTTGAGTGCTTGTCTGATAGCACCACACCAAGATTCCTTAAAATGGATCTTATAAGAAGATTATTCAGAGAAAGAAGAAAAGATAAGGATTTAGCAATTTGCCAGCTTTCCAATAGCAATAAGGCAAATGCTAATTTTATCTATTTCCACGACTATGTATGTCAAGAACTCATACAATCACAGTTGTTAATGCAGGGTATTTAATTTCTTTTTCAAAAATCAGGAGACTATTTACTGTTTTTACTGAGGTTAGATTAACATTGCACATAAAGGAAAGAGAAGAAAAAAAATAGAATAGAAACAATGTAATTGGTAAACTAGACATTACTTAACTGTAGGAAGACAAGGAAATGACAAATGTTTCAATTTTGTTTCAAAGAAATTTTAATGTTACTAACTTGCTTTTATTATTATGATTTTATAATTAACTGCAAATTTAGGAAACCATTTCATTTTTTACATGCCTAAAGATTACATGGAGTCCTGTGTGAGATTGTACAGTTAGCCCTAGAGTGCTAGCCACAAGGTTGGTGGTTCAAACCCACCAGCCACTCCTGGAAACCATGTAAAGTGTTGCTATGAGTCAGAACAGACTTGACTGCACTGAACAGCAACAGCAAACGTTATGTGAGGTCTGGTAAAACACTGGTATGGAATGGTAACTACAAGGTCAACAGTTGAAACCCACCAGTTAGTCTCGGAAAATCTATGTAAGTCAGAACCGACTCAGCAGTACACAACAACAAACTCCATGTTTCTATAATGACACTCCATCTTGGTTGGTGTTACTGATATGTGAAATTGGAAAGTCAATAAAATTTGACTTTTTGACAATTTTTTTCAAAAGGTGAAAACAATCTAGTTCTGTCCAATATTTTGTTACATACACTGTGAAACATGTGAGAACAAACATGAACTAAATACTTTCAGAAAATTGTTAGGTGAAATATCACAATGCCATCTTAGCAGAACAATGAAATACATACCTACAGGAACAGATAATAATATTTTCCTTATAATATTTGACTTTGTCTTCCT
>NW_006408583.1:17360784-17361747 GCF_000296735.1 Chrysochloris asiatica
TCTACCATGTTGTTGTTGTTAAGTGCCGCCCAGTCGCTTCAGACTCATTGTGACCCTATATAGGGTTTCTGAGGAGTAGCTGGTGAGTTTGAACCTCCAACCCTGTGGTTCAAACCAACATAGCCATCCAGTGCCACACCGAACGAACTCCATGTCCTGAATAGTATTTAAAATAACAGTGGCACAGCTTTTAAACTCAAAGGAGCACTCCAGCCTCTACAATACAGCAAACTTACGGATGGGTGATAGGGTTGTATGCTAGTCATTCATGGGATAAAGTGAGATTGAAAGCCTTGTTTTAGGAATCCAACTCTTTTCTCTCAGTGCTGTTATGACAGATGTTTCTGAACCTCATTGTTAAACAATTACCTTCATAAGCTAATGTGTTATTGTTACTTGAAATCATATAGCTGTATATTTGTGAATTATAAAAGAATAGCTTGATGTAATTGCAAAAGCAACTGATTACTTTTGAAATGAATTGTTCTAAAGTTAGAAGCCACCACTAGTGTGTCAGTTCATTGGACTGTGGTAGCTCATGTGTTGCTGTGATGCTGGAAGGTATACCATGGGTTATTTTAAAGAGCAGCATTGTTGCATATTGTATTTCAGCTGAATTCCGGACTAAGGCAGACGAACAAGGAGACTCAGCATTTCTAAATGGTTGTGATTGGTTAATGCCGTCAAGTCAGTTCCAACCCATAGCGAACCTGTATAGGGTTTCTGAGGAGTGACTGGTGAGCTTGAACCACCGACCTTGCAGTTCAAACTGACTTTGCAGTCCAGTGCAATTAAACCGCAGCACCACACCAGGGCTCCCACTGAAAACTTCATGAATTGTAGCGGAACATTGTCACATATCGTATCACATAAGCCCTTCAGTCTGAAAAGGTACTCAGGATATGACTGGAAAAGAACTGAATTCTCAAAGTAGTTTTTCTGTTAAGTGCAGTTGAATCTATT
>NW_006408583.1:17362447-17367554 GCF_000296735.1 Chrysochloris asiatica
TAGAATGCAAAAGTTGGCAACAAAGAGGAAGGATCTGTATTTTAAAAATATGAACTTGGTGATAGACACAATGCTGCAGATTGCCTGGTAGAATTGTGCAAGACCAACGGCTTATTTTGCAAAACTGTTTTTAAAACAACATGAAAGGCAGTTTTACACCGGGACTTCACCAGATGGAATACTCAGGAATCAAATTTATTGCATCTGTGAGAAGAGATGGTGGAGAAGCACAATATCATCAGCCAAAACAAGGCCAGAGACCAACTGTAGAACAGTTATGCAGGTTCAAGCTAAAGAAGAAAATTAAAGTAACTTCATGACAATCAAAGCATGACCTGAAGTATAATCCATCTGAATTTAGAGGCCATCTCAAGGAGAGATTTGACATATTAGACTTTAATTACAGAAGACAAGAAGAGCTGTAGGATGACATCAAGAACATCATATAGAAAGAAAGCAAAAGATAATTTAAATAATAGAAAAAAAAGAAAAGATCAAATGAAAAGAAAAGATGTCAGAAGAGACAAGGAAACTTGAACTTGACCTTAAAGAAGCTTAAGCAACAGGAAGAAATGATGAAGTAAAAAAGCTTAACAAAAAATTTCAAAGGGCAGCAAGAGAAGTCATTGTAATAAACATAATAAAATGTGCGAAAACCTGGAGTTAGAAAAGCAAAATGGAAGAACACACTTAGCATTCCTTAAACTGAAAGGACTGGAGAATAAAGGAAAGACTCAGGATGCAATATCGAAGGATTTTATGGGCAAAATATTGAATGATGCTTGAGACATCAAAATAAAGAAGAAAGGAATAGACAGAATTACCGTAACAAAAAGAATTGGTCAATGTTCAATCATTTCAAGAGGTACCATATGATCAAGAACCCATTATATTGAAGGAAGAAGTCCAAGCATGATTGAAGGCATTGGTTAAAAACAAAACAAAACAAAACAAGATTCCTGTAATTGGTAGATTAAAAACAGATACGTTTCAATGAACTGACGCAAGATAGGAGACCTTCGTTAGACTATGTCATGAAATTTGGAAGTTATCTACTTGGCCAACCAATTTTAAAATATCCATATATGTGCCAATTCCAAAGAAGGTAACCCAAAAGAATATGAAAATCATTAAAAAAAATAAAATCATTAATATCACATGCAAGTAAAATTATGCTCAGATATTTTGAAAAAATTATTGCAAAAGTACATGGACAGAGGGTGCAGGGGGAAGGTAGAATCTCCACTGAGTAGTATCCAATCTGTCTGTGAGTAGTATCCAATCTGTCTGGGCGGGGCTGATGAAAGGAGATGGGGATAGGGCTCTTGTGGTACAATAGTGAATAATTGCTATCAGGACTGACTGTGAGTGTTGCAAATATAAAGGTAGACGTTTTGCAGCAAAAGAAGGGGAATGGTTGACTTTGCAGTCCAGGAGCAGAGGTCCCTGGGATGATCAAGGGAAAAGAGCGGAGTGCGGGACCCTACCCAGAGAAACAGTGATGCCAGAGATGGAGGCAGAGATGAGGACATGGAGAGATGGAGCAGCTGGGGACTCTAGACCCAGAGAGGGAGAGGGTCTGTGCTGACGACAGAGGAGAAGGCTTGTAGGGTGTACCCTTTGGTTGGTTGATGATGCATGAAGGGGATTGCAACTATGGCAATGAAATGATATATGATAGGATGAATGTAAAACTAATATTCTCTCATGTAAATTATCACATAATTCACAATAAAACATTAAAAAACAAAAAGAACATGGACAGGGAGGTGGCAGAAATTCAAATGGAATTCAGAAAAGATCATAGAAGAAGGAATATCATTACTGAAAATAGAAGCAAGATGTTTACTTGTACTTTACTGAAAGGCATTTGATTGCATGGATCATAACAATCTATGGATACTATGGAGAAGAATGGGTATTCTAGAACACTTAATTGTGCTCATGAGGAAACTATACATAGACAAAGAAGTAGTTGTTAGAATAAAGGGATACTGACTGGGTTAAAATCAGGAAAGATATGTGTACCTTGTCACCAGATGTATTCAATCTCTAAACTGAGAAAATAAATTGAGAGCCTGAATTATATGAATAAGAGCCTGGAATCAGGATTGGAGGAAGGGCCCTTAACAGTTTATGATATACAGATGACACAACTTTGCTTATTGAAAGTGAAGAGGACTTGAAATACTTACTGATAATGATAAGAGACTACAGTCTTCATTATGAATTGTACCTCAATGGAAAGAAAACAAATGTCATCACAACTGAACCAATAATCAACAGCATGGTAAATAGAGAAAAGATAGACGTTGCTAAAACTTCAGTTTGCTTGGATACATAGAGTTCATGGAAGCAGCAGTCGAGAAAACAAACATTGTATTCTTCAGGTAAATCTTCTTCAAAAAACCTCTAAAAAGATCAAGATCAACTATGTCAGTTTGAAGACAAATGCAAGCTTGACCCAAGTCATGGTTTTTTCAATTGCCTCATTTGCATGTGACAGGTTGACAATGAGTTAGGAAGAACATAGAGGAGTCAATGCATTTGAGTTATGATCTTGGTAAAGAATATTGAAAGTACCATGGACTGCCAGAAGAACAAACAAATCTGTGTTGGAAGGAATACAGCCAGAATGATCCTCAGAAGCATGAATGGTTATTGTATTTTGTACATATTATCAGGGAGAACCAATTCCTGGAGAAGGATATCATGGTTGGAAAAGTGGAGGTCAGTGGAAAAAAGGAAGACCTCCAAAATGATGGATTGACACAGTGGCAGCAACAATGGACTCAAATATTAACAATTGTGGGGAAGATGCAAGACCAGTGAGCATTGTTCACAGCATTGCTATGACTCACAAAAAAATTCAACAGCAACTAACAACAACAAAAATTTGGAAGAAGAATTTCATTTCTCTTATTAAACAATATTAAGGAGCTCTGGTAGCGTAGTGGTTACGAATCGGGCTGCGAACCTTAAGGTCAGCGGTTCAAAACTACCAGCCGCTCCGTGGGAGAAAGATGAGGCTTTCTACTCCCATAAAGATTTACACCCTCAAAAACCCTGTTACAGGGTCGCTATGGGTCGGAACCGACTCGACGGCACTTAACAACAACAACAACATTAAACAATATTATTCCTTTGACCCTCATTATATTTTCCCTAAATATATGTTTCTGCTAAATTATAATCATATAGCTACAAGATGTGATAAAATAGAATTTGGTCACTTAAGAAATATAAGGCGTATTGGTGTGGCACGGGAGGTCAATGTACTGGACTGAAAGGTCGGTTTGAGCCACAAGATCAGCAGTTCAAATCCACCAGTTGCTCCTCAGAATCCCTAGACAGGGTTGCTGTGAGTTGGATCCAACTCAACAGTACTTAACAACAATAACAATAAAGAAATATACAAAATTTTATGTATAAAGTCAAATTTCAGAAATTTGTTAATTGTAATACGTAATATCAGATTATAGAAAAGCATTTTTTGTTTATATATGATTACAACATAAAAGATGGTTTACTTGATCTGATCCATTGCACTGAAAAACCACCTAATGTCTTTATTTCTAACTACCTGATACTTTTTAATATAAAAATAATTTCACTAGTTATTCATATTCTGATGCTTGGACTTGTAGAGAAACTAGAAACTTTAACAAAAAAAGTGAAATATGTATCTGAATCTCAAATCCATTGATTCCATTAATAAATTTGAATCCTTGACATAGCTTCAGTTGATAAACTCAAAAATAGTATTCAAATTGTATCTTCCTTACCTGTTTGCAGGATGCAGGAGAGAAAGTAAAACATCCACTTTCCAGACTACTTGAAACTGTGAGTGTCTAGATGGCATCATCCTAACCAATGAATCAATGTAACATTAACTAAGTCGTTAAGGAGATTTCTTAAGAAAGCTTTTCTAAAAAAAAAACAAAAATATAAGGCATATGGTACAGGAAAACATGTTGGTGGCACACTCTGATTCTTTTTCCTGTCTTAAATGAAAATGAGATGTGTGGGCATACAGAAGCAATCTTGCATTCATCAAGAACATATTGCTAGGATGAAAAGTTAGCAGTTGGTATGGCACCATAGGATAAACACTTGACCTCAAGATTGCTTTGAACCACAAGGTCAGCAGTTCAAATTAATCTGCCACTCCTCAGAAGCCCTATACAGGGTCACTACAAGTAGGAACTGACTAGACAGCACCTAACAACAACAGAGTTGTTGTTGTTGTTAAGTGCCGTCAAGTCGGTTCCGACCCATAGCAACCCTGTAGCAGGGTTTCCGAGGGTGTAAATCTTTATGGGAGTAGAAAGCCTCATCTTTCTCCCGTGGAGTGGCTGGTAGTTTCCAACCACTGACTTAAGGTTCGCAGCCCGATTCACACAGAGTAGAGAAACATAAAAACATGAAATTTTAGTTCTCAATGACACTACTGAGTAAGGAATCCAGTTCATGTAGTAGGAAAAGCACTGGGCTGCCAGCCTTAAGGTTATCATTTCAAATCCACCATCCAATCAACCCCACAGGAGAAAGATGAGGCTTCCGAAGAAGCCCTGTATAGTTTCCCTATGAGTCAGAATGGACTGGAAGGCAGTGAGTTTGTTTGGTGGTGGTGGTTGTGACACACTTGAATAGATGAACTGAAACCAGGAACTGCCTACTTCCATGCAGCTCAGTGATAAAAATTAACTCTCCAGAATATAATTAATTCTTGTGACCATCACACACAGTATTTAGCATTCTATCAAACTTTATTTAATAATTTTATTTTCTGGTCACTGTCACGTTCTCTAGGACTACTCATCTAGAGGCTTGTACTTCCAGATGTGAAATATGAATTTCTTCTTTGTATAATAAAATTTGACAAGGTGAAAAAGAACAGGAAAATATAAAGTTGATGTGAGGTGCTCAAAACACAGGGATTATTTCAAGGTTTCAAAATTAAAATATTTACTGATGACTATCAAATAGCACAGTCTTCAGTATGGGTTGCATCTCAGTGTAAAGAAAACAAAAATCCTCACCACTGGACCAATAAACAACATTCTTATCAATGGAGAAAAGATTGAAGTTGTCAAGGACTTCATTC
>NW_006408583.1:17368039-17370012 GCF_000296735.1 Chrysochloris asiatica
CAGGATCAGGCAGTGTTTCATTATTTTGTGCATAGAGTCGCTATGAGTTGGTACCAACTTGATGACACCTAACAACAACAATAACAACATACTTCTGGTTTTCCACTCCTTTTGTAAAATCTGTGATCTATAGAGTTAATAATTTTGGCACCCTCATTTCCTTGCAGCATTCCAATATGTGGCATTTCAATACGTTAAATCAATCTTCCAGAGAGAAATTCAGAGAATTCCTATCTAGAGAAACTATATCATCCTCAAGAAAAAGACATTGAATTTTGATCAGTAGTACACACAAATAACATGCATGGTTTCCATTTCAATCCCCCCAAAGTGAAGGACTCCTGGTTTGGTGCTATAGGATCAGCACTGGACTTCAATCCACAAGGTCAGTGGTTTAAATCCACCAGTTGCTCCTTGAAAACACGATAAAGGGTCACTATGAGTCAGAAATGATTCAACGGCACTTCACAACAACAACAAAGTGAAAACAGCTAAATTAAAAGTTTTGATGACAGTCATTCAACATTCTATTCAGCAACATAGTCTATCTCTCTTCAGTGAAAAAAGAAAATAAGAGAATTCCAGACATAAATCTTTTTCATAAAGCAGATTGTTGTTGTTGTTGTTAGATAGCAAAATCATGACATTCAAGAAAGAAAAGTCAGAAACAAAAAATGGTGACCAGTAGTAGTAGAGGGGACCAAATAAGAAATATACTTAGATAAGCATGGCTAGCTGGCATCCACTAAAATAAAATATAAGCTGTTATGAAAATGGAAAATCTGAAAAATAGAAATATTCTTGGGTAACGATGTTATTAAAAATCTATATCTAGCACATAAAAATACTCAAGCAAATCTAACAGAAAGCAGAAGAAAATAAAATAAGAAGGAAACATGGAAAATATAGAAATAATCCTTCAGGTATTCAAAATCTTGCTAATAGGAATTCTAGAGAGGAAAGAAATAACAGTGGTAAATTGTTAAAAATAATAATAATAATTTCCTAAAAATATCTGAAAGCTCTCAAAGTTGTAAAAAATTTAAATAATATTGTATATTTCTAATTTTGGATGAGATAGAAATGACTATCAAAAGTGCCATTACTCTTCTAATAATTTGAACCAACCTTACCATCTATGAATTATAGATTTATTGAATGTATCAGAAAATTGAAACGTCATACACTTAAATGAACTAATTTTTAGAATGGTAGAAGCCCTTCCTAAGAAATAAATGTCTCAAAGCTGATTTTTGACCTGGGTGAAGTTTAGGGAAGAAAAAACTAAAAGTTATCAATAGGGAAGATGAGACCAACTGAATGTTCAATGAACATAGAGCAGCGCAGTGTGAATTGTTATGGCCAATTAGGGTTCTGAAGATATCTCAGCGCAACAAGAGTCTGCACCTATAAACTATCTCAGTAATGCTTTGCAGTGGAGCTCCAAATCAGGAGAAAGGACAGGAGAATCCCATTCAAGCAACTCTGGGTCACCCGTGAGTGTAAGACAAACTACAGTAGGACAGAAGTGAACTCCAAGCTTCCTATGGTTTCACCAAGTCACTTGTTTCTGTTTTCTAAAGGTTAGATTAGAGGAACAGGTCTCCCAAATTGTGAAAATCCAGGAAAGCAAAGGGAACCAATGTTTCCAACCAGTTCACTCTGCTCAATACCCTGCTAAGAACTAGTATTTCCACCTCAGACATACTGAATCAGAATCTACATTTTAACAGGATCCCCATGTTGGCTTGGAAATGTAAATTATTAGCAGGGGGTCAAACCACAATAAACAGCAAAAGTCCTGAAGGAAACTCAACTACAATTCAAAACACTGCCCTGTGGGTTTAAAGTGAAAAGTGATCTTCCTTCTTGTGGAAGGCTAGCAGTATGTCTGTTGTTGTTGTTAAGTGCCCTAGAGTCGATTCCGACCCATAGCGGGTTTCTGAGGCTGTAAATCTTTACGGGAACAGAAA
>NW_006408583.1:17377607-17380130 GCF_000296735.1 Chrysochloris asiatica
GGAACCGACTCCATGGCACATAACAAAAACAACAATGGCTAATTATCGTGAACATTCTCCATACGTTTGTTGGCTATCCAAATGTCTTCCTTTGTGAAGTGTCTGTTTATATCCTGTACCCATTTTTAAATTGAGTTATTTGTTGTTTTCTTGTACAAGTGTTGTAATTTCCTATAGATTTTAGAAATTAGTCCCTCGTCTGATATGTTATTGCAAAATATTTTTTTTTCCCATTCTGTGGGCTCCTATTTTATTCCTTTGGTGAAAACCTTTGATGCATATAAGTTTCTAATTTTTAGAATGCCCCAATCATCTATTTGTCTTCTTTTGTTTGTGTAATTTTCACAATGTTTAGTAGTCAGTGTGTGCCCTGGATTAGAGCTCTTAAATTTGTTCTTATTTTTTTATTGATGACCTTTATAATTCTGGAATTCACAAATAGGTCTTTAATCCATGCTGACTTGGTTTTTGTATATGGCGTGAGGCAAAGGTCTTGCTTCAATCATTTACATATAGATTTCCAGTTCTCCCAGCACCATCTGTTGAAGAGACTATGTCTTCCTCACTCAGTGTACTTTGGCCCATTGTCAAAGATAAGTTGGCTGTATTTGGATGGGCTAATTTCTGGATTCTCAGTTCTGTTCTATTGATTTATGTATCTTCCATTGTACAAGCACCAGGCTGTTTTGACCACTGTAGCCATGTAGTAAAATTTGAAATCAGAGATTGAGAGACTTCCAACTTTGTTCTTCTTCTCAAGCAGTGCTTTGCTTATACTGGGTCTCTTCCCTTTCCATATAAAGTTTGTAATTGTTTTGTATATCTCTCTAAAGAATGACGTTGGAATCTAGGTTGGGATTGCATTATATATGTAGATTACTTTCTGTACTATTAACATTTTCACAATGTTAAATCTTCCTATCCAAGAGCAGGGTATATTCTTCCATTTTAGTAAATCTCTTTTGGTTTATTGTAGTAGAGTTTTGCAGGTTTTTTTGTATAGGTCCTTTGTTTCTCTGGTTACATTTATTCCTAAATATTGCATCCTTTGGGTGACCATGGTAAATGGTATTGCTTTCCTAATTTCCTTTTCAGCATTTCATTATTAGTATAGAGGAACCCCACTGATTTTTGTATGTTGATCTTATACCCTGCCACTTTACTGAATTTTCCAATGAATTCCAGTAGTTTTTTCACTAAGTCTTTGGGGTTTTCTATGTATAGGATCATATCATATGCAAATAGAGAGAGTTTTACTTCCGCTTTGCCAATTTGGATGCCTTTAATTTTCCAATCTTACCTTATATATCTGGGTAAGACTTCATAACAATATTGAATTGGAGTGGTGATGAAGTGCATCCTTGTCTGAGACCTGTTTACAAGGGAAAAGCTTTCCATTTCTCTCCATTTATAGTGATGTTAACTGTTGGTTTTTTTGTATATGTTATTTATTAAGTTGAGAAATTTCCCTTCAGTTCCTACTTTGTTGAGTGTTTTTATCAGGAGTGGATGTTGGATTTTATCAAATGCCTTTTCTGCATCAATTGATTTGATTGTGTTGTCCTTTTCCTTTTTCTTATTTATATGTTGGATCAAATTGATTGTTTCTGTAGTGTTGAACCATCCTTGCATCCCTGGTATGAATCCCACTTGGTCAAGATGTATTTTTTTTTTTTTTTTTGATGTGTTGTTGAGTTCTGTTGCCTAGGATTTTGTTGAGAATGTTTGCATCTATGTTCATGAGGCATATTGTTCTATTTTTTTTTTTTCTTGGTGATGTCCTTCCCTGGTCTTGGTATGAGTGTTCTGCTTGCTTTGTAGAATGTATTATAAAGGTTTCCATCCTCTTCTATATTCTGAAATAATTTGAGTAGAATTGGTGATAGCTCTTCCCTGAATGTTTGGTGAAACTCACCAGTGAAGTCATCTGGAACTAGCCTTTTTTTGGTTGGGAGTTTTTTGATGACCTGGTCAATTTCTTCCTTTGTTATAGGTCTGTTCAAGTTTTCGACTTCACTCTGTGTAAGTTTAGGAAGGTCGTGCTTTTCTAAAATTGTATCCATCTCCCAGGTAGTGTTTTGTTCTGTTGTTCATAGAGTTATCATGGGTCAGAACTGACTTAATGGCACCTAAAAACAACAGCAGCAGTATCTTTGGCAAACATAAAGGAATAAAGAATCTTTACAGGATTTAAAATCCTGTTAAAGGTAATTTCCTAATACTATCCCCAAAATATTTTCTGGCTATAATAAATTAGATGAAATCAATGAAATTAAATCTGTATAAACTATTGATTGATTTGACTATGCACTCTCATTTCCCTGGCACCCTGTTCCTCAACACACACCAACAAATTCACGGCAGTAGAAAGTCCATGGCATATTCTGGAAGAATATAGTATTTATTTTAGAGTTTGCTTTTCTTCAACATATAATATCTGGTATGTTGTTGTTGTTAAGTGCCATCGAGTCGGTTTCGACCCATAGCGACCCTGTACAGGGTTTCTGAGGGTGTAAATCTTTA
>NW_006408583.1:17380230-17384580 GCF_000296735.1 Chrysochloris asiatica
TTGCACTGCAGTGTAAATAAAATAAAAATCCTCACACTGGGCTAATAAATAACGTTATAAAATTGTAGCAAAAATTGAATGCATCAAACACTTCATTTTACTTGGATCAACCATCAACATCAGCAGTGAAGATATCAAGTGACATATTGCATTAGGTCACTTTAAGGACTAAGGTGTGTCTGAGCCAAGCCATATAGTATTTTCAGTAGTCTCATATGGATGTGAAAGTTGAGTAAGGGAAACTATAGAAGAATTGATGCATTTGAGTTATGATGTTGAAAAAGAATATTAAAGGTATTAAACTGCCAAACAAACAAACAAATCTTTGCTAAAGGTAGCACAACCAAATACTCTTTAGAAATCAAGACGATAAAGGCATTTTGGCTTATACTTCAGAAATATTATCAGAAGAGACCAATCCCAGGAGAAGGAATGAATCTCAACGTCACACAGAAACACACTTGATAAGACTAAATTACCTCAACAACACAAAATTTACTTCTGCAGAAGGGTGCATGCGGCAAGCTGTGTAGGAACAGCCCAGTGAGTACACCGAGAGGGCAGTGTGTACACCGAGAGGGCAAGTCTTAAGGCTGGGTCTCACCCCATTGGCTAGGGCTTTGACTACACAGCCTTTTCTTTTACCCAGTTGGCTAATTCAAATTTCTAAGGCTCTCATTCTTCTTACTTACTTCAGGAAGTAGCAAAAAATAAAAGAAAGGTCATAAAGTTCCTAATTGCTCTGCTATTCTTTTAATAGCATCTCTGGTATAATTTATGAATCTTTGGTGATTATAATAGATGTAACTAATCAAGTCCATATTTTTGGTAATGGTTGCCCACCAGAATAATACAGATTTGAATGCTGCAGCTATTTGGTTTCTTCCTTTGAATTTGTTTGGCACCCCTCGGGGAACTCCAGTACTGTCTATATAAACATGGGGATCATGGGGAGTAGCTACACTTCTCTTGGTTCTATGCCTGTAGCTGACAGTTGATGGAATGCCAGGGTGAAAGGGATGGCCAATTGCACCAAAGCACAGGTGTCACTCCAATTTGCTGGTAAAGCCCCGGATAAGTGTTTCCCACAGTCCCACCAGACATCTGCTCATGGGTAGCCAGGGCTGACCGATTTTGAAGCTCTTCAAAGAGTTTGTGCTCACTGCATCCCGTCAGGTTTCCAATGAACAAATTCCCCCACATCTAGAGAGACATGAAGTGAAATTGACATTTGAAGCTGGAGGCCTAATGATCCTTGGGGGCTGACCCCTAAGACCCCGGACATTAGGGATCAGTAGCAACAACGAGTTATAGGGTTTGTTGTCCCAGACTATAGGGACCTGGGAGAGAGCAACCAGTGCATGCCCTGAGGGTCTGAGGACCATCTGAGTGGAAAGGGGACCATTGGGTTTCCAGTCTTTCTGTTGCACAGGTGTAACAATCACTCTTATTTAGAATATGAACAGAATATTTAATCCATTCCAACCTAGCATTCACATCCTCATATCCTGTTTCTATAGCTATAGTTTGTTTTAGGTCTTTAACTTCGGTAATCCTCACTTTGGAAGGGTCATTTTCAGCTACAGGATTCCATCTAGAGATATGTACACCCATTCCATAGACCCAGATTGCTACTCTTTGTTCCCTATCACTGACAGTGGGGTCATTAATTGAGATCAGCACTTACTCCTCCAATTTCCCACAGGATAAAACTTGGCAAACACATAATTTGATGGTTTGAGGGAGAGATACCATAGTTACATCTACCATCAACTTGACTGGTTGGTCATAGGCAAAAACCCTTTGTACCTCCCCCATGGTAATGACACATCTTAGCCATATTAGCTTCAAATCAACCTATCTTGTCAGAAACAGGTTGGAACCCCTGGGTCCTAGGACTCTCTTACTCTGCCTTCATATCCACCCCTCTATCCTGAGTCCTCTCCTACGAAATAGGGATTAAGGAAGTGGGTAGGACACTTCTAGTCCAACAAGAATAGTAATACTGAGAAGGACAACTTTGAGACAAGAATAAGGATATCAAAACCTGAAACCTTTTTGCAGCTGACCACAGGCAGACGAACCATGAAGATAATGCCTAGAGCTGACAACTGTACAAGCACTCCATTTCCAATAATCCTGTGCCCCTTTACTAAAAATTGGTGAATATTAAAAATATCACTCCTCCTAATCAATATGGATTAGCCCATTCTTTGAGGAATAGACCCCATACCTTTATAAATCCCAGTGCACCCCAATTCTACCATGTCTTTTGAGAAGTGGCAACTTGGCAGGACTAGTTCTTTCGACCCTTGAGAGCCAGAGGGACCAGGGAAAAATGTGGCAATCTGGCAGAGGTATGGCAATGCAGCCTCTCAGATTATTTTGGGGGTCACTCTGAGAGGTTCCCTAGACAAGGGATGTGCTTCCCACAGGTAACTACATTTCACTTGGGGAGAGTCCCTTCTCACAGGTCCCTTTACTTGAGTATTGTTAGTCCACTGTTCTGCGGTCCTCGGTGGACCATTGGGTCAACTGCATGTGGGAAGGGCCTTCACAGTCCACCTGGAGTCTGTCCTCTTTCCAGGTCTTGATCAATACCAAGTCTCCCAGTAGGTAGTGATGAACAGTGAATTTGAAGGGATGGTTTGAACCAAAAGTTATTTTAACATCTACAACACAATATACTTTTCCTCCTCTTAACAAGATGAAAGGAATCCTGGTGTGGTATTGTGGGTTAATGTGCCAGACTGCAAAGCTGTTTGAACTGCAAGGTCAGAAGTTCAAGTTCACCAGTCACTCTTTGGAAACCCTATACGGGGTCACTATGTGTTGGAACCGATGGCACTTAGCAACAAGACAAAATGCATACATGCAGAGGGGCCCAAATTTTAATTTAAAAAAATATGTATTTTCAATTAGAAAGAGTATTGCTACCCCAAATATCTTTTAAAACAGTATTATGTTCTCAGAGGATCTGAAACATTAATACAAAAATAAAACACACACAAAATTTTGAGCAATGTAAAATTTTTAAAATTGCTATCGTACCAACCAAACAAATCCTTAACCACTTTTTAAATGGATTAATTTATACCATTTTACTAGAGAAAGAATATCAAAGATATTTTTAAAAGAACAAAACAAATTCTCAGTGCCCGATTCACATTTAAGATTCACCTTGCATGTGTAAACTCAGAATTTTGCATTGTAAGCTCAAATAACCTATGTCTATATTTTTCTTAAGAATTATTTTTGAAAAACTACCATCTTGACTGAATGAATACCCTTTCTCTCTTCTATGGGGATAAGGTGTTGTCTTCTATGGACCACCTCCCCTATTTTGTTTGTTTGTTTGTTTTATTTGTTTTTTGGTGTGTACGTGTGCGTGTGTGTTTTAGTTCCACTCACAAGGGTAGAATTACCAGTTCTTGATTAGTACATAATCACCAGGGTAATGAGGATGCACCAGGAACTCTAGGGGTGGTGTCTGTGCCAGAAGACCCTTTTTCCTAAGAGAAAGTACAATGGAGGACAAGCCAAGTATTTAGTTTTTGAGAAATTGATCCTTGGTCTCACAAGTGGGAAGGTCATTAGTGGAGCTTAAGTAGGGTAACCCATAAAGCATCTCACATGGGGATAGGTCAATGTCTTTTCCATGGGCCATTTGAATTCTTAAAAGGGCTATAGGAAGACATTTAGTCCAAGGGATCCTTCCCCTCTACCCCTGAGATTAGGAGTTCCTCAGGTGTGTCGAGACCAGAGGGCTGACTGCAAAGGGAAGATCTGGAAGCCCCGGAGTCTACTAAAAAGGTCACAATTTCCTTATGTGGCGCCATTTCTAAATTTACTAGGCACTCCCAGTGGGACCCATCAATACAAAAGAGCCCCCAACACTCCCTATTCCTGGTTAAAGATCATAAGGGGGATTATTCTCCTTCCCCCACCCCCATTCTTGGCATTCCCTCTTAAAATGTATTATTTTTCCACATTTAAGGCACTGGTTTACTCCTCTGACTGTCTTTGGGTTCCATTCCCCTCCTGTTTTGTCCTGATTTGAGAGTCAGGATCCCAAGAGGCCTCAGTTAATCATCCTCCCCTGAGTTGCCTGCCCAAAGGTAGACAAAACACGGTTTTAGCTTTCTGTTTTTTGTTTCTCTTCATCCCATCTTACATACACCTTTTCAGCTTCCATTAACAGTTCTTCCATAGACCGGTCTTTGCAGGTTTCTATCTTTTTTAAACTTTTACAGATATCGAGCCAATTATTAGTGACAAAATGGAGCTTTAAAACTCCCTGGCCCAAAGGATCTTTTGTGTCTAACCTGGCATAGTTTCTCATTTGCCTTG
>NW_006408583.1:17385255-17385797 GCF_000296735.1 Chrysochloris asiatica
GTAATTTTGTCTTTGACTTCGTTTCTCTAGAGATTCTTTTACTGGTGTTATTTCCTATCCTGGCTACTTGGCTGTGTCCTCATACAAAGAGGCTCAATCCCCCTCTATATTTGGAGGTTTTTTACACTCTTTTACTTTCCCTTTGTCTGTCACCCGTCACTCTTAGCATTGGCATGTTGGAATAAATCCCCAACTCAGATGGAGTCTTTGACTCAATACTGCCCTAAGCCATACGAGGTTGCCAGGGAACCGTGGATCGGGACTCCACACTCGTATAGCGTTCAGGGCACATCTCATTCATACACACACAGCCTCAGGATGTTCCGACCACCAAGGAAGTATTGGCCACCCTCCCGGTTTTTTCTACCATGGTCTGTGAACGGAGTCATCACATGGGGTGCTTGAGTAGGCCTTTCACCCGCACAGCTCAGGAGTCCAGATTTATTCGTTTCCTTGGGAGACTTCAGCCAGTCTCACATGAGGGCTGCCAAGACTGGGCAGCAGGATGGGTCTCCCTTAGGGGAGAAGGCTAAAGCTGTTTC
>NW_006408583.1:17393903-17416694 GCF_000296735.1 Chrysochloris asiatica
TGGAAAATTACAGTGTCTTTCAAGTCCATCTTTCCATAAACTTTTTAATTCCCTTCCTGTTCACATGTATGGCAAAGTGTGAGTAATACAATTTTGGCTGGGATATAATAGAGATATTATTATTTTACAAAGTGCTACATTAGCGTGGCACTATAGGATCACCACTGGACTGTGAACAACAAATTCGGCAGTTCAAACTCACCAGCTGTTCCTTGGAAACCCTATGCAAGGTCACTATGAGTCCAAACCAACCTGATAACCCTTAACAACAACATGCTAGTGAAATCAAGCTTATCTGAAAATTGAAACTAACCAATCTACAGAAAACATGGTCAAAGTGTTTCTGATGAGGTAAGTGATGATCATTTATGTTCTTTGTCTTTTTGAGTAAGAAGAGTGATTTAATTTAAATTGGATAAAATTGTATTTATTTTAGTTTATTTCAGTGAAGTGTAAAGTCAGCTTTCCACCACCATGTTATAAATGCTGTTTACTTTAAATATATTAAACCAAACTTATTTTTTTCTGTTTCTTTGGTGTTTCCCAAAATGACAGACATGTATATTATTACATTTTCATGTCATATGCTTATCATTTTTAAAGGTCATTTATAATTACCTTTACTTATATTTCTTGCATAACAAGGATTCTTAAATTATATTGAAAAGTCAAATTCCTTTTTGTAATGTTGAAGGGTAAAGCTTCAAACGTTTAAAAAGAGATTTTAAAGAGAATTTATTAGAGCAGAGAAAAAAACTTGAATGAGAGAACTCACCAGGTGACACAAGTATACACGAGTGTGTCTGAGAGAAAGTGTTTTGGACAGTGACAAATATAGTGTGACAGCAAGAAATTACAACAAAATCATGAATTGGCTAGTCATCAATTGAGTTCACAAAGTGGAAGACAAAGTGAAATGCGGAAATGACTAGCAATTGTAGGTGAGATCCAGGGATTGTTTGCAGGAGTTTGGGCAGACATAGGTTTACAATCAGTCACAACATGCTTACAGTGCATACCTTCCAGAATGGTTGTAAAAATATCTAGTTTGATATAAAACACACCTTGGTGATGACTGGTGCTGGACTCAGCAACAAAACCCTTTCCTTGGAAACTACTCACTCAAGCAAAACCTCCATATGTGCCTGAGGGGTTTAGATAATGGATTGCTGCCCAACAATTTTCTCCTGAGACATTGTTTCTACACTCTGATCATGAAAAGAATATCTCTTAAGGCCACTTGACTGCAGAGAAAATATCTTCTGAGGTAGCCTATCACAGTTATTAACCAAGTAAAGAATTTAAAAAGTCAGGCATTGGTAACAGTTTTTAATTCTTCTGAATGCACCAAAAGTATGGATTTCGATTTTGGCATTTTACTTTTGTCAGAGGTTCAGGAAAATTTCTCTCTGATAGAGGAAATCACAAACACTATGGAGTTTTCTGTTGATTCAAATGCCCTTCTTTATACATGTCATTACAATATTTTTTGCTTTACATCTTAGAAGACAAACTCTGGTGACAAGCCTTGTACCATTGCATACATTATGAATTGCATGCCAACTAGTTAACCTCTTGGTTCTTCATTTACCTACTAAAGCTAGGATTTTGGTTTCAAGAACTGATTTTCAAACTGCTCCTAGTACTCATTGAGTTCTTGAGTGGAGTCCTGGTGTGACGCTGTGGGTTAATGCGCCAGACTGCAAAGCCATTTGAACTGCAAGGTCAGCGTTCAAGCTCACCAACTGCTCCTCAGAAACCCAATACAGGGTCGCTATGGGTCGAAATCGACTCAATGGCACTTCACAGCAACAGTAAACCTTATTGAGTGAGTGGAAAGGACTATGGGTAGGAACTGATCTGATAGAAATTTGAAGCCTTTAGTTTCCCTTTCCTCTTACTTCTAACTGTTGACTAACATCTTTTCAACCACTGCTTCTAGTTTCATTAATTTTACAAATTGTAATTGTATAAAAGGGTTCATTTTATTTTAATTTTTTCAAAAAAAAAAACAAACAAACAAATTGGAGACCTTTCAGCTAGTAAACATTAGTGATCCTTTTGTGTTTCTGACCATGCATACCTAGAAAATGCTCAGAACCCATTTAAAAGATTTTTTTAAACCTTACATTGTTTTGATTATATGAGGGGGCTTCAAAAAAAATTCATAGATAAAGGGAATTGAAATCAAATGAAATTTTTCTATGGACTTTTTGAAGCCCTCTTGTATTTTTAACTCATACAGAGAATGGGAGCAAAGTCAGTGGACAAGCCTTCATTTTCATCTCTGTATCCTCCAAATTTAGCCTGGGATGAAGCTCTAGTAGATATTCAGGAACTGGTTGATGATTTCATTCTTTAGTAGATGCATCAATCTTTTCAAAAATGACTTCATTATCCAAATTTTTCTCTATATACTTCACTGGTGAAAATTTATATTAGCCTATATTCTTAATTTACAATAGGGAATATTTTTCTAGCCATTACCCCTTAAACATATTTCTTGAAACATTAACATCTATATTCTGGAATTGATTACAGAAAATCTGTTTCATCAATTTAATTATTGAGTTGATAAACAAATACCAAGTATAATTTACAAAATTATTTTCTGTTGTATCCATCAGTTTACTTTTTACCTCTTTTCTTGAAAATATAATTAAGTAATCCAAATTTTGTAACCTTCTTATATGAATTTCCAGGACAGTCTCTATAACATATGCAGTTTTGTTGAGACTTAGTGATGCATCACATATACAGGTAGAAATAACATTTTAACTAATGCACATAAAAATATATTAAGTTGATTATAGTATTGTATTTTTTTGGAGGGTGCACTTGACTTGACAGAACTTTACATTCGTGAACTTTTCCTGAGCAGAGCTGGTATTAGCGCACACTATGGGGATTTCAATGTTCCCAGAGCTGTCACAGCAAAGAGGTTATTGGGGATAAATCACTTAGTAGCCACAGGCACTACCTGTGTAGTCAGTTATATACAGAATATTAGGACAAGTCAGAAACAAAACAGAACTATCTGTAGACTTAAATTCTCCTCCTTATGAATAATGTTCAAACCCATTGTTATTGCTGTTGTTAGGTGTCATGGAGTGCATTCTGACTCATAGCTACCTTATAGGATAAAATATTTCTACCCAACAAGTTGTCTTGGCAGTAATCCTTATAGATTTTGACCATCACATTTTTCCCCCATGAAGTCACGGTGTGGGTTCTAATCATCAGTCATTTGGTTAGCGGTGGAGCATTTAGCTGTCCATGTTGATAGTTCATAAATACAAAAGTTATTATTACAAAGCATACCCTCATAATACAATTTTAGATAGATCTCTAGGAAATAAAATTTGAATTGTTACAAGCCCTTCCACCTACTCAAATGCTTTCAAATCCAACTTTTTTCTTTTCTTTTTAACATTCCTCTAATCTTTACATTGGAGTTTAGTTGTGGCATTATAGAATAAGCACCAGACCACAAGGTCGGTTTGACTGCAATGTCGGTGGTTCAAAATTACCAGTCACTCCTTAGAAACCCTATACAGGATGGCTATCAGTGGGAACTGACTCCACGGTGTATAATCACCACTACTACCACCATGAATCTATAACTAGAAATATATACAGTGGTGGTGGTGTGCCGTGGAGTTGGTTCTGACTCATAGCAACCCTATATAGGGTTTGCAAGGCTGTGAATCTTTATGGGAGCAGAAAGACTCGTCGTTCTACCACGGAACCACTGGTAGTTTTGAACTGCTGACCTGGAGGTTAGCAGCCCAACTCGTAACTACTATGCTCCCAGAGCTCCTATACAATAAGTCCCCTTTTACAGATGTTTAAGTTACAGACAATTCATACTTGCCTTACTATTATGTAAATTAGCCCTTAATTTGAAACTCTTGAACCTTCCTTTAATTCAAAGCAATTCTTCATTGCAGACACCTTCACTTCTGCTTATAAATCAGTGAAAAACTCAAGTCTTTCCCTGCACGAAGATAACAATTTAAACCCACTCTCCTTGACTTGAATCTAATGCATAGCAACCCTACAGGGCACAGGAGAACCACCCTACATGGCTATTCATCTTCAAAGAAACAGAGGAACAGCTGTTGAGTTCTTTTTGCTGATATTTCAGTTAGTAGTCAAGTGTTTTAAACATTGTGCAACCAGGCCCTCTAAAGTAAGATTAAATTAGGAATCTGTTCCAATTTACCTACAAATTCAGTTTCGAAACACACTGGGATTTATGGAGTGGATCTTCTCCATAACACAGGTACTGCCTGTCTAGTCTCTGAACATTGGCTCCTTTCTCATGATATTTATAAATGATATAAGGATCATTATTTATATCATTGTACTAATGTTTTGAACTCCTAGTGTGGCACTGTAAGATAAGCACTGGACTGTTAAGCACAAGGTTATTGCTTGTCAAACATACCAGCTGCTCCTCAGAGATCCCATACAGGCTCATTATGAGTCAGAACCTACTCGATTACACTTAACAATACTCCTTGGTTACTTGATGTCTGTCTTCCTTAAGTTGGTGTATAATCTAGGAGATATTTTCACCTAACCTAGTAGCTAGTCTGATGGTGAGACAAGCAATTAGCCAAGCAATATTTTGCTTTCTGAAATTTAACTCTGTAAAAAATGAGAGGATCCATGGATGAACCCTTTAATCCTGTGGAGTTTTTAGGTTTGTGTTTTAGTGCGTGTAAAAATTTTCTACACTCAGATTTTATATATATAAAAACATCTTAAGTGACATTTCTTTCTTATTAGTTCATATTTGTCTTCAGGGACTATGTGTGTTTGAGTATAGTCACACACAGGCACATAATATGCATTTTTAAAGTAATGCTGTGGCTGGAGTTTGAGGAAAGTGTTGGAGTAGACCATGGAGTGTCATCCATTCCTATGCTTAGTCCACCATGTTGCACAATGCTCCTTCCGCTTTTCCCATCAAGGCATTTTGCAGACTACTGTTGACACACTAAGGTGAAAATCAAGAAAAAATGTTTTAAAGGTGGTATTCATCAATGCAATTATATAGTGAACAAGTTAGAGTCAGAGAAGAGACATGTGTAGTCTGACTAGAATAGGGTTTCACAAGGGCAGTTCCTAGGAAGTATGTTCTAGGCTCAGATTTCCACAGACTGATAAAGCAGACAAGGGACACTGTAGTGTCACAGATAGCCTATAAAAAACTTGCAAATTAAAAATAAAACAGGTGACAAAAGCTCACAGAATTATGAATTTAGATAAACATTTTGAGTGTGCAAAAGGAATAATTTGGTTTGGATAATAATTTTATGAACTTCTATGCAAACAGAATTTTCCTAAAATAAAAGGGCTTCAATCATTGCTGATGTGGCACTGTAGGATAAACCCTGGACTACAAGGTCAGTTTGAATCACAAGGTCAGCAGATCAAACCACCAGCCACTCCTTGACAACTCTACACAGGGTCCTTAGGAGTCGGAACCGATTCAAGGGCACTTTAGGACAACAAAAAGCATTGCTCAGTTTGAATCAATGCCTGCTCTGCAGGAGAAAGCCGAGGCAGTCTGCTTCCATAAGGACAGACAGCCTTAGAAACCTCTGGAACAGTCCTTCACTGTCCGATTGGGTTGCCAGGAGTTGGAATGGACCTGACGGGCAGGGGTTGGTTTTGGTTTTGAGACATTGCTTGCTCTATTCTAACTTGTACCAGAGAAATAGCTTTGTCATCCCCAATTTCTTGTACTGCTTGACTTACGAAGAATATTTTATTGATTTAATTATTTGTTCTATAGTCATTCAAAAGATAACATTCACCATGTGCCTAAACCATGCACAAGGTAGAGAGAAGTGCAAATTGGTTGAAAGTAAGTTACTTTTGATTTGAAATGCAACCTAAATTTAGTAGACCCTCCAAGTTCAAAGTGGCAATGAGCAGCCAACTCTCTTCCCAGAGGCTTAATCTTGCACTCTTTCTTTTTCATCTGCAATAAATAAATAATTGAAATCTGTCAAATGCCACATATAAGAACTTCAGATTCTTAGAAAATCAAGGCTTTGCCCTGGATGAGTACTGAGGAATCTGTTTGGCTCAAATTGTGGGTTGTGTTTATTCCCAGAGACAATTCCCTTGGTCAGATTCTGTATACATGTGTGTGTGTATTAGAGACAGATTGAAATTCAAATTGCGGTTGCTTGCTCCACCAGCTTCCCATATTGATATATTCAAGTCTAAAGGCTGTGTTCTCATACATTTGAAGATGGGAAAGAAAGACTAAAAACGTGAGCATGATGGAATATCAAAACTTTAAGAACAGATGGGGAAAAACTTGCAGCATAGACTTTGAATTGCTGAGGAAAAACCTACAGAGGAATGACTACTGTGTGCCTGTTTTCCCTGTAATCTCTGGGGAAGTGTCAGCGGTTCATGCTCACAACTAACACTTTGAAAACCCTATACAGGGTCACTATGAGTCAGAGCCTACTCAACAGCACGTAACAGTAACAATAACAACCAGTTTTTTCAGTGTTTAATCATTTAGTCTGCCTAGAGGATCTTGACTTGATACTTAATTTAAATGTGAACTTGTTTATATTCCACTTTCAGATGGACTGATTTCAGGATGTCTTTTTTCACTTACTGATCATTTATTTCATCAAGTAAACTGCAAGTTTGTGTTGTTGCTATTGTTCTTGCAGAATGTCATATTGCTAAGAATTATGCAGACGATACAATCTTGCTGGCTGAAAAGTGAAGAGGACTTAAAGTACTTACTGATGAAAATCAAAGACCACAGCTTTTGGTATGGGTTACATTTCAATGTAAAGGAAAAAAAAAAAAAACTTACCACCAGACCAATAAACAACATCCTTATCAATGGAGAAAAGATTGAAGTTGTCAAGGACTTCATTTTGCTCAGGTCATCCACAACACTCATGGAAGCAACAGTTAAGAAATCAAACGACATATTACATTGCGCAAATATGTGACACAAAACCTTTTGAAAGTGTTGAAGAGGACAGATTTGAGGACTAAGATGCGCCTGACCCAAACCATGATATTTCCAATAACCTCATATGCATGCAAAAGTTGGACAGTGAATAAGGAAGACCAAAGAAGAATTGATAGGTTTGAGTTATTGTATTGGAGGAGAATATTAAAATTACCCTAGACTAACAAAAGAACCAACAGTCCTGTGTTGGAAGAAGTGCAGCCAGAGTGATCCTTGGAGGCCAGGATGGCCAAACTTCATCTCTCATACGTCAGACATATTGTCAGGAGGGACCCTGGAGAAGGATAACATGTTTGGTAAAGTTGAGGGTTGGAGAAAAAGAGGAAGACCCCCAATGAGATGGATTGGCTCTGTGACTGCAGCAATGGGCTCAGGCGTAGCAACAATCGTGAGCTTGACCCTTGACTGGACACTGTTTCATTCTGTTGTGCACAGGGATGCTATGAGACGGTACTCACTCGATGGCACCTGACAACAGCAACATGATCAATAATCATATATTTGGTATTGGTTTATGAATAGTTCATCTACCAACTTTTAAAGTGCAAACAAAAATATTTTGCAACTTATTTAACAGACATCAAAATCATCTTTTAAACAAAAAGATTTGTTTATGAAGTGCTTCTATGACAATATTGTTTAGCTAATTTATTAAAAATGAAGTCTCAAATTATCAGTGGCGTTTAATATTCATAAATATGATTTTATACCATTGTTTTTGCTTAAAATAATATTAACTTACCATTTTAGTACCTACGGTTGGGGGAGTTATTTTTATAATATTTTGTGGTTTTCTTTCCTACTTGAAAATGAATAATTAAATGAAAAACAGAGTAAATTATTTTATCAGTGTTTAAAAATAAATAAAATACTGGCAACCATCAGCACTTTCCTTCACCCCTTGGGTAAATGATTATTTTTTTTAATGAATCACAGTTCAGAATGATAAAGTATTGAAAGTGGACAATGAATATTAGAGACATTCTGTGGTAATACTGGTCACCATATCACTTTGTTACATATTTGATGCAATTCACAACACAAAGCAAGCTGTGACCAGAAATGGTACTGAAGAGTTGTCTTGAATCATATGCTTGGTCAAGAGAAAATCTGGGCACAGAGTGACACTTGTGAAACACTAGCAAAATGCATCAGCTTTACCCCCAAAATAAAAATTTAGATGCACTGTGAAAATACCAATATGTGTGAAAAAGTCTTCCCAGAGAGAAGCTGATCCTTTATGTTCCTGGGACAAAAAGCTTGGCTCACATGAAGCATAAGCAATCTGCCTCTCAAACCATATGAGGATTGAGTTTATTTAAGATCTGCCAATGGCATATTGCTTGGATTATATTAGTTTTTGCCCTTCAGGGATGGACTTTTAGACACAGTGTAATATTTATTTCAAGTGCTACACTAAATATTTTTGCAGTCTTCAAATTGATTTTGTGAGGAATGCCTGTCTCATAGACCCATCAGAGTGACTTTTAGGTTAAAGAGAGCCAGGAGATTCAGGACAGACCAAGGATTTCAATGAAACAACATGACTTCCAGAGAAAATGGTTAAAATAAAAAATTGGCTGCAATAAGGATAATAAAAGAATTGTCCAAGACTCACAAGAGAAAACTGAGCCTGTGGTAATGAAACTACTTCATCTATTGTTATA
Source organism: Chrysochloris asiatica (assembly GCF_000296735.1). Taxonomy (NCBI): domain Eukaryota; kingdom Metazoa; phylum Chordata; class Mammalia; order Afrosoricida; family Chrysochloridae; genus Chrysochloris; species Chrysochloris asiatica. The sequence goes on from NW_006408583.1 coordinate 17,402,595, forward strand.
AAACTGTTCCATGAAATCCTCAGATCACACTGCCTTCATTGACCATAACTGGGTCAAAGAACACATGATATAAACAGTAAGTAATTTCTTAACCTTTTTTTTTTTTTTTAAATCAAGACATGGACACATACACTAAAGAACCTACAAAAAAACATAATGATGACAAGTTTAAAATAAAGTTTAATCTAATAAATCTATGCAAATACACTCCAATTAAAATGTACCAGCAGTATGTTATAAATGTGCTCCTAATTTTGACTCTAGTTACATAAAGCCCTGGAGTCCTAGTGTACTGTTGTGGGTTAATGCTCCAGATGGCAAAATCGGCTTGAACTGCAAGGTCAGTGGTTCAAACTCACCAACCGCTTCTTGGAAACCCTATACAGGGTCATTATGGGTCAGAGTCGACTCAATAGTACTGAACAACAGCAAAACATAAACCCTAGGTAAACTTCTTATGTTTCCAAGTTGATCTTTGAATGAAAGCTTTCATTTGCCTTCATTAGAGTAATCTCTGTTGACACAAACACTACTCCAAATCTCCTAACCAATGAATAAGTAATCATATATGTGTTTTTAAATTATGAAGTGACTACTTCAGATGCTTTGGGTGTGGATGTTTAGGAAAAGTGAGTAAATATATTAATTCTCTTTTCTTTTTTAAACTTCAATTATCAATTAATTTTCCTACTGGAATAGTTTTATTAATGATCTAATATGTATAAACTACATTTTAGGTAAAAAACAGTGAGTTTTCTTATGCTATTGATAAAAAAAGAAGATAATTGTTAAACTTCTAAATATATGAATCTATTAAGCATGGAAGGCCACCAGGGTGTCATTTGTTTTGAAGGGAAAAAGTTAGTTGTTGAAAGATGCTCTAATGACCATAAACAATAATGTACTTATAAATGTGTGCACTGATTTTCTTCTCAGCCATTAGAACATTCACATGATGTGTGGAACCCTGAGGGCTCTCACTAGTATTTAACCTTCTTGCTTCACTCTGCTGCAAGCATATTCCTACTCAGCTTTTATTGCCTTCTTTTTTTTTTAATGTTGTTAATAATTACTTTTAACATTGTCTTTTCTTTTGTAAAGAGTAAATAATAGGTTACAACTTATGGATCATTAAATTTAATTTCCTAGTTTCTCTTTTTCAAAACAAAGTTTTCTATCTTATGCTCTATTGAACTTCTCTCAGCATAAAATTTTTCCTTTCTATTTTAACAGCATATTTCTTTGTTTTCCTTTTAGACCTTCTTCTCAACAGTCATCTGCCATCCAGCCCAAAAAAATAGCAAATTTCCTCCATTTGGTGACATTTTTATTTTTCTGATGCAACAATGAATTATTAATAGTTTCAAGTGTTTTTTTTAACATTCCTTTTTTTTTCTTCCTTTTTAAGGTTTCTCTTCTAATACACCCAATGTTTTAGAAATTCAGTAACATTATTTTTCATTTCTGGTTACCTTTTTTTTTTTTTTTTTTTTAAGCAGCGTGTGTATATGTGTCCATGTGTATAGATAGATAAATAGTTACATAGATGGCTATATAGATAGATGTATACATAAAGAAAGGCATCAAAGATGAAAATTTATGCAGCTATATGGTAGCTTAGTGGTTACGAGTCCGGCTGCTAACCTCAAGGTCAGCATTTCGGAACTACCAGCTGTTCCATGGGAGAAAGACGAGACTTTCTTTTCCCATAAAGATGTACAGCCTTGTAAACCCTATACAAGGTCTCTAAGAGTTGGAACTCTGGTAGCGTAGTGGTTACGAATTGGGCTGCAAACCTTAAGGTCAGCGGTTCGAAACTCCCAGCCGCTCCGTGGGAGAAAGATGAGGCTTTCTACTCCCGTAAAGATTTACATCCTTGGAAACCCTGTACAGGGTCGCTATGGGTCGGAACCGACTCAACGGCACTTAACAACAACAACAAGAGTTGGAACCAACTCCATGGCACACCTCTACCACCACCATAGTATTCAGTTACTTTCAAATCAACTCCATCTCATGGCAACCACATGTTTATCAGAGTAGAACTGTGTCCATAGGGTTTTTAGAGGCTTACTTTTCAAAATTTTGATTGCCTGGCCTTTCTTCTGATGCACCTTGAATTAACTTTAACCTTTAACCTTCCAATTAGAAGCTGAATGTGTTGTTTGAACCATCCAGGGACTCCATGTAACTATAGAATAGCATTATAATGTTCCTCTTTTATGATTTATTAAGGAGTCCTGGAGTCTTGGTATAGTACTGCAGGGTAATGCACTAGACTACAAGGTCAGTTTGAAACACAAAGTTAGTAGTTCAAACCCACCAGCTGCTCCTTGGAAAGCTTATATAGGGTCACTATGGGTCAAAACCGACTCAATGGCACTTAACAACAACAAACAACAGTGTGGCACTGTAGGGTAAGCACTGGAGTGTTAACTACACTTTCAATGGTTCAAAACCACAAACTGCTCCTCAGAACCCTATATAGGGTCACTATGAGTCAAAATTGATTGATAGCACTTGACAAACAAGAACAAAGTTGATTAAAACTGAGAAAGATACATGTTTTTGTTTGGAATACAATAATTAAGTATTATTTATTCATTTGCTTTTAGTAGAAGTTATTTAATGATTACCTGAACATCACTGTAATGTTCTTCAAATACTGCCTTCATTCTGGATGATGACAAATTGTAAAAACCTGAAATTTAGAACACTTTTAATTAATCAAAGTAAAAAGACCTTTGATCACCTAGCATGTTTGCCTTATTTTTGTTATTTTGAAATGAACAAATGACCAAATAATTTTTTTGAGAATAATAACTCACTAGAAACTTGTGTAACTATTAATTTTATTAGTTTCTACTCCTGGTGTGGTGCTGTGGGCTATTGCATCAGACTGCAAAGTCGTTTGAACTGCAAGGTCAGTGGTTCAAGCTCACCAGCTGCTCCTTGGAAACCCTATACAGAGTCGTTATGGGTTGGAATCAACTCAATGGCACTTAACCACAACAACAATAAAAGGAATAAAACATGCATTTTATTCTCATAAGACACTGTGTGTTTTAGTTGCCATGCTATATATTAAACATCTACTTTAACTCTCATACTATGGTTTTGTCCTTAGAAGGGCCATTATTCAGCATACAATTTTGTTGTTGTTGGTTGCCATTAAATCGAAGTTAAATATCAACTTGGTTAGGATGTCAGGTTAATTTCAAGTTTATCATCAGTAAATGAGCATTTAATGTAACTGTATACAAATATTGACATTTCTGAAATACAAAGTTGTTACATCTTCATGTGTGAACTTGCAAATATGGAAAGCTGTTTACATAATTAATTCTTGTTGTTCAGAGTCCTTGCATCAGTTCTGACTCATAGCAACCCTGTATAAAGTTTCTGAGGAGCAGTGGTGAGTTTGAACTGCCAGCACTGTGGTTCAAACTGAACTTTGTTCGAGCAGTTATCCTCCAGTGCCACACCAGGACTCCACATAATGAATTGTTATTGTTGTTAAGTGCTGTTGAGTCAGTTCCGACCCATAGCGACCCTGTATAGGGTTTACATGGAGCAGCTGATGAGCTTGAACCTCCGACCTTGTAGTTCAAATGGCTTTGCAGTCTGGTGCATCACACCAGGACTCCACATAATTAATAGGGTTGATTAATTAGATTTATGCATCTAAAATACAGTTATCCTGGTGATGTCATGTATGTCTGTTCATTTACTTAAAACTTTTTATTGTGACTTGAGTGAAGGTTTGCAGAGCTGATCATAAATTTTATAATCAGCAAATCATATACTTTATAATATCTCAATTGCAGTCCCTACAATGTAACTTCACTTATCCCACTTCCTCCTTGTGATTTTTACTTTTATTCTTCCTTCTTTCTTCACCCTTCTGAATTTTGTCCTTAGGTTTATGCTGCCCTTTTGATTTTGAATGTGCACCATGCTATGGTGCACACACATGCAAAAATGGCGGAGAGGTTATGTCTGACTTCCTCTGATTTCAACAAGAGGGAGGGAGAATCAAACTCAACATCAACTGAAGGTCAATTCCTTTGTGGGAACTGATAAAACTATTATATCAGTGAAAAACTGATATACTTGCAAGCAAACTCCTGGTTCTATGTGTAATTTGGATAAAAGACAAATTCCTACTCACAGCAGCCTCTGTATAGGGTTTCTCAGAATGCCCGGTGAGTCTGAACCTCTGACCTAGAGGTTACCAGTCCAGTGCTGATCCTGCAACACTATACAAGGAATCTGACTAATGGAGGGTTGAGCACAAACATTTTCAGGTTCTTCACAATGATGCAGCAGACATTCAGATCTATAGATACTTGCTTATAGTCTGATCAGATACAGCTTAACTTTTTTTTCTAACTTGGGTATACGTAAACACACTTTTCTCTGTAATAGATCATGACTCATGGAAAGATATATTAGCATCTCTGTTGCCCAATATGAATGCTCTACAATGTTTGTATTCAAGTAAGTAATAAGCATATAATTTATTTTCTACACCAGGATTCTTTAGAAAGTAAAAAAGATCCTCCTGAAAATCATGCTAGGTTAATAGTTTTCTCAACAGATTGCAAGAGATTGATTTTTGTGCCTTTTCCAAAGAACAATGGTCCAGCAGAATCCAGAAATTATCAAATAATCTTATTAACATCACACACAAGTAAAATTTTGCTGAAGATTCTTCAGAAGTGACTTTAGCAATGATTTCAGCTATACATCTACAGGGAACTCCCAGAAATCCAAGTCAGATTCAGAAGAGGAAATGGAACGAGAACTATCATTGCTAATATGGTGTTGGCAACATATATTGAATACACCATGGACTTCAAAAAGAATAAACACATCTCTCTTAGATGTGAGGATGGTGAGACTCTGTCATGTAATCTGAGTGTGTTACTGAGAGGTCACAGTCCCTGTAGAAGTAAATCATGCTTGATAAAGTAGAGGATCAGTGAAGAAGCGGAAGACACAATAAGATGCATTGACACATGTGCTTAAACATAGCAGAGACTATGAGGACAGTGCAGAATCAGGCAATGGTTAGTTCTATTGTACATAGGGTGGCTATGAATAGGAATAAGCTCACCAGCACCTAACAACAACAGATATGAACAAGAGATATTGCAGATAAAATATGCTGGCCATTGTATGTATGTTGTTGTTGTTAAGTGCCACTGAGTTGGTTTCACCACATAGTGAAGCTGTATATATATATATCGTTTCTGAAGAGCAGCTGGTGAGTTTCCACTTCCGACCTTGCAGTTCTAACCTACCTGATGGTGTACTGCGTATTTTACAGAGTCACACCAGGACTCCATTCTGTATGTAAAATGTTATTAAAAATGAGAAATTATTTTACAAGATACATAGCCTACTTCTATGTAATTAATTTATAAAATCTGCAGTGATTCTTAAATATGATCAGCATATCTGTAGGGTCCCTGAAATCTTTTCAGGGGAACTTCAAGTTTAAAATGTTTTTTTAACAATGAAAAAACTTTATTTATCTTTTTCATTATTTTAGCATTTGAATTGAATGACTGAAAGTTACGGAAGAGAAAATTTCTCCATATTAGTATGAAATAAGTATCCCATTAAATCTACTAAATCATATTCTTAATCATTGCGTAATTCATGGTCATGTACTCAAAATAAAAGACAAGAAAAACAAATGTCATGTCTTATTTATGCCAATGTAGCAAAAAACATTAAAGTCAAACAAATGCATACAAGGATCTAAATTTAAACATTATGCCCCATTGAGCTTTATATAGTCCCTCTCTTCTTCATGCTGCTGAGTAAATTTTGACTCACAGTGAGTCTACAGGACAGAACAGAACTGTCCAACAGGGTTTGCGAGACTGTAAATCTTTATGGAAGCAAACAGCCACATCTTTCTTCCTCAGAGTAGCTGGTGTGTTCAAACCACTGACCTTAGTGTTAACACCCAATGTTTAACCCATTGTGCCACTAGGGTTACTTGTTTATAAAAATAGTATTCTAAATATATTGTGGATTTTAAAACATCTACTAAAAATAAAATTCAACAGTAAACCAAAAAAATGGATTGGAAATTTTTCTTGATGTTACTTATTTTATGAAAATGATTAAATGTGTGGTTTGCAATATTTTGAGTTAAAATTATACAGATTATCTAATACTAAAGACACATTAAATATAAATCAAGAATTTATTTCTTCATCAAATTTTGTTTGAAAAAATATCATATAATGAATTTTTTTGAAAATCATCTTTGACTTCAACAGCATGCTAAGAAAATATTAACTCAAGAAAAAAGTGTAAGAGATTTACTAATTTTTTTAAAGCCCTTGAGCTGTGCCTATCCTCAAATCATTCTCTTTTGAAGTATAAATGTTGTTATTGAATTAACTTATTTTAATTTTATCCATCCCAATTTTCAGAGAAATCTTCCTTTGTCAATGTTTAGTAAATGATGTGAGCAGTTCTCTAGCCAAAATTTCATCAACCTCATGAAAATGTGTATTTTTTCAAGAGATTTAATTTAAAGTTTATCTCACTTTATATTATATTTTCACTATAATGTCATAGGCCCTGAGCAGTGCAAACAGTTAAACAATTTATTACTAGCAGAAGGTTCAAACCTACTCAGAGGTGCCTATGAAGATAGACTTGGGGAATTGATTTCCAAATGTCATGGTCTTGAAACCCCACTGAGCCATTCTATTCTGCATATATGGAATAGTCATGAGTTGGCATAAATTGAAGGCAGCTGATGACAACAGCATTATGTCATATATTGTGTACATCCAAGATTTAATACACAAAGGCTTTTGATTGTGTGGATCATGACAAGCTATGGACAACATTGTAAAGTATGAGTATTCCAAAACATTAAATTGTACTCATGAGGAATCTGTACATGGACCAAGAAGCAGTTGTTCAAACAGAACATGGGACCACTGAATAGCTGAAAATTAAGAAAGGTGTGTGACAAGGCTGTATTCTTTCACCATACTTACTCAATCTGAATACTGAGCAAATAATCCAAGAAGTTGGATTCCATGAAGAAAAACATGGCATCAGGATTAGTGGTAGATTCATTAGCAACCTGCGATATGCAGATGATACAACCTTGCTTGCTGAAAGTGAGGAGGACTTAAAATATTTACTAATGAAGATCAAAGAGCACAGCCTTTGGTATGGATTATATCTCAACATAAAGAAAACAAAAATCCTTACCACTGGACCTATAAACAACAGTCTTATCAATGGAGAAAGGATTGAAGTTGTCAAGGACTTCATTTGTTCTTGAGTCAACTATCAACACTTATGGAAGCAGCAGTCAAGAAATTAAAAATGTATTGCAATGGGCAAGTCAGTTACAAAAGACGTTTTTAAAGTGTTGAAGAGCAAAGATGTCAGCTTGAGGACTAAGTGCGCCTGACCCAAGCTATGGTATTTTCAATAACCTCATATGTGTGTGAAAGCTGGACAATAAATAAGGAAGACCATAGAAGAATTGATGCATTTGAGTTACAGTGTTGGAGGAGAATATTGAAAGTGTCATGGGCTGCTAAAAGAACCAACAGATCTGTGTTGGAAGATGTGAAACCAGAGTGCTCCTTGGAGGCCAGGATGGCCAAACCTCGTCTTTCATACTTCAGACATATTGTCAGGAGAGACCAATTGCTAGAGAAAGATCTCATGTTTGGTAAGGTGGAGGGTCAGAGAAAAAGAGGAAGACCTCCAATGAGATGGATTGGCCAAATGGCAGCATTGATGGACTCAAGCGTGGCAACAATGGTGAGGCCTGCCCAGGATTAGACAGTATTTCATTCTGCTGCGCACAGTGTTGCTATGAGTTGGTACCAACTCAGTGGCACCTAACAACAACAACAAGATTCAATAAAAGATTGACACTAGCACTTAGCTGAGATATACTGTAGTGCCAAGTGATGATTAAGTCGTTAAGAGTGGTTTTTAAGTAATCAATTGAAAAGAGTGCTGGTGGCACAGTAGTAAAGCACTGAATGGCTGACAGTTCAAACCCCAGCAGCCAATCTGTGTAAGGAAGAGTTGGCAGCCTTTTTCTCTTGGAACACCATGGAGCTGCTCCACTATGCCCTATAGGGTTCCTATGAGCCAGAGATACACAATAGCAATGGATTTGGTTTAATTTATTGGTAAATATTTGTGCTTTAATATTGTTTTTCTTCTTAATAAACTTTGTGGGAGAATGGTGGTTCTAGAGAGTAAGCACTGGACTGCAAACCACAAGGTACAAGCCAGTCCACTAGAGAACAATGAGATTTTCTGCTCCTCCAACAATTACAAGCTCAGAAATGGTCACTATGAGTCACAACTGACTTGAAGGCACTTGACAATAAAGAGCAACAACAATGAGCTTTTTAATGCTAGAGACTCAGATAATTCATAGTTAGATCATGAGAACTACTCTATATTTTAAAGCTTCACATTTTATATAACAGAAGCATAATTCATTACTTTTTGCATATGGATCCGAATACTTCCCTTCAAAAAGTAGAATGCATTAAGTTATTTGTGTGTTTATGAATACATATATCTTCATGTATACCTTGTATCTATATACTCAGGTCGTATCCAATTGCCCAAATTAGTTAACTAGTTAACCAGACACCTGGGTATAACATTTATAAAACGGTAATGCATATATCAAGTGAAAAAATGATCCTTAGTTAGAATTCTAGCTTTAATAAATTCCAACATTTATCCCACATGAGTCATCTGTCAAGAAGTGTGAGAATCAAGCTGCTCCTTTTGTTGCCTCTCATTCACTGTAAAACCAGAGCAAAGAGCAGTCCCCTTGGCACATTCATCAAAACTGTGATCAGGCTGATTAAAATGCAGATATACTAGGGTTTGTCTTTTATCTGCAGCCCAACAGTGATATCTGATTTGTTTGAATCTCATTAACACTGTTTCCATGTCTTCTTTACTATTGTTTGCTGCTGTTACCAGCATCTAATTAAACAAGCACAACTGGTAACTGTGCATGTATATTTGCTGTATACATTTCTCAGGTATCATTTGAAACCTGTCTTCCTACTCAGACATAACACAAAGGCAGGGTGGTAATTTGGGGCTTTCTGCACTTGTATCACTTTTGTGTGAGGAATTATAGGATCTTATAAATTTTTAAATTGAACAATTCAACCTATTTGGGAATTGATTCTGTTTCTCTTAAAGAACTTGCCACTTTGAATAAAGACTTTTGATGTCTGAATGACAAGGCCTGCATTTCTTGGGATATTTACTTGCCTGATTTTCTGTGGTGATATATATTGTGTGGAGTCCTGGTGTGGCATTGTGGGTTAATGTGCTGGACTGCAAGGTCAGTTTGAACCACAAGATTGGTGCTTCAAGCTCACCAGCCACTCCTTAGAAACCCTATACAGGGTCACTATGAGTCGGAACTGATTTGACTGCACTTAAAAACAACAACAATATACATTGTGCTTTTCATTTTTATTACACACATTTCTACCGATCTGATTTTAAAAGATTTTCACATTTTAGTAATTTAGATCCCTGTATAATAAAGTTTTGCTGGAGTCCTGGTGTGGCTCTGTGGGCTAATGCATCAGACTGCAAAGTTGTTTGAATGGCAAGGTCAGCAGTTCAAGCTCACCAGCTGCTCCTTGGAATCCTTATACAGGGTCACTATGGGTTGGAATTGACTCAACAGCACTTAACAACAACAACAAAATCGTAAGGTTTTGCTACGTGTCAGCTTTTAAAGACCCTTGCTTGACATTTCTCTTGGTTTATCAATTACCATACTGGATCACATGTCCAGCAATTTTCCTTCTATTCTTTCTAAAAAAGTCACTTGGTTCTCCAGTCCACAAAAATAAAGCGACAGAAAGTGGAAAAGAAATCAAATATTAAATCTGAGAAACAAATTAAGTCAAGGTTAACTTCATTTCATGTTAATTTTCCTTTCATGAAATTCCAAATGGGAACCTTTGAGAACTTAATGTTCCCTGTATTAGCTTCCTATCTATGTGATATTTGGTTCAGTGCCATGAACAGCAGGGATTTTAATGTTTATTTGAGGGATTCTTCTCCTCCACTGATATTAACAGAAATCATTCAATTCAAGCCTTAGTAATTGTGAAAGGATTTCAGATATAATCATATTTCAATTACTGTGATGGTGTAAATCCAAATTACACCATCTGATGTTTCTGGAGGAAGGAAAAAAGAGAAAATCTACACTAAATACATTTTGGATTGGTTAATAAAGAGTAATTGCCAATACTTTCTAATGAGAAGGTAATTATACAACAGTAAGTCAAAAAGTTTTGCTATAAATTCATAGACATCTTTATTAAACAAAAATACAAATGCAAAGTTAGCGTTTCTTGACGTATCCTCCATCTATGTCTACAAACTTCTGAAGGCAATGCTTCTATCTCTCTAATCCTATAAATAAGATCATGATAAATGGAGAAAAGTTTGAAGTTGTCTAAGACTTCATTTTGCTTGGATCCATCATCTGCACTCATGGAAGCAGCAGTAAAGAAATGAAAGGTCTTAATGTATTAGGCAAATGCTACACAAGACTCAAAGATTTCAGTTTGAGGACTAAAGTGGACCTGATCCAAGCTATGTTTTTTCAATAACCTCATATACGTGTGAAAGTGAGACAATGAATAAAATGATGCATTTGAATTATGGTATTGGAGGAAAATATTGATAGTCCCATGGACTGCCAAAATAATGAACCAGTTCAGACAGAATGCTTCTTAGAATTCAGGATGGCTAGACTTTGTCTCTCAGACTTCTGACACATTATCAGGAAGACCCAGTTCCTAGAGAAGGACATCATGCTTCATAAAGTGGAGAGTCAGCGATAAAGAGAGAGACCCCCAAAGAGATGGATTGGCATAGTGGGACCTGCAGTGGACTCAAGTGCAGCTGCCATTGTGAAGATGGTACAGGAGTGGGCCGTGTGCATAGGGTCACTATGGGTCAGAAATGACTCAATGGTGTCTAATAACAAATGACAACAGCCATCCTTCCCCCACAAAAGTCTGCAGTCTTAACCTGCACCACATCAAAATGGCAATTTTGGAATTCTCCAGGGACTCAAATCATGTTCCTTTGAAATGTTCTTTGATTTTGGAGAATAAACATAAGGGGCATGAACCAGACTGTATGGTGGGTGGGATGTAATATAAGATTTCCAAATGAAATTCTGGTAGAACAGTCTTTTTTACCCTCAAAAAATGAACAGGTGCCTTGTTATGATAGAAAACAATTCTTCCATGCAATTTTCCTGATCTTTTATCTCCAATGATGTAGTTTTCAATTCTCTTAGAATCTCATCATTATCATGCCTTTGAAATCCCAGAAACAGTTGCCATGAACTTCTGCACTGATCTCTTCCTTGATTTTAATTGGCCCAGTAGATGCCATTGGAAGCCACTGGTTTGATGGAAATTTTTGACTGGATTCTTTTCGAAGTCACTTAAAAGAGAAAAAGATAAGTATATTACTGAAAGAACTTGTATTATTACAGAGACACAGCTAGACACATTTTGTTTGGAGTAAACCTGTGCATGTATAAACTGAAATTCTAGTGGCAATACTTTTTTTGATTTACCCTAAATAAATTCATAGAGAGTAAAGTAGCCCTGTGAAATAAGCAGAGGATTATAATTTACGAGTTTGGTGATTGGAATTCACTAGGTACTCCATGGGAGAAAGATGTGGCTTTCTGCTCTTTCAAAGATTTACAGTCACCCCAGAAACCCTATACAGGGTCACTATGAGTGGAACCAACTCCAAAGCATTTAAAAACAACAAAATTAAATCCAAGGCAGAGAGACAAATTGAAAAGATTATGGAAAGTATTACTTTTGGAGTGTTAAAAGGGGTGATATTGTGTGTGTGTGTGTGTGTGTGTGTGTGTGTGTGTGTGTGTGTGAGAATTGAGTGGAACTTTACAGGGCAGATTATCAGTTTTACATTCAATAAATCAGATCTTGTTTCATTGTAATGATTCCAATATCCTCCATGTGTCATCAGTCAACAGTATTTACCTCTATCCTCCCCGTCCCCCTTTTCTTTGTTTTTGTTTTTTCTTTTTGATGTACGCATACAAAACAGAAAACACATACTCATTTTAATATTCAAAGGGCACAATTTGCAAGAAAGTCTTGTGCTCCTAGGCACACAACCTTTCTCAGTCCATAGGCCTAGAGTCCTCAGGTGTGCTATTGCCATCACCTCTGCCATTGTCTCTGCTGTCATCACTTTTCTGGTTAGGATCCTTGGCTGCACTTATGCGCTTCCTACTTGCTCATCCTCAGGTCGTCTGTTCATGAAATGAAAGATGAACTACTCCCCCATTATAGCTGTACATCTTCTACATTTACAGTCTACAATCACAATTAATCCTGATAACAATTACACAAAACTGAATTATAAAATCCTATTCACTTCCTCCCCCACCTCCTTCACCATCTGGAAAAGAGGAAAACTATTCAGTGGGATTCTACTTTACCCCTCTCTTTCTTAAACTAAGCACTCATGAAAGCTTGTAAGTCAGTCACTTGTTGTTTTACAGACTCCCATTTTTTATAGCTAATGTCTAAGTTGCTCTTCCCTATCAACCCAGTGTACTGAGGAGTTAGCTTTATCCTTGATATGAAGAGCCCTTTCCTTTTGGTAGAAAGTTTGAGAGCCAGCCATAGCAAAGGCCCAGTTCATCAAATTGTAGTAATTTATGATTGGTCCCTGTATCAAACTTCTTTATCTTCATCTGATCAAGTAAGTCCTGGTCAGCTAGCCATCTAAGCTATGTCAAATGGGTACTATCTGTAAGTTTGAAGTTCTTGCATGACTCCTCCTACTGAAGACTAGATGGATGCTTCACTCTCAGTTCTACCCTCCAGTGGCTAGGACAGTGTTAATGGGCTCAGCAGTTTACACGTTTATTTCTCTACACTTCAGATTAACCAGCCCATCCTCTTCTCTCTCATCGCAAGATCAAGAGGTGTTTACAGAACATGGCCAAGCTCAACCCATGTCTTCATTGCTGCATTTCCCCCACTTGCACTCATAGGTCGACCAGGACAATCACCAGTGAGCACACAAAGTTGCTCATATGCTCCCTTTGAGTTTCATTCTCTGAAGGGGAATTGCCATGATGGGTGGACTTTTCTTGCTTGGATGGCTCCAAGGCAAACAGTTTGCTTGCTGTTCTAACAGCCAGATAGTCTGCCTTTTTTTTCTGCTGGTATTTCTTTCAAGAAATATAGTCTGATCCTCTAGTTGTTCTGGTTGGTGTGTATGTTTTCTAAAGTGGGAGTGTCCCAACTCAGGAGGTTCTGAGGAGGGCTCAGGTTTTCACTTAAGGCTCCATACTCCACATAGGCTTAACAAGAAACCTATTTACTTGGGCAAATTCGAATTCCCCTTTTATCTAATCCAATCATTTATAGGCTGAAGACAGGCTTACAAACTTTCTATAATCATAATTCCCGATATTCTTTTCTATCACACTTACATGTCTCTTTTATAATAAAAGGCAGTGGAAATCAATATCCACAAGACAGTCAAGCACATTAGTATTCTTTACCCTTGTTTGACTCAAGCTTACCAACCACTCCTAGGAAACCTTATACAGGGTTTCTATGGGTTGGAATTAACTCGATGGTACTTAACAACAACAACAACACCTATTTAAACCATGTCAGGATCCCTGTATCACAGAGCCCTGTTTTTCCAAGGTCATGTATACATTGCTATTTGCCTATACCCCATTTACCCATGCATACCTCCCTAAGTCTTCCTTTATCTCCCTTGTTCATCCATACTCTCCTCCTTCTTGTGTATTTACCTTCCCTTCACTGTATATTGTGTATTAACCTTCCCTTCACTGTATATTGTGTATTTACCTTCCCTTCACTATATATTGTGTTTTAACCTTCCCTTCACTGTATATTGCCTTCCCCATCATCATGTGTCTGTCCCCTAGGCTCCAAATTACCAACACCTCCCACATATCCCTGTTGTTGTTGTTGTTGTTGTTAT
>NW_006408583.1:17444681-17446005 GCF_000296735.1 Chrysochloris asiatica
AGTAAGACAAACTGACAGAGGAGTGGTGGTATAAAAATGTATAGCTTCATTTGAGAAGAGCAGAGATTGGGAGCCTACCCAGAGAGACAAAGATGCCAGGGATGAAAACAGAGACGATGATGTGGACAGTTGGAGTGACTGGGGACACTGGAGGGAGAAAGGCTGTGTGCTGATGGCCAGGGGATGGGCCTGTGGGTTGTACCCTTTGGTTATTTGAAGATGCATAGAGGGTATTATAATTGCTGCAATGAAATGAAATATGATAGGATGTATGTAAAACTGATGTTCTTCCATGTAAACCCACATATTTCACGACAAAACTTAAAAAAAAAAAAATTATAACCTCAGAAACCCTATTCAGGTTCACTATGAATTAGAAGTGACTCCACATACCACAGTCACTACCCTCAGGTATATACATGAAAGAATTGAAAATAGGTACTCAAATACATAAACATATATTTATAGCAACAGTATCTATAATAGCTAAAAGATAAAGTTCAAACGGTGACCAGTGGATGAATGACTGAACAAATTATGATATGTGTATAGAATATGTACATTAAGTCATAAATGGAATAAACAATCAGGTATGGAAGTACATTTTAAAAACTTTATGCTAAGTAAAGGAAGATAGACATTTTTAGTAGTTATCTGTGTATATGAACATATGCACAAAAGCAGAAAGCAGACTAGTGGTTCCCAATGGTGGCTGTGGGCAGGGAGCAGGGGAGCAGAGGACAGTGAGCAGCTGCTCAATAAGTACTGGGTTTCCTTTTGAGATAATTCAAATATTTGGGAACCGGATAGCGGCAATGGTTGAACAACACTGTGAATACAGCATATGCCAAAGAACCGTTTACTTTAAAATAGTTACTTTTATGTTATGTCAATGTCACCTCAATAAAAATAAACATTACAAAAAAAATAAATAAAGAGAAATAATCCTTCCCAGAATCATTACTAGAGATCATTTGGATTGTATTTTTATTCTAGAGAATCCTAATTTCAAAATCCAGACATATGGAATGAAGTCAAGAAAATTTGAAGATGTATTTCTTGTTATATAAATTCCCAAAGGCTCTCCAAATTTTGTATATATTCAGTGTTAATATAGCTCTATATAGTATTCTTCCTATCTATAGCAAGGTTTTCTTTCCATCCTCAGTTGTCGGTTCAATTTGGGTCTTTCAATTAGAAAGAGAATTTTTTTTTTTTAATGTATAACATAAAAATAGCAAAACAAGAATCCTTTTTTAAAAAGTGCAAATGTATTTACATAAACTTCAAAATGTCTGCATAGTAAACATTTAACAAAGTTAAG
>NW_006408583.1:17446605-17458771 GCF_000296735.1 Chrysochloris asiatica
TCCTCAAAAATTTATCTTTGCCATGTAAAAATTTAAAGAAGTTTTGCAGCACATTTTTCTAACTCAATATGTCCTTTGATTTGCATTAGATTTGATTGCTGTTTCCATAAACATTACTATCGTAGATCCAAGTAACAGGCAATCTTTGACTCTACTCTTTTCTCCATTTGTTGTTATTAATTGCCATCAAGTCAGTTTTGACTCGTAGCAACCCTCTATAGGGTTTATGAGAAATTCCTGGTGAGCTTGAACTGCTGACCTTGTAGGTCAAACTGACTTTGCAGTCCAGCACATTAACCCACAGTGTTTCATCAAGTAGGTTGAACCCACAGTGCCACATCAAGAAGGTTTCAACTCACAAAAACCCCATATAGGGTTTTTGAAAAGCAGCTGACAGTTTAAACTGACTATCTTGTGGTTAGCAGTCCAGTGCTTATCCTCTAGCAACACACCAGGACTTTTCATTCAAAGCCTTGCTTAGATTTAGAGTTGACCCATGGACTGTCCTTCTTAAGCCCATTTGAATTTCTGTATGGAAGACCCTTTCTTATAACAGAGCTAGACACTGAAGTAACTACGCTCCAACAGTACACCACCAGTATGGCCAAACTCCTAACTCCCCTTTGTGTACCCCAGGAGACTTAATTCTTATAAAGAACTGTAAAGACAGGTCCCCTGTGTCTCAGGTGCAGCCCATTCAGAAAGGCTCCTATCCAGTGTTTTGTCTACGCCCACTGCAGATAAGGAGCCGGGAAGCAGAACCTGGATCCAGCACTCTTAGTCTAGCCTTCAACTCCACACCCTGTTGTTGTTGTTAAGTGCAGTCGAGTCGGTTCCGACCCATAGCGACCCTGTGCAGGGTTTCCGAGGCTGTAAATCTTTACGGGAGCAGAAAGCCTCATCTTTCTCCCGCGGAGCAGCTGGTAGCTTCAAACTGCAGACCGTGAGATTAGCAACCCGATTCGTAACCACTACGCTACCAGAGCTCCTTAAGACGATGCTTATTCCTTAGATCCCCTGGAAGACCTGAGAATGGTATTTCACAGGACTCCTATTGCACGTAAGTAGCTTCTAGGCAGGCCTCCCTGAGACCTCCCCATAACCCCATAACCCCTATGTAGGGTTTCCCAGGAACAGCTGGTGAACTTGAACCAACAATCTTGCATTCAAACTGACCTTGCAGTCCAGCGCATTAACCCACAGCGCCACACCGGAACTCCTGTACTTGCTACCCATCATATTCTGTGTGAAAAAATTTCTTACCAAAATCAAGAACCAAGGAACCCTGTGAAACATGATAGAGGTACAATACATACTGAAGGCTGTAGTCTTTGATCTTCATCAGTATTTTAAGTCTTCTTTGCTTTTAGCAAGCAAGGTTGTATCGTCAGGTTAGTAACTATTCTTCCTCCCATCCTGTTGTCACGTTCTTCTTCATACAATGCAGTTTTTCAGATTATTTGTTCAGCATACTGATTGAATAAACAGATGAAATGATACACCACTGGAGAATACCTTTCCAGACTTTCAACCATTCAGTATTCCCTTGTTCTGTTCTAATGACTGTTTTTTGGTCTTTTTTCAGGTTCTTTGTGGTCCCGGTGTGGCAGTACAGGATAAGCACTGGACTTCCAACTGCAAGGTGGTCAGTTCAAACACACCAGTCACTCTTTAGAAACCTTAAACAGCATTGCTATGAGTCAGAACCGATTCAATGTCTTATAACAACAACATGAGCACAATTAAATGTTGTGAAATATGTATGCTTATTCTTCACAGTGTTATCATAGTTTGTCATGATTCACATGGTCAAATGCCCTCACACAGTCAATAAAGCACAGGAAAACACACCCCTGTCGTGGTGCTATAGGATAAGCAATGGACTGCCAACTACAGGTCAGCAATTCAAACCTACTAGGTGCTCCTTGGAAATCCTATACAGAGTCTCTGTGAGTCAGAATCGACTTGATGGCACTTAACAATGACCACAAACACCTTTCTGGTTTTCTTTTCTTTTAGCCAAGAACCATCTGATGTCAGCAGTGATATCGCTAATTCCATGCCCTCTTCTGAATGGGACTTGAACTTCTGGCAGCTCCCTGTTGAAGTGCTGCTTCAATTGGTTTTGATGCATCTTTAGCAAAATTTTACTTGCATGTGATATTAATAACATTGTTCAGTCATTTCCACGGTCCATTGGAATAGGCACAGATATGGATCTTTTCCAATCAATTGGCCAAGTAGCTGTCTTCCAAATTTTTTTTACATAGACACCTCCAGAACTACATTAATTCCTTAAAATACTGCAATTTGCATTCAATTTCTCAAGCCTTGTGTTTTGCCAGAGCCTTCAGTGCAGTGTGGGCTCCTTCCTTCACTACTATAGGCTCTTGAGCAAATGGTACCTCTTGAAATGACTGAACCTGGATCAATGTTTTTTAGTGCCGTGGTTCTTTGTATTCCTTCCATCTTCTTTGGATGTTTTCAGCATCCTTCAATAATTTGTACATAGAATCCTTCAACATTCCAAATATAGGCATGAATTTTTCTTCAGTGATTTCAGTTTGAGAAATGCTGAGTGTGCGCTTACCTTTTGGCTTTATAATTCCAGGTCTTTGCACATTTCATTTTAATACATGTAAAATATCAGTACTGTCCTGTTACAGAGTAAGTGATTCTCAGTGTGTTTGTTTTGCTTTGTTTTAATATCAATATTGTTTATTGCCATAGGGGAAAGCCCTGGCCATTTTGCACTCACATGTTTTCTTTGTTTCTTTCTTTTTTTTTTTTGATTCCTTTGTCTAGGGGAAAGGCAAGAGAAAGAAGTCTTAGTTCTGAAGGGATTCTGTTGCAACCCAGTCTCCCATGGCCAAGAGTTCAGCACACTATTATTTAGGAATAATAATTATTATTCCTAATTAAATGGTGAAGCACCCTAAAAAACAACAGCATAGCACAATGCTCTCTTTTGCCTTTGTCCCTATACATATTTAATCTCTGCAGAGCAGTGAAATATTTAATATGTCTCTTCTAGTCATGTCTTTATACTCCCCCAAGTTACTTCTACCTCAGGAGTCTCAGTAAGACAAGGTGTGAAGAAGCTGATACAATGATATGGTTCAGTTGTGAGTGACTATTAACAGGGTTAATTGTGATTATAAAAACTTTGAAATCTAATGAGGGGTTAGGCTAATTTTGCCATCCTGACAGGGATAAATTGAGCAATCTTGGTGATGTGAATGGGCTGTGCATTCCTTTGCTTGACTAAGCAAACTCGTCTCCACCTGGCCTTTGATCCTTGGAACTTGAGCCAGTGGCCGGACCTGATTCACAGTTTCCACAGCTGCAAGAGTCAACAGCCCAGTAAGGTATGAGTAAGGAGAGTCCTTCAGCCTGACATCTAAACTGGATTTGGGACTTGTGAGCTTCCACAACCATGTGGCCTAGTCTCCCACAGGAAATGGGTGGCAAGGGGTGACCCTGGTGTACAATTCAAGGTTTCATCAGTTCTGTGATCATCACATGTCAGTCAAAATGGCACCCTGATTTCTCTGAAGAGAAACAGTATTATGTGCCTTTCCATGGGCAGAGCCTCTGTTGCATTCTGTCTAAGCGAGATTCAAACAAAGAATTGAAGGGTTCTCTCTAAGGCTTCCTAGCATACATTACATCAGAACATTAGGTAATTGTTCCTCAGACAGAGCCACTTGGATATGACAAAGTGAGGAGGCAGTGAGAGTGTGATGCTTTTTATATAACAGATAGTGCAGAAAACCTGAAACAGGCATAGTCATATGTAGAAAACACTTAATATTTGTAGAATATAATTATATTTAAGATCATCTGTATGATTCTTTCAAATGTTGGCTAATACTTGAGTATGGGAGTCCTGGCATGATGCTGTAGGATAAGCACTGGACTGCAAGGTCAGTTTGAACTGCAAGGTAAGTGATTTAAACTCATCAGCATTCCTTGGAAATCCTATACAGGGTTGCGATGAGTCAGAAACAACTTAATGACACTTAACAACAACAACAACATTTCTTGACTACTCTCTGTACCTTAAGTTTCAACAGTGATTCAAAATGAACTAAAAATAAGGACTTTCTTCCAAAAGAGACATAGCCAATGATTTTTCAGGTACTGATAAGTAAACAAGTATGATTTTTCTCCTTCACAGAAATGCTTAATAAAAGGAATCAAATACTCATCTTCTTGAAAAATTGCTTTTCATTGACTAATTAACTGTGAACTGGCAGTTCTAGCAGCCATAGTTATATTTGTAATTTATTGACTTATCAGCAATTTTACTTACTAGTATAATCACTTCAGAAAGCAAACCTCAATTTGATCACATTTTAAAGGCCCAAGAGAACTGCCAGCAGTATACTTTATTTTAGCACGCCCCATTGCCACACCAATTATTCAGAGCTACACTCTCAACCCAGTATGATAAATGGCTGCATGCTAAATCAGATTTGAATGCCTGTTACCCATATCTGAAGAGCCACCCATTTGGTTTTGAAATCACATTATGTAAGTGATCATATTAACGAAGCCAAAAGTTGATCCCATCCAGTTCAAGCTTTCATTTAAAAGCCCTAACCAGAAGAGCATTTGGTCAAGACATTTAAAACTCTCTGCAGTTTGAGCAGTGTTCAGCTATAAAACCTGTGACAGATAAGACATATTAAGTAGAAATATACTTCCTAAGAAAGAAGTGTAAATGCAACTGAGCTATAGTGAAGAAAAAGAATCCTGAAAGTTACCCTTTAAAGATTATTTTTGGATAATTGGTGTCAAGTGCAGTGGCAGGCATGTTTGATTCACATTGCTCTAGAATCATTATGATAAAGTATTTAAGAGAAGTTGGCAGCATTTTATCTTAGCAGTGCAATATAAATATGTCATTATGATCTTGGAAGATATAACAAGATCTATTCAAACATTTGAGTCAAGTGGTCTAAAATTTGTATTCAAGTGATCACTCTTTCACAAAAGAGTTCATGATCCTGATAGTATGAGTCAAAATTGTAAAAATCAACATGGGGTAAATTGATATTTCCTAGTGAACATTTATTGCATTATCATTTGCTATTGGAAGATAGAGATACAATTGCAGTCAACACATCAGACAATTCTGTCGCCATTTCTGGTCAGTTTCCTCAGAAATGTAACATGTCATTTTAATTGGATCAGGGGTTGGTTCTACAATGAACCAGTATATACAGATTGATATTACTGTCTATCGTCCTCTACACTCTTCCACCTGCAACATATGGAACGGTAGAAAACAATTTACACAAAGCCATGAGTGGACAAGGGACAGATGGAAGTGATTGTCCAAGCACATTACTGTATTGACATATCATGACAAAGCTTCCCATGAAAGAGAATGTTTTATGAAACTGATGACCTCTGCAAAGCTGTTGTTAATTGTTCTTTGGGAAACGTAGCTAAAAAGATATTTTTAATATCTTCAAAAGAGGAAAAAAATAGCTTTATTAATTTGAACAAATTGATAAGGATGCATCTACCATCCCTATGAAGTCCTAGTGTAGCACCATATGATAAGCACTTGACCTCAAGGTCGGTTTTGAACTGATGGGTCAGCTGCTCCAACTCATGCCTCTCCTCATAAACCCTATACAGGATCACTATGAATTGGAACCAAGTTGATGACACTTAACAGCAACAACAACAATCGTCTCTATATTAATAACAAGATGCACCTGACATTGTTATTAATAAATTTATAACCAAACTTCTTTATTTTGGTAATAAAAAGGGCAACTTATTCATCACATTTGATAATGCCAATCACTCAATCTTCAATATGGATTATACTTAAAGCATATTTTTATTGTTCTAAAGATAGGGTGTTGGAAAATAGGAGGAAAAAAAAAAAAAACACCCTGAAAGCAGCTGTTTATCTAAAACAACACATGTGAATTTTTAATTAGTTTATCTAAGTCAATGGTTTCTAAGATAGAGTTTCACTTGAACCTTTCTTTGCGTTTGATTGCACAATAAAATTATTTAAGTTTATCATAGTTAACCAGCTGATCATCGTTAGAATCACTATTTCAAATACACAACCTCTGAAACTACAAGCATGCAGCTATTATTCTTTTTTATTATTAGTATTGTGTGAGTCCATGTTTGAAATGAAAATGTAGAGTTATTGGATCTCATCATAGAAAGTTAGGAGCTAGGTACCTGACAAGAAAATATTTCAACGTCCCATTGCAGTTCAACTTCTGCACTGAGTGTCTTTGGACAACGCACCAGTGAATCCTATAATAGCATGTGATGGCCAATGTAACACAGCAGCATATTAGAGGGGGACTGAATTAGCACAATAAACTTTCTGAGAATGAGAAAATGTAAAGGCACTGGAGATGGCTTTTACATCGAAACCCAGAACTGTTTCTGATCAGTTGTCTTGATAAGAATATTGCAAAATTGGCAATCTCATATTTTTTCTTGCTCACTAAGGACTAAGTACAATTTTTATTTCAATCCAAATTATGATTATTTTATGTCCTATCACATCTATGTAGGTTTATGCTATTCAAGATTTTCTTTTCATAGTATGCTAAAAAATGTTTTCTGTTTTTGACATAATTTTGTTTTGTTCATAATTTTGTTAGCAAACAGCTCAATGATTAAATAAGAAGAGTAGAGTCCTGTGTGGCACTAGGGTATGCACTGGAATTCTAACCCCCAAATCGCTATGAATCAGAACGTACTCAACGACACTTAACACTAATAACACAATTATACTTGAGTTATTCATTCACCTTCATGGTTCTAGACTGCACAATCTGCAATGGAAACTCAATAGTGATCTGCTGAGATTTTAAGAAACAACAGTGTGAGAAATTCTGCCATCTGGTTACCCCATGGAATTGACTAATTTTTCTTTTTACTTTAATTAGCATGATTACGTCATTGCTATGTAAAAACAGGTTTATTTTCACATGGTATGTTGTTTTTGTTGTTAAGTGCCCTAGAGTTGGTTCTGACTCATAGCAACCCTGTGTAGTTTTCGAAGTGTGGCTAGTGGGCTTGAACCACCGATCTTGCAATTCAAACCACAAGGTTGGTGGTTCAAACCCACCACTATGCAGGGTTGCAATGAGCAGAACCAAGTAAATGGCACTGAACGACAGCAGCAACACTGAAATGTTATTTGCTTCAAATTCTTTAAATACTGCATTTGTACATTTTTAATCTCTTACCATTTTAACTGGCATTTATTTATTTACATATCTTCTCCCCTGCAAATTTGTAAGTACTTCAAATATAGCATCCATGTCTGTTTTGCTATTTTATCCTCATTGATGCCTCAAAGCCCTCGGAATGGGAAGGGGAAGAAAGTACATTTGTTTACACATTTGTCAGTCTATGAAATTCTCTCTGAATTTATTCAATTTTAATTACAACGAGTAGTGAAAACAAATGTCTAACCTTAGAGGAGATTTACAATACTATCATCATCATACACAGAGAAGAACAGAGTGATTATTTTTAGTAATAGTGGATTTTGTTTTCTCTTTATATTTGGCCAACATTTGCCATATTCTATAAATAGCCACTGGAAAAAATCATTTCAGGCATAGTCCATTTTAAGAATAATATGTACGAAAAAAAAAAAAAAAAGAGAGAGAGAAGAAGAAGAATATGTACATTTAGTTGACTGTAGGGAAAATATTTTAAAAATAAATGTGTGCTTTTTAAAAGTAAGTGGTAATAGACACTGGTTTAGAATCAGGTTTCATTCTTTTTTTTTTAATTTTCTTATGTGTTTTAGAACAATTTATAATGTAGAAATCTTTACTCTTGTACTGACTTTCATTTTCAGGGGGAAAAAAGCAATTGCTTCTATATGTTTTAGCAGCTGAAGCTGATTATTTTGTTCTTGTCTCTTCAGCTAAAATAGTTGATCCTCTATAATGTAATGAACACTTTTATTCCAGGCTATTTAAAAAATCCTCTCACTATGCTAAAATAAAGGAATTTATGAAAGCAGAAAATTTTCTGGAAAATTCTATTTAGAAAAAGGATAGCACCTGTTTCTTCCCTCCTTCTTTTGTAGTCACAATAACAAAAACTTGTTAAAAGAGATGTAGATGCTATCATGAGAAAAGTAGCTAGTAGGATGAAAAATGCACAAAAAGTAGGTTTGTACATGTGATGTGAATGAGGTCTAGAGGAAGAGATACCAATCTGTGCTTCTGCAAAAAAAAAAAAAAAAAAAAGCAAAAGAAATCAGATTCCAAAGCCACAAATTTTTATTGCCAAGCAATACTGCTTTCAGAAGCCCGCATCTGTTGTAAACAGACCAGACGGATATATACAGAAATAGAAAGCTTCAAAGAAAGGGTGTGATTCACAAGACTTGCTTTAATAACAGTATCAAGCTTTCTTTTGAAGTAGATCAGTCTTCGAAGCAGGTGTCCTAAAGGTGCCATCAGGCTACTGAAAGTCAGCCAGTATTTGAAAGCTTGCCAGTTTGAAGGCCATTAATTGACAAGCTGTGGCCCTCCAGCATCACAGGAAAGGAAATTACACAAAGAGGAAGTCTTGATGCCTCATAGTTTACCAGGAAAAACAGCAGACGTAGCTGCCAATCTCTTAAGGCAAAAGTCTATACAACCTGCAACTTCAGTGAAGGATGCTAAAATACGAATTTTCAATGAGTGGAATTCATTCTAATGTCTTTAATTGCCTTCCTTCTGGCACTTAACTTATGTGATTTTCCCAAATTATCACTTCAGAGTTATTTTGAAGGAGGTGGGGAATAAAATAGCTCCTTGCTGATGATTTCTAGTTGTGAAGAGTTGTATGCTGGCCAAAATAATAAGATACCATGTCATGGTTATCAGCACAGATATTGCAGGGCTCTTTGAATCTTTTTGCTTATAAGAATTATTTTTTTATATCCATGTAGATAAATGTTTCCATCTCCCCTCCCTGAAAATGTGCCCCAGGAGTGAAGCAGAATTTCAAAGTGGGCCACTGTCCCTCTCTGAAGTTTTGTTGCATATTAACACGCGCACACACGTTAGAATGATCATTATGTAGCACTAGAAATATTTATTCATAGTCAACTATTGCTTGAGAAGAGTTCATATCATCTGTCTTTACTTGACTGCTAATTGTCCTCAGGAAATTCTTTTGAAAATGTATCTGAGAGATAGACTACAAATCAGCAGAAATCCTCTCAATGCTAAATGGTGGGAGAGCATCATAATGATGCAAAGTTGGTTATTAGAAAATGCTTTCCGTGGACTGCTACAGAGGCGATGGCGTGGTGCCATGACGTTAAGCCTTCTTGTATTTGCTGAGTGAGAGGTTATCCTGCTAGAGAGCTGCCTCCCGTATTGTGCTTTCTGTGGTATGCAGTTTCACACTAAAAGGCCTAGTTGAGGACCCAACACTCATTTGGGAAAATGGTCATTGCTCCCATTACTAACATCCTGATTTTTCTTCAAACATACGATCTATTTCTCTTCTCAGCTACATTAAAGTCAGACCAGGAAAATAAAGATGTGGGGTTAGTCACATTGACATTTATATAAAAGAGAATATTAAATGATCCATTTTTGAATGTCAGAATCCAAAAATGTCTGTGTGGAATCATTCATATTAGAGGTACATCCATCAGCCTTGTTCATGAGAAGGGAACCCTTCTCTGACACTTGGTATATCTTTGAAGACATATGTTTCTTATTTGAATTAATTATCTTTGGATAATCTAATTTTTTAAACTGTTGCTTTATTTCTAGAAAGAGTACCAAGCAACTTCAAACTGAAATGTTTCCAAAATATAATTTACAGATTTTTTTTCCAAACCAAATTTATCTATGATTTATTTTGAGTCACAGATCATTCTAGAATCAGAGTTGTTCTTGTTTTCAATATGCTTGGATAACTACGTTGCAAATAATATTTCTAACTTTATATTTTGAAATCAATACAGAAGAGTGGCAATGAAAGTCCGGCAGGTTTCTGTATAGCCTCCATTCAGTTTCTCCTAATGTTAATACGAGAGACTTCAAAAAGTTTGTGGAAAAGTTCTGTTATTTTAATTCAAATTTTCTATGAGAAATTTGAAGCCCTTGTATTTACATATCTATAGTACAGTTATCAGTCTCAAGTAATTAGCATTTTTGTTGGTGTTTCCAAGGAGCAGCTGGTGAGTTTGAACTGTCGACCTTGCAGTTCAAGCAGAACTTGTAGTCTAGCTTATTATCCCGTTGGTACAATACTGTTAGCCAAACTACAAACTTGGGCTTTCTCTACTTTCCCACGAATGTTCCCTTTCTTTTCCAAGATGTTATCTAGATAGACATGTTGCCTTTAGTTGTCATATTCCTTAACCGCCTCCAATCTGACAGCTTCATGTTTCTTCTTCATCTTTCACAACGCTGATGTATTTGAAGAGTAATGCTATTTCACTTATCGTTTTGTTGAATATCTATCAATGAGGTTTTATTTGATGCTTTAAATGATTGGAAAAGGTTATAAATTTTACAAAAGACTGCTCCATAGGATAAGCACTGGACTGGAAACCACAAGGTCAGTGGTTCGAATCCACCGGTATCGCCATGGAGAAAGAGGAAGCTCTCTGCTTCCACAAAGATTCCAAAAGAAGTATCAGAAATCCTATGCAGGGTTTCTGTGTGTCAGAAGAGACTCAATGGCATTTAATGACAGCAAAAACCAGAGAGAAGACGCACACAGTACCCCGAGTGCCGTGCTATAGGGTAAGTACTGGATTGCTAAAAGCATAATTGGTGCTTCAACTCCACCTGCTGCTCCTAAGAACCCCTAAGAACCTGAGAAGGTTGCTATGAGTTGGAATCTACTCAATGGTACTTAACAGCAACAATCTCAGAGATTATGTGTCTTTCTCATTACATCATATTAAAGACTACGTGATATTAACATGACTCATCAAAGATGATACTTATTTTCTTCACTTGCATAAGGTATTATCTGTCACGTTTCTCCAATGCAAATTAACTAATTTTCCCTTCATCAGTTTGTTCTATTACTTCTATTAGAAGTGAGTCATTAAGTCCAGCCCACAATGAAGGAATGAGGAATTAAATTTCGCGTATTGGAGAAAGAATTATCAAAGAATATGTGGACATATGTTGAAATCACAACATTAACTAATAAGGATTTTGGCAGAGACAATTTAAGACTATACAAACCTTTGGTATCTTTTGTGTGTGTTGTTGTTTAGTGGATTTTTTTAGTCGACAGAATGAAATTGGTTCTTAACTTTTTAAATGTAATCTGTCAACATCTGCCTTTTAGAGTATTTAGATCCCTGTTACCTAAAGGTGATTATTTATATGACCGGGTTTAAACCTAACTTTCTCCTTGTCCTATTTATTTCTTAAACCAATTTTTCTTTCTTTCTTTTTTTGACTTCCTGGATTTTTTTTAATTATACCATTTATTTTATTTCTTCGGTAAATTTATTAGCTATAACATTTTTTGTTTGGATACTTTGTTGTTGTTCTTATGTGCTATCAAGTCTGTTCAGACCCATAGCGATCCTGTATAGAGTTTCTGAGAAGCAGCATGAACCGCTGACCTTGTGGATCAAACCGACTTTGCATTCCAGTGCACTAACCCACAGAGCCACACCAGGACTGTTTTGTTACTTTTAATGGATGCTTTATGGCTTATCATAGACATGTCTAAATATGCGCTTGTCTAAATTTAAGTGGTTTAACATACCACTTGATGCAGAAGAACCTGTAACAAAGAGGATACTTGCATTTTTCCATTCTGTGTATGATTGATAACATGCATTTTACTTTTAAATATATTACAAAACATACACTAATGCTCTTAGTTTGATTTAAACAATTATCTTTTTGAAGTGATTCTTATAAAAAGAAAATATTTATACTATCTAGTCATACAGTTCAGAGTCCTGCGGTGGCACTGTAGGATAAGCTCTCATTGATTTGAATCCCAAGGTGGGCATTCAAACTTACAAGTTGCTCTTCTGAAACCTTATACAGGGTTGCTATGAGTTGGAATAGACACTATAGCACATCACCACCACCACCACCATATATATACTAGGAGTCCTGGTGTGGTCCGCCGGGTTAGTGCACTGGACTGCAAGGTTGGT
>NW_006408583.1:17458931-17459486 GCF_000296735.1 Chrysochloris asiatica
GTTATGAATTGGGCTGCTAACCACAGACACTCCACACGAGAAAGACAAGGCTTTCTGCTCCCATAAAGATTTATAGTCTCAAAAACATTACACAGGGTTGCTGTGAGTCAGAATTGACTCCTCGGCATACCACCACCATATATATGCTACCTTATGGAGATCTGAGGCAATTCAAAATGTATATAAATCTAAAATATATCCCTCCACTTTACAAATTTAACATTACTAAAACCATATATACATAAATCATTACAAATTACGGTGTCTAAAAAGTATCAAATAGAACTAGGAATTAGTAAGAAAATGGCATCTAGAAAAATGTAAATAACTTGAAAATTAACAACAGACTTCAAAGTCTGTTTTTAATTGGTCAAACAACAAGGCAGAAAAGTTAGAATATTTTAAGTAAACAAAATAGAAGAATAACGTACAACTGCGGGATTAATGACATAAGTTTTAATAGGAAAATATATTACATTAACTAGCTATACTAAAAAGTAAAAACATTTTCAGAGCAATAAACTTTTCTTCCACCAGAAGACACTAGAAAAGGAT
>NW_006408584.1:0-507 GCF_000296735.1 Chrysochloris asiatica
CCAAAAGAGCAAACAGATCTGTTTTGAAAGAAGTGTAGCCAAAGTGCTCCTTGGAGGTCAGGATGGCCAAACTTTATCTCTCATACTTCAGACATATTGCCAGGAGGGAACAGTTGCTGGAGAAGGATATCATGTTTGGCAAGGTGGAGAGGCAGAGAAAAAGAGGAAGACCCCTAGTAAGATGGATTGGCAAAGTGGCAGCATCAATGGGCTCAAAGTGTGGCAACAACTGTGAAGTTGGCCCAGTACCAGACAGCGTTTCATTCTGTTGTGCATAGGGTTGCTATTAGTCGGTACAGAGTTGATGGCACCTTACATCAACAAGATAGGTCTGCTGAAAGGAATGGAAATAGGATTCTTTTGCTTCAATATAATGAGTAATTGTAATTTTCACGGTAAAGGGAGAAATTGTGTAACAAAATGGGGGGAGTAGTTAATCTTTCATTCCAGGAACAGAGGACCCTAGGACTATCAAGGGAGAAGAGCACAAGCAGAATGTAGTACCTA
>NW_006408584.1:2827-3791 GCF_000296735.1 Chrysochloris asiatica
ACTCAACGGCACTTAACAACAACAATAACAACAACCAACTTCTTTACTCTGAAATTTATCAAACATGCAATCAAATTGAATTGATAAGTACTGGTGATTGGAATGCAAAGTTTGGAATCAAAGGGGAAGGATCATTAGTTGGGAAATGTGGTCTTGGTGATAGAAATGATGCTGGATATCCCATGAGAGAATTTTAGAAAATTAATTACTTATTCATTGAAAATACCTTTTTCAAAAATTTAAAAAGAAAATTTATTGTGAATCGAGTGCAAGTTTATAGACAAGATAAAATTTACATTCAATAAATCAGACATTTTGTTTCATCTCAATGATTGCAGTCCCTCCAAGCAAAAACAGTTATCATGCTTTCTCGCTATGGTTCCTATTCACATCCCCCCATCTTTCCATCCCTTCTCAACTTTGTCCTTGGGAAAATATTGTCCTTCTGCTTTTGAATGATTGATTACTCTGTGGTGAGAATACCTTACTAGTGTTGTTGTGTTCCCCTAAACACACATAAACCAAATCTACTGCTGGACTAAAAATTGGGCTGGTGTTGAGCTTTCAAGATCCCAGAAGCTACTCTCCAAAGTAGGATGTAGAACATTGGCTTTGTGGATTATGTTACACCAAATGACCATGGTTATCCCCAAGGCTATGGTCCTGATTCCCCAGGGCAAAAACTTATTGCCTTAACATGTTTGAGAATAACTGGGAAGTTTTCTTCATTTTCCCACTGTATGCTCTACCACATTCATAATTGTGTTTGCCAGAAAGGAAGATACTCACTACAAATATCTTCTTTAAAACTCTTATATATTTGTGGGATATACATACATATGCAAGGAGCTCTGGTAGCGTAGTTGTTATGAATCAGGCTGCGAACCGCAAGGTCAGTAGTTCTAAATTACCAGCTGTTCCGCAAGAGAAAGATGAGGCTTTCTGCTCCCATAAAGATTTATAA
>NW_006408584.1:4646-6068 GCF_000296735.1 Chrysochloris asiatica
CTTGTTGTTCAACCCAACCTTGTGGTTCATTGCATTGTTCTGCAGTGCTCACCAGTACTTTTTTACTTCAGGATCAGGATTGAATTCTGGTGAGTTGTTGTTATATGTTTTACAGGATCTCAGTTACAGGCAGGCTTCCTTTGGATTCAGAGAGGCTGAAAAACTATGTGGAGCATCATAAAGGGAATTCATACCACTTTATTGTCTCCAATGGTGGCCAGTTGGACAAGTATCTCTTGAGACCCACCTCAGGAGAATCTGTACCAACCCCAGTGCTGTCTGGGTAGCAGAACAAAGATGGCAATCTGTCAACTATTATATAATAGATTTACATAAGTGAGTTGCATGATACAGGTAGTCCCCAAGGCAGATGGGATAAAGCTGTAAACAAGAATACATACAAGGCCATTTGCAAACTATTAGATTATTAAGAGACTGTTACAAAGCTATGAAGAGATTGATGTCCCAGTACCTAAAGCACGGTTCTAAGAATGGACATGTGTACTTCCATGATTTTCCACTTCTAAAGGATACCCACCTCTTAAACTATGCAATTATCTTCTGAGAAGGAACTGTGTAAGTGTATGATTAGTACATTACATCCAAATGCCACAGCATCACTAACTGAAGAACAAAAGTATAACACTAATATAACATGTAAAAAGTGTTATAAAAGTAATTATCTAACCACAACCTAGGGCAGTCCACCAGTTGCCTAGGGCCATTCTCTGATTCCAGGGATTTAATACACAAAGAGGCTTTCCCCATGATTTTTATTTGTACAACTGTAAGTCAATGCAACCATCCCACATTGAATAGCTCAACCAAGGTTTGGCCCGTTTCACTTGTTCATGAACTAAAACTTTCACATGGCTAAAAGTGGCATTAAATGTGATGGTAGTTGTTCCAGGCAGCAAGAGTTGTCCATGTGGTTTCACTTGCTGGCAGTATTTTCCACTGTAGTTCTGATATACTACTAGCAGGCAGCTCAGAGCACACTTAGCAGTTGGACATGCTGATAACTGTGGCAAATATGGTAGCCCATTCAACATAGGTGTTCCTAGTAACTAACCTTAGGGATGATAAGACTACAAGCATAAAGGAACAAGCAATGGAAAATTTTACCCATCCACCAATATGTAAACCAGCATCTTGCCAGTGGACAACACTGTGGTTGTTTGGGGGTTGTGAGTATCAAACTCACATTTTATAAGTTCTGGGCACCATTTAGGGACTCATGTATAAGGCTATTTGTGGGACACGCACAAACTATAAAGACAAAGTAAATGTTCCGTGTAATATATTTGATGTTCCTGTATGAATCATGATCACTTCAGATGACCAATGGAAGAATCACTAGGTTGACATCCAAACCTGGGCCTCACCAAGTCAACAAAGCACACCATAGCTTCACAGAGGGAA
>NW_006408584.1:6388-8063 GCF_000296735.1 Chrysochloris asiatica
CATGTTATGTCAAAGTCCTTGGCCCATTGTTGCACCTGGGCTCTAATTAAGTGAGTTTCTTGGTCACTTTCTATTACCTGGGGGCATCTGTAATTGGCACATAGGTGACAAAACTTGGCAATGTTGACCTTTTGATCTGCATACCTGCTATATTAGGCTTGAATCAATGCAGTTGCAGTGTCTATACAACTTAAATCATAGCAGATTCCTTGTGACACTGGTAATTGTCCAATAAAATCAATTTGCTACTGCTCCAGGGGAATGTGTCCCCTTTTCACATTGCCCAACACCATCAGGGCCACTGTAAATTACAGTAAAAATATGGAATGCATGCTTTGCAAGCGTCTAGGATTTTTTCAATAATCAGAGGCAATCTCCCTAGTTTGCTACCTCCACATGTAGAAAATTCTTGTATAGCTGAATTCTTGTTCATGCCATCATACCCTTGCTAGGATATCTGCTTCATCACTTCCTTGGAGGCCAGAGAGGCATAGGAAGTGACATGATCTAGCAAAATCTGCTACTTGTGTCCTCCAGTACACAGGTCTGTCCATAAAGTTTGTCCCATAATGGCTGATGCTGCACTAGCCAGTCATTCACAAACCACATGGGGAGACACAAAGTAAGCCTTTAAAAACAGCTCAATTGTCTGTACAAATGGTCATGGGGGTCTTCTTATGCATGACCATAAGTCATAATGTGGGTAGTTCAACTACTCTGGAAGTTGCCTTTATCCATCCAAATAGTCTCTGTGGTTTGTTGGTATTGCCACTGCCCTCCATTTAGGAGGTTATCCCTTACTAGACCTATCTGTATATTGGGCATCTGCTGGTACAGGAATCTAGCCTTCTTCATGCCAGCTGGCCAGTAGCATCAGTTTCAGGAGACTAGGGCCCTCTGAGGAAGTGATTTAAGTCACTATTCCCAGCAACTGTTATAGGTCAGTCTGAGAGGGCTCACCATGAGCATATTATTCTGTTGTATATATGGTCCCCACTATGTGAGAGTTGACATTTGGGCCACCCCACCCTTGGGATTTGCAGATCAATTATTAACCCATTCTATAATGGGGTAAGTAGTGGTAACTTTTACATTTGAAGGGTCTGTAATTTTCTCCATCATAACTAGGGCCTGATGTATAACAGGCAGCTGTTTCTCTATGTTGTTGTTGTTGTTGTTGTTGTTGTTGTTGTTAGGTGCCATCAAATAGGTACTGACTCATAGTGGTTTATGTGTGTTTAGGGACACAGCAGAATGATATTGACTGGTCCTGTGACCAGTATATTGGGGGCCTAAACACAGGCATAAATGTAATGAGCAGTTTGTCCTGCTCTCCAAATATCTTTTAGGCTTTTGCTGGTTTGATTAATTACTCTGAAGGCAGCAAGTAACCTCCATAAATCTCTCTGTAGGTGCCTGGTAGAAATTACAATCACAGAGGCTGATAACTTTTCGTTCCCGCTATCCTTGCTTCTTTCAAGTCCTTCTGAACTGGAGACAAAGCAGGCATAGCACAAGAAATCTGCTCCCTCACTATTGACATTAAGCCTAGCACTTTTGGTTTCATGCTGGCAGCAATTGCCTTGGCCAGAGAAAGCGTCCAAAAAGAAGATGCAAAAAGTGGTATCTTATCAGGCCCTTCAGTAGCATACCGAGCACACATCTGCTTCCCGAC
>NW_006408584.1:39692-55056 GCF_000296735.1 Chrysochloris asiatica
AGCCTTCGGTATGGATTACATCTCAATATTAAGAAAATATCAAGAAAAATCCTTACCACTGGACCAATAAACACCATTCTTATCAACGGAGAAAAGATTGAAATTGTCAAGGACTTCATTCTTCTTGGATCAACTATCAACACTCATGGAAGCAGCAGTCAAGAAATTAAACGACGTATTGCATTAGACAAATCTGCTGCACAAGACCTTTTTAAAGTGTTGAAGAGTAAAGATACCAGCTTGAGGACTAAGGTGCACCTGACCCAAGCCATGGTATTTTCAATAACCTCCTATGTGTTTGAAAACTGGACAATGAATAAGGAAGACCATAAAAGAATTGATACTTTTGAGTTATGGTTTTGGAGGAGAATATTGAAAGTGCCATGGGCTACCAAAAGAACCAATAGATAACGTTTTGGAAGAAATGTAGCCAGAGTGATTCTTGGAGGTCAACATGGCCAAACTTTGTCTCTCATACTTCAGACATATTGTTAGGAGCAACCAGTTGCTGGAGAATGATATCCTGTTTGGTAAATTGGAGGGTCAGAGAAAAAGAGGAAGATCCCCAGTGAGATGGATTGTCCAAGTGGCAGCATTGATGGACTCAGAGTGGCAATGGTAGTGAAGTTGCCCAGGATCAGGCAGTGTTTCGTTCTGCTGTGAATTGGTCGCTATGACTCTGTATCAACTCAATGGTACCTAACAACAACAACAATGACAACAACAACAACAATTTTTGATAGCTAATTTCTAAATTGCCTATTCCCTATCAACCGAGTTCTCTGAAGTTTCAAGTATGTTCTCTGTACTGAATAATCTTCATTCCAGTTGGAATTCTGAGCACCTGCATTAATAAGCAAATTCCCGTCTAGAGCAAATCATACATTTTTTGAAATTTATGACAGTTCAAATTTATAATAGTGTCAAATATATTTCACTTCATTCTGTTGGATTCTAGTCAACTCAGCCCTAATAATCCAAGTTAGGTCAAACGAATACCAGGTATAAACTTGGAAGTTCACAAGTACCTGACTACACTTGAGAACAATTGGCCCCTCACTCTCTTAGCCCTAGCTAACAGGGCTTGGGTTAGAGTCTAAAGACTCTAGAGTCCACCTGACTTTCTAAAATTTAAACCTTCAAACCCTTTCTCTATCTCACATCCCTAATTTACAGTTGTGGACTAGGCCAGCGGGCATCAATAGAACATTTCTAAACTCAACCTGCCTCTTCAATTCATTGTTACATTTTGCCCATTTATACTCAAAAGCGGGCCTGCAACAAGCATACCAAGTTATCTGCTTGCTGGTTCTTTTTAACTCTCAATCCTAAAAGGGAGTTTTTGTTATGGTGGTCTTTTTTCTGTCTCAAAACATTTACAGACAAACCACTAACTAGAAATTGCAAAAGTCAAATATTCTTCTTTTTTTATGGAAAATCCAAAGGTCAAATGTTCTTCTTTTTCTTTTTTTTTTTTTTTTTCATTTCTTCCTGCAGGTCTTTCCTTCAAATGTAAATTGCATATTCTCTCAGCAGTTCTGGGTGGGTCTGAATGTGTTTTCACATGTACATTTCCTGACTGAAGATTCTGGATGGGTTCAGGTTTTATATCTAAGGCTCCAACTCTCAAGCTACTAGCTTAACACAAAAATTCATTACTTTCAGACAAATTATAACTCCACTTTTAGCATATCCAATCAAATATACACTGAAAGCAGACTTAACAATGCTGCATAATCATGATACTCAATATTAATTTTATCACACATTCATGCCTAATTTACAAAACCAGGTAGGAGAAATCATTGTCTGTAATATAGTCAGATAAACACATAAGCTTAAGTCACCTTTTTATACATCCAATTTCAATCTTTTCCAACCCTGGAACCTCTCCCTTTCATATGTAGATGACCTTGGGACACTAGAATAACTGATTCAGTAGGTTCTGGCCTTCTGTCAACTATCTTTTTAAATTAGCCTGACTTTTGTCAAAAATCACTCTAGGAGAAACATGTCTCCCATTGGCTGTAGGATACTAACTCTTACTACCCTTTCAGCTATTACAGGTAACAGCAATGAAAGCAATGATTTAAAAATAAAACATTTCACTTCTTATGTCCCTTTTTTTTTTTTCTTTTATAAAGTACATGCTTCAAAGCTTGGAGCAATTGCAACCTATCCTATTTTGAAACCCACTGTAAAAATGGCATTGAGGTAACATCTGACCTCATTTGATTACACAAGGGGGAAGGAGAATCTAACTCTACATCACCCAAGGTCAATTCCTATGAGATGAAAGTCAGGCATGTCTCCACCCTCTAACCTTCTTTATAAATACTGATATCACCCTTCCCACACTACTTCTTTACTTGGTCCTTTGATTCATTGCAAGGAGCTCTGGTAGTGTAGTGGTTATGAATCGGGCTGCTAAACTCAAGGTCAGCAATTTGAAACTACCAGCCGTTCTGCAGAAGAAAGATGAGGCTTTCTGCTCCCATAAAGATTTACAGCCTTGGAAACCCTGTGCAGGGTCACTATGAGTCGGAACCACCTCCACGGTACTTAACGACAACAACAACATGATTCATTGCAATGGTCACATGTTGCATGAAGAAATGCAAATAGAAAGTGATTATTGATGCATTTATGAAAAGATGATTCTAGAAATCACAAAAATGTGATTCTAGAAAGAAGAGATCAAGAAACACAGATCAAGATAAAAGAAGAATTAAGCAGAAATGGGTAAAGGTCAAATGACAGGTGCTGAATCAGTCTTATTTCATTTTTATATTACCTCCTGTGGGAAGTGTTCTTTGAGCAGTGTATTTTAGTTTCCCTCAGATGATTTCATGTTCCTCTTTTTTTTTTTTTTTTTCCCCAGCTAAACCTGTCTTTCTTATTCTGAGTACTTTTAATGGTTTCATTGCTTTAACAATTCCTTGAAAACTTTGACTCCTCCCTATATATAAAATAATTGACTTTTTAAAATATTGAATTCAATTTTACAATGTCTCAAAGTCTATTGTTGTCCAACCATGTCTGCTTAAAATATGCATAGCATCCTTGTCTTACGTAGGCCTATGGCAATCATTTGTTTTGCAATGTCTAAGACAGTGTCCTGTACAATGTGTGATTATGAATTCTAGAATGAAGGAAGAAGGCAAAAATCATTAACTGCCATTGAGCTATTAGCAGATTTCTCATTAACCAAATATACATATATTTGATGGTTTCTTAAACTTATAATGGTTTTAATAAAAATACATAAAATTCCACCTTCCTGAAGGAGGTTAGTTGATAGCTCAAGTGGTTTGTGATTGACTACCAGAATGAAAAATTAGCTATTCAAATATTTAGAGACTTGGAAGAACAATGGCCAGGCTTTATGCTTCCTTAAGCTTGCAACCAAGAAAACCCAATGGAGTAGTTCTACTCTGTAAGTCATAGGGCACCATGAGTAAGCAGATGACTGTACGGGAACTCAAAACAATAACAACCTGTCCCAAACTTTTTCTGTCCTCTTAGGTTTCTCATTTTATTTTCACTTCTGAAAACATTTTCTCCCAGGTTCCCCACTCTCCAATTATTACTGTCTTAACTACTTTACTTTTCTTTCCATTTATATGACCAGGTTTCAAAAAATGATTGTCTCTAGCTGTATAGTGAACTATAAACTCTTTTAGAGTAAACCCATGTATCACACCACGGTACTCTCTCAAGCACACAGTAGAGAATTGAAAAGGAATCTATTTTGAGATTATAGGGAAGTATAACTAAATACCATGAGAAATTATTAATATGAGTGTTTATAAATATGTGTTATGAGTAATGTGATCAAATGATTTGCTATTTGAAATTAAAATGTGATTAGTATTTTTGAAAAGCCAATATTGATAAGCAAATATTGCCTCAGGAAACTAACATGTTTTACTTTTTCCTTAAGATTACTTTGTTTTAAATATTTTTTTCTGTGAAATGTTCCCACATATTCATGAATCTAGAATATTATGAATCCATGTTGTTGTTAAGTGTCATTGAGTTGGTTCTGACCCACAGCATCCCTGTATAGGGTTTCTAAGAAGTGACTGATAAGCTTGAACCACCGACCTTACAATTGAAACTGACTTTGCAGTCCAACGCAGTAAGCCACAGTGTCATACTGGGACTCCATAGGTACCCATTTTCTGGGTTCTGTAATTACCATTTCACCACCAATTGCTTTATTTGTTCAAGCCCAGTCTCACTCTACTTTACTAATATTGATAAGTAATTAAATACAGTAAATGGCTTACATCTTGAGACTAACACCAATACCTTTTATAGCAGAGTTTTTTCTCTCACACTGCTTTTCTTATAACTATCTCTGTATTTGCCCTGATTATGTTTACTTTCAGTGTTACTGCTGTGACAATTAACTTCTGCAAGGAAAAAGACTTTTAAAGGTCAGTGTTGCAACAGACAGCTTAGAGAGACAAACCAAACCAGAAGAGACTCCTGCCCTGCTTTCTTCTACTCTCATCCATGGCTCCTTAACAGTGGTGCCATAATGGCTGGGGGTGAGGCCTGGATACATATGAGAATCAATCTCCAACTCCTCAGGCTTGCTGTTTTTGTCCTTTCTGAAGTATTCGAGGTTGTATACTCCCTACATCAGAGCCCCCCAGAAGTGGTGATTC
Source organism: Chrysochloris asiatica (assembly GCF_000296735.1). Lineage (NCBI taxonomy): Eukaryota > Metazoa > Chordata > Mammalia > Afrosoricida > Chrysochloridae > Chrysochloris > Chrysochloris asiatica. Next base: position 44,369 of record NW_006408584.1, read on the forward strand.
CCTTAAGGTTAACTGAAACTTCCAGACATATGAAGGCTTTGGGATGGTTTTCCTACAACCTGAATTTTGGGGAGCAGAGACACATCATACACATAAAGGCCAAGAAGTTGTTGGTGTCCAGGCAACTGTCTGTGTTCACTTACACAGACCAGGGTGCTCTTCTTGAAGATCATCCTTTTGTTCAAAGTGATTGCTACTATCATGGCTATGTGGAAGGGGAACCAGAATCTCTGGTTACTCTAAGTACTTGTTTGGGGGGCTTTCAAGGAATGCTACAAATAAAGGATATTTTTTATGAAATCAAACCCAAAGGAGCTGCTAACACATTTGAATACCTACTATATAAGGTGGACAGTGAGGAGGTGCAATCAGAAAACTGGAGATGTGGATTAACAGAAATGGAAATTGCAAGACAATTGAAGTATCTAAAGAGTGAAAATTCCACTCTGGAGCAAAGCACCAATAATGCCTGGTGGACCTATAAGTGGCTTATTGAGCTGGCAGTGGTAGCTGACTATAAACTTTCCCTTCATTGCAACAGTAATATCTCAAAAGTATTGGAGATGGTTTTCAATATTATCCATAGAGTTGATGCAATTTATAGTCAACTAGGGGTTGAAATCTCCTTATTAGCACTTGAAATATGGAATGAAAAAAAAACATTTCCACTTGTTAACTCACCTAAGATGTTGGGTGATTTTTGCAAATGGAAGAAAATTAGTTTTAATACTCGGGTGCACCATGATATTGCAAATCTTTTTACAAAGAGGGGAGTTGGCCATGCTGTAGGTTATTCTTTCATTGATGGAGCATGCAGATTATCGTATAATTGTGCAGTTTCCAGTTTCATAAATGACAATTTGAACTTTTTTGCATCTGTTGTGTCTCATGATATTGGACATTCTTTGGGTTTAATGAGAGATGGTACACTGTGTACATGTGGGAGGAAAAATTGTATAATGTCTGAAACAGGAATAACTACAACTAAATTCAGCAATTGCAGTTATGCTGATATACACAGAGTGATTACACAAAAGACATGTTTGCTCAACATACGAAATCCAGTGGACATTATCTTCAAGCACTGTGGTAATGGAATTGTTGAAGAAGGGGAAGAGTGTGACTGTGGATCCTCATATAATTGTGCAAAAGATTCCTGTTGTCACTCAAATTGTACTTTGAAGCTTGGGGCTTCTTGTGCTTTTGGACTTTGTTGCAAAAATTGCAAGATCATGCCAGCAGGACAAGTTTGTAGGCTACAGGTCAATGACTGTGATCTTCCAGAGTGGTGCAATGGAACCTCCAATCAGTGTCCAGAAGATGTATACGTGCAAGATGGTATGCCATGCACAGGAGGGGGCTACTGCTATGAAAAGAAATGTAATAACCATGATGAACAGTGTAGACAGATTTTTGGAAAAAATGCAAAAAGTGCAAATAAGAGATGCTACAAAGAAATGAACACTCGAGGTGATCGCTTTGGTCACTGTGGTAAGAATGTCTCTACATACATAAAATGTAATATCTCAGATATCCTGTGTGGAAGAGTTCATTGTGAGAATGTGAGAGTAATTCCTCTTCTGAGAGAGCATTCTGCTGTACAGGTAACTTACATCAATGGTGTTACCTGTTGGAGTACAGATTATCATTCTGACATGACCATACCTGATATTGGTGAAGTGAAAGATGGTACAGAGTGTGGACCAAATCATATCTGCATCCGCAGGAAGTGTGTTAGTAAGTCTGTTCTAAAAGGTTACTGTTCACCTAATACTTGCAGAAAGAGGGGAGTCTGCAACAATAAAGGTCATTGCCATTGCAATTATGATTGGACCCCACCATACTGCCTGATAAAAGGCAAAGGAGGTAGTGTTGACAGTGGCCCATGCATTAATAGACAAGAGCAAAGGAACAAAGCAAATTCTCTGTCACTATTTTTGTTTCTTCCTTTGTTTGTTTTCTTTTCATGCTTGTTAATTTTTCTTTATAAGAGGTACAAAACCAAAAAAGTCAGTCTAAGAAAATGATCCAATATTTCAATTCCAGAAACTAAAGAAGAGCCAACATTTATAAGTCCAGAAAATAAACCCAGTCCCCAATTAAGCGTCCTATGTATTACATCTTAGTATCCTGTCATTAGAAATGTTAATGCATGTGTTAGAGAACATGGACAGAAATTGCAGGGATTAAATACTTTAAAATAAATTTTTCATGGAATTAGTCACTTTGTGTTTTCTGAGCAAAGCCACGGTGCATTAATATTTGTTTTATGCTGCTGTCTCTCAGTTCACACCTTTTACCACTTTTGATTGCATTGTCATACCAGAAATGTGAAGTTGCGATTTTGCAAGTTCTTTCCCTATTAATTTATGCCAATGGTACACAAGAGACAGACTGTAAAGCTAGGGGTATGGTTTGATTCTTATTTGTCATTGCTATATTTGTAACAATGTTGGCAGCAGTGTCTTTCAGTTTGAAAATAATTACAGTAATTCTATTTAGTAACTTCCTGAAACATTAGCCTTATCAGTCTCATAGATACAAGTACAGTTGGCCAGTGACTAAATATCAATATTCTGAGTACAGGCTCTTGAACCCTCCACAAAATCCCTAAGGTTCCAGCACTAATTTGACTGTTACCTCAACAAAGAATAAGAAAAGTAAGATAATCCTACATCCTGCTTCTAAGATTAATAACTCTAGCCTCTTCCCTTTCATCTCCCAGTTTAGGAGAGATCATTTCCTGTTGTTATTAAATCATGGTTATCTTAGTATTCCTGTTTATTTGTTATGCTTCCCCCAATTCTTAATTCCTATTCCCTATCTAAATTCACCGGGGTCATTCTTTTTTCATGACTAAATTCTGATACAATACTTACTAAGTATAATGGAGAGCAACCAAATCAGACATCAGAATGTTTTGAACTTTTCTTGCTACTCTACTTTACCTCCTTAGTGAAACGATTTAAACTTTAAATTTCTTCAAAAGATATATTTCATTTAAAATATGTTTTATATGTTTTAATAACACTTGTTATTAAAAACTTGAACCCTTTCATTATAAAATAGTATAAGATAATATATAAGTAGGGTGCTATATATGTGAGTAAACCAATGCTTAAAAAAAAAAAATACAGCAGAAACTTAGAGATTACAAATTACATTTTAAAACCATCAGGGAGCTTTTAAGCAATGAAAGTAATGGAGGAATTAATGACATTCTAGTAGTGTAAAGCCATTTTGAAAGAGATTGTGCATTACCAGCCATTTTTGCTCTTAAAAGCTCTTATTAATTCTGAATGTGAATTGAGGATTGTTGTTAAGTGCCATCTAGTTGGTTCAGACTCAGAGCGACTCTGTATAAGGTTTCCAAGAAGCAGCTAGTGCATCTGAACCTTTTGGTTAGCAGTCCAATGGTTATCCGAAAGCGCCACTACACCAGGATTGAGGATTAGCTGTGGCCAACTTTCACATGTATATGAAATGATTGAAAATACCATGGCTTGGGTTGTGCACCCACATATTATTCTTCTTTATAGTTTAAAGATACCTTTTTTAAAAAAAAAAATATTGAGAATTGAGTGATAGTTTACATGGGGGAACGTGAGTTTTACACTCATCCTATCATACTCATTCCATTGCAAAACTTGCAATTGTATTTGTTTCATTGCAATAATTATAGTCCCCTGTAAGCTTCTTCATTAAACAATATTTGCTTCTATTCCCTCTGGGTTTTTTGAGGGGGTGCTGTGCACCAAAACACTCATTCAAACAGCCAATGAGCACATCCTGCAAGCCTGTTCCCGGGCCACCAGCACACATCCCCTCTCCTTGAGTCTAGAATCAGATGTCATCATCTCTGCCTCCATCTCTGGCCTTGCCACTTCTCTGTGTAGGGTCCCACACTCCACTCTCGCTCTTCTCCCTTAATGGTCCCAGGATCCTCCTCTCCAGGACTGTAAGAGCCACCATTCACCCCTTATAGTTACAAAACTTCTACCATTACAGTTGTGACAATTGCAATTAGTCATGATAACAATTACCCACTATTGAATTATGAGAATTTTGTCCCCATCTGCTTAAAGAGACTTTTTGCAATAGATTCACATAATGCAACATGTCATTTGACTTGTTGACTGCTGCTTCAATGAGTGTTGATTGTGGATCCAATACAAATAAAATCTTTTCAATCTTTTCTCTATTAACCATGATGGATCCAGTAATGAGGATTTTTGTCCTCTTTACATTGAGATGCAATCCATACTGAAGGTTGTAGTCTTTGATCTTTATCAGTAAGTATTTCAGGCCCTTGTTGCTTCCAGCAAAGGAAGTTTGTATCATCTGCATATTATAAGTTGTTAATAAGTCTTTCTCCAATTCTGATGCCACATTTTTTTTTTTCATACAATCCAACTTCTTATATTATCTACTGAACATACAGATAGAATAAGTATGGTGAAATGATACAACCTTAGTCAGTAATTTTTCTAATTTTAAACCATTCAGTATCCCCTTGTTCTATCTGATAACTGCCTCTTAGACTGTGCATGGATTCCTCAAGAGCACAATTAAGTGTTCTGGAATACCCATTCTTTGCAATGTTTTCCTTAGTATGTCATGCTCCACACTGTAGAAAGCCTTCGCATATAAATATCTTTATTGTATTCTATGGTTTCAGTCAAGACCCATCCTATATTACTAATGATATCCCTAGTTCCATGCCCTCTTTGGAATCTTACCTGAATTTTTGGCAGTTCCATGTTAATGTACTGTTGCAATCATTTGTTAATTATCTTCAGCAAAATTTTGCTTACATGTAATTTTTTTTTTTTAATGTTATGAATTGAGTAAAAGTTTACAGGGCAGATTATCAGTTTTACATTCAATAAATCATACACCTTGTTTCATTACAATAATTATAATCTCCATGTACCACCTGTTAAAAGTATTTTTCTCTACTCATTTTAGCTTTTTTTTTTTTAAAAACACTCAGGCATATATAATACTTTACACCACAAACAGGCACATTCTGCAGGTCTGCCTCCAGGATGCCAGTTTCTCTCTTCCCATGAATCTAGAGTCGTCAGCTGCTCCCTCTCTCCATGTCCCCATCTCTGCCTCCATCTCTAGTGTTGCTGCTTCTCTAAATAAGGTCCCACATTCTGCTTGTGCTCTTCTCCCTTGATGGTCCTAAGGTGCTCTGTTTCTGGACTGTTAAGATTAACTACTGTCTCATTTTTGTTACAAAACTTCTATCTTTACAATTGCAGCAGTCGCAATTAGTCATGATAACAATTACTCACTACTGAATCATAAGAACCATATCCCCAGGTATTTTTATCAGACCCATCTAGACAAAATGAAAACTATCCAATGGTGACACTATCTTCCCACCCACACTCTTAAACTGAACTACCTCTTGAAAAATTGTAAGCCAGTCACTTCATGCCTTTATCACTTGTTCATTTTAAGTAGCCAATGTCTAAGTTGCCCATTCCATCTGCCCTGTGTAAAGAGGGGATAGCACTATTTACCTCTGTCCCATTTAGCCCATGCAAATCTGTCTCAGTGTTCCTCTATCTACCTTTTTCTTCCACCTCACTTACATGTAATCTTGATAATATTGTTCAGTGATTCCTGCATTCTTTTGGTTCAACTCTTTTTATAATGGGAACAAATATAGACCTCTTCCAATAAATTGGAATATCTCAAAAATTTAAAAAATTCCAAATTAAAACCTGGAACAAAATTCCTCTTCATCTGTAATTCTAAAATACAAGTTATCCAATTCCAAATATAATGGTGTAACAGTCTTCAACAGCACTTAACAACAATAGTCAAATGTAAACAATTTCATTTCAAACAAGACAATTGGAGGGAAAGAAGAGATAACAGGTACAAATCAGGTTAAAAATCCAGCAAAACAATTTATATTAGTTCTCAAAGCTTTAAAATAATCCTTTGTTATCTAAGACCACCTAGACAATAGCCCTGTCATCCAGACTCAGTGTGTTGATCATGCACTCTGGAATTTGAGTAGAGACTGTTCAATCCTGGACTTCACTTCTGCCTTCCACTGAAAAGGCAACTGTGCTTCCTCAGCTTTCATCAGCTCCATTCTTCTAGTCTCTCTGAGTGAAGACCCTTCCCTTCAGCCTTGGCAGGCCCCATTCTTCTATCCCCTTGGGTATGGCAGCACTTTCACCTCGGCTTTGGACACAGGTCCCATCTTATCATAGTTCCACACTCCAGAACCAAATTGGTGAAGAAGATCCAGCTATTTGACACTTGGGAAACTGTGGTCTCATGCTTAGAAATCCAGGAGATCATGGACTTATCTTTTGAGACCAAGTCACCTCTGCTTCCATGTTTCTTGTCTTTTTAGTTTCTGCTTTGGTTTGTAGAAGAGGAATATTTGTCCTTTGCTATGCTTAAGCAAAGCAATTTAGCTCTACTTATAAGTGCCCAGAGGCATCCTACTTCATCAATAACTTGTTGGGAACGATTTGAGCTGAAGGTTTCAGAATTGGGGGCAGTTTAACTGAAGATGGAGATGTTGGGAGCAACTAAACCAAATGCCTCAGACTTGGTGGCAGTTTAACTGAAGGATTGCAACTAAACAGTTGTGGTCCAGAAAAGGTCAGGCTGCCCCCTGAGGAACTTGCAAAGCCTGCCTCATGTAACAAGGAATTTGCAAAGTCTTTCCTTATACACAGCCATTGCCTTCAGTTTAGTCTTCAAAAACATCTAACTGCTTTATCTCTGTTTCCCTAGCAACTACATTCTTCTGGTAAAGTCCTACTTACTGTTTGCATCAATACACTGGATGTTTTTTGCATTCTTTTCCCTGCCCCCAGCACTCTCCTTTGATTTGTGTATATATTAAGTGTGCTGAACCTAGTTTGGTGTCACAGTATCTCCATCAGAGTGTTGTGTCCCACCTGGTCTCAACTTTGTTATTTTCATTTTGTGTCTTGTGTCTTCCTTTTTCCCTAATCTCCCATTACCCCTACTCAGGTTTAATATCTCTGTGTGGGTCATGGAGGATAGCCACTTGTCAGACATGAAAGATGGTGCCCAAACTTGGGGATCAAGATGCATGCAGTCAGATAAGGTATAGTGTGGATGGAGTTTCAAACCGGGTGTAAAACATGGGAAATTTTGTGTCAAAGGACCACCAGCTGTTTGTAGATATGCTTAAAGCTCTATTGAGGGCCAGAGGAACTCCTATTAAAGGTGTTCAGCTTGCTCACTTTTTAGATTTTGTACAGGAGACCTGTTCCTTGTTCCCAGAGGAAAGGATAAATATGGATACCTGGGAGAAGGTCCGGAAGCAGATGCATTCTCAGTATACACATGAAGGGCCTGATAAGATACCCCTTTATGCATTTTGTACATGAAAGTTTAGACTCCCAGTGTGAGCTCGCAAAGTATTTGTGGTGGACAGTGCAGACTCTCGAGGGGCTGTGTTCACCCAAGCCATTGGCACCATAGAAGGAGGAGCTGGGAGAACAGAGAGCCTCCACTTGTCCCCAGGAGTGTTCCTTAAAGGAACAGAGGGATCCAGTTTCAGAAGGTTCTGATTCAGATTGGGAGAAAGAATCAGAGATATGTGTACCTCAATTAGTTGTGTTTTCTACCACTGAGGCAACTGCTGTCAGCACAAAACCAAAAATGCTTACAGATTTAATGCCAAAAGCAAGGGAACAGATTTCTTGTGCTCTGCCTGCTTTGTCTCCAGTTCAGAAGGCTTTGAGAGAAGCAAATATAGCAGGAGAGGGAAGTTATCAGCCTCTGTGATTATAACTTCCAACAGGCATCTGCAGAGGATTTATGGAAGTTGGTTGCCATGCTCAGAGTAATTAATTAAGCTAGTAAAAACCTATAAGATCTTGGGAGAGTGGCACAAGCTGCCCATTACATTTATGTCTGTGTTCAGACCCCTATGTACTGGTAACAGGATCAGTAAATATTTCATATGCTGGGGGACATTATATTGTAAATTGTGTTTCATGTAACCTCCCCTCTTGTCTTTCTTTTTTTTTAACCAGAAAATGGATGTGTTGATATTATATTGAGCATATAGATCACAACTTGGAAATAAAATTAAATGCACTAGAAGCCACCATAATTAACCTAGGAAATCAGGTCAAGGCCCTTAAATCAGACAAGATATTCAATGCCATGCCTCATTTTCACATATCTGTGTAATGACATTGTCATATAATACTTCTAATTGAGAGTAGAATAAAGTTTCAAAACACCTTCAAGGTATTTGGCATCATGCAAATGTAAGTTGGAATTTAAGAGATCTTCATAAACAGATTATGGCTGTACAAAACAGTAGAAATAGGGTCCTGGTCCCTGAGGACATGGCCAAGACTGTGTTGGATCTTCTCAATGGATTTAATCCTTTTACCATACTGCACCATACAGTGTGGCTCCTTATTGGTATTATTGTCTTGATGTTAATTTTGTTGCTTATTTTTATAGTCTTCTGCTGAGTCCTCCAACACCAGCTCTTGGAGCTCCAACTGACAATTCATTGCCTTCATTTAAAAAACAATAAGGGGGGAGATATTGGGAACAACTAAACCAAAGGTCTCAGACTTGGGAGCAGTTTAACTGAAGGATTGCAACTAAACAGTTGTGGTCCAGAAAATCAGGATACTCTGAGGTCAGGCTACCTCCTGAGGAACTTGCAAAGCCTGCATCAGGGAACAAGAAATTTACAAAGACTTTCCTTGTATGTAGCCATGGCCTTCAGTTTAGTCTGCAAAAACATCTAGCTGCCCTATCTCTGTCTCCTTAGCAAACACAAGTTACATTCTTCTGATAAAGTCCGGCTTACTGCATGCAAACATCACCCGATGTTTTTGTACTCTTTTCCCTGCCTCCAGTACCTCCTTTTGATATGTGTATATAATAAACATGCTGAATTTAGTCTGAGTCACAGTAGCTCCATAAGAGTGCTGTGTCCCACCTGGTCCCAAATTTACTATTTTCATTTTGTGTCTTGTGTCTTCCTTTTTTCCTAATTTCCTGTCACCCCTACTCAGGTTTAATCTCTCCAAGTGGGTCGTGGAGTATAGTCAATTGTTGGATGTGAAAAAGCCTTGGCCATAAGGCACTCAACTCTCTTCCTCCATGGGTCAGAGAGCCTAATTTTACCAACAAATGCCCAGAGGCATCCCACTCTGCGAGGATGTCTTCTCATGAAAATGCTCAGCTTGCCTTCCATTGGCTTTCTAGACTTCTTGCACCAGTTTCCTGCTCTGCTACTACAGTTTTTATACCACTGCTTCTCACCATCTGTGCCATCCCCACTGTTACAGCTTTCCTCATTTCTGTCTTGGTCCTCATCATAATTGCCTTTGATATCTTTAATTCTACCAACAATCACTTCTAGGCAAATTAAGCTTTTACTATTAGGGAGTTAGTGTTCTACCAAGTTCTGCTCATTATTCAATTCTAAAGCAGGTACCACATTTTACATATCTGTTAGAGCAGCACCCCACTCTTCTGGTACCAAATTGTGTCTTAGTTATCTAGTACTATTGTACAAAAGCACAAGTGATGACTTCAATAAATAGAAATCTATTCACTTACAATTTGGGAGGCTACAAGTCAGAATTCAGTATGCCAGCTGTGGAGAAAAATCCTTATGACATTTCAGCATTTGTAGGCCCAATATTCCTTAGGGATCTCAATGTGCTTTAGCATTCATCTTACCCTGGATGTAGTACCTCCACAGTACAGGGATCCCAGGACCAAAGGATGAACTCCACTCCTGGGTCTTCTTTCTTGGTGATATAGTAGGTCCCTTCCTCTGCTCAAGTCTGATTATTTTTATATCTCAAAAGAGATTGACTAAAGATGACAGATAGGGTAGAGGTGCAGTGAAGTTCATCCTCAGCAATGCCACCAAATAACAGGCAAAGTGTGTTCAGGGCAGAGCTTCAAAACTCTGAACCACAAAGGTAGGAATATTTAAAAAGTTTGAAGGCTTATAGCTAGTGGAACTTGTAGTGGAAGAAAGAAATCATGTACTTTTGAATCTGCAGGCTCAAATGCGAAGACCTGACAACTTGGGTGAGACCAAACAGCAAGATCAAGCAGGGCAACAGACCCACCATGGAATAGCACCACGGGAAACTTGGAGCAAAGGTGGACAACGCACTTTGTCGGTTTTGCTTTGCTCGGATTTGTTTTTTTTATCTGTGAATTGGCCACCCACTGTTTTTGCACCTCCATTCTGGTGACTAGAGTAGGCACCTGAGTGAGTCCACACCCCCCACCCACACCACTGGTGGATTCTCTGCCATGTTTACACACAGATACTCTCAGCCCAACAGGCAGCCCTAAACTGTTTTTGTTTTGTTTTGTTTTGACATGGAAAAGGCCAGAACAAGGGTTGTGGAGGGGGAAAGAGTTTAAAAACAAAACAGGCCAAAAAATAAATTAAATCCTGAGGTATAGCATAAAAACCAATAGTGGCATCTTGAAATTTATCAGATGGCCTTGAAAGTAGAAGCTGAAAGATGACATTAAATTTATACTCAGATTTTTTTTTTTTTTCTCTTCGCTGCCTCCTCTTCCCTTTCTGGCACTATAGTATCCAACCTAGTTTTGTTGTTGTTGTTGTTGTTGTTTTGGTGTTTGTTTGTTTCTTGTTTTTTGCTGTTGCT
>NW_006408584.1:63420-66955 GCF_000296735.1 Chrysochloris asiatica
CCTACAGTGATGCCAGAGATGGAGGCAGAGACTATGATGTGGAGTGATGAAGCGGCTGGGGACTCTAGACCCAGATAGGGAGAAGGACTGTGTGCTGAAGACCGGGGGACAGGCTTGCAGGGTATACCCTTTGGTTGGTTGATGATGCATGGAGGGGATTATAATCATGGCAATGAAATTATCTACGATAGGATGAATGCAAAGCTAATTTTTTCCCATGTAAACTATCACATAATTTATAATAAAACATTTTTTTAAAAAAAGAGAGAGATTGACTCAAGACATGATTCTAATCCTGAGTATTTAACATGACATCATTAACATCATAGAAATGAAGATTTACGACATTTTGGATAATTACATTAGATAAGGACTGATCACATCAGATAATATCTTGGGGTTGATTGTATTATATTATATCCCATCATAGCTATATCTTAACTACTAAACCACTGAGAATCTGTCCAGGTAAATTGAAACAAACCTTACTTATTACAGAAGTTTTGTTTTTTTCACTTACATTTACTTTCCCAAACATTATATTCTTTTCCAAGGACTGGTCTCTTCAGATGATATACCCAAATGTGAGATGAAGCCTTGCTGTCCTCACTTCCAAGGAGCATTCTGGCTGAACTTTTTCTAGTACAAATTTGTTGGTTGGTTGGTTTGTCTGTGGTACTTTCAAAATCCTTTGCAACGTAATAAATCAAATGCATTCTGTCCTCTATGGTCTTCTTAATTTATTATCTAACTTTTACATGCATATAAGGTGATTGAAAATATCATGGTAGCGTCAGGCACACCTTATTCTTCCAAGTGACATCTTTGCCCTTTAATAATTTAAAGAGATCTTTTGTAGCAGATTTGCCTAATGCAATAAGTCACTTGATTTTTTGATTGATGCTTCTATGACTATTGATTGTGGATACAAGCAAAATGAAGTCTTTGAAAACACCAATATTTTCACCCATTCGCATGATGCTATTTATTAGTCAAGTTGTGAAGATTTTCATTTCCTTTACATTGAGGTGCAATACATATTGAAGTCTGTAGTCTCTGAAATTTATCAGTAAGTAATTTAATTCCCCTAATATTTCTAAAAGTAAGGTTTTATCATGTGCTTATCACAGGTTTTGATGAGTCTTCCTCCAAGCATGATGCCATGTTCTTCATATAGTTCAAATTCTATCATTACTTGCTTAAAGCAACAGATTGAATGTTGTTGTTAAGTACCATGGAGTCAGTTCTGACTCATAGTGACCCTGCACAGGGTTTCTGAGGCTGTAAATCTTTACAGGTGCAGAAAGCCTCATCTTTCTCCTGTGGAACACCTGATAGTTTCAAACTGCTGACCTTGAGGTTAGCAGCCCGAATCATGATCACTATAAGAGCTCCTTAACAGATTGAATAAGTATAGTAAAAAGATGTAACCCTGACACATCTTCAGTGATGTTCAAATATTCAGTATCACCTTGTTCTGTTTGACCTAGTACCTCTTGGTTTATGTGTAAGTTCCTCATGAGCACCATTCTTCTCTATGTTACCCATTATTTTATAACCCACACAACTGAATGCCTTTGCATAGTCCATAGAATACAAGTAAGCAACTTTCTTGGATGTTCTGCTTTCAACCAAGAAACATCTGACTTCAGTGATATCTCTAGTTCCATGTCCACTTTTTTATCTGGCTTGAATTTCTGGAAGCTCTCTCTGTCAATGTACTCAAAAAAGTTACCAAAAAATTCTCAAATGTTGAAAGAAAACATCCTTAGAATCATGAAAGGTTAGAAAATGTTCATTTAACAAGTTCAATTAACCATAAATAGGATAGACCCCAAAAGAAAATCATGAAGACATATCATAATCAAATTTTCTAATCTAGCAACAAAGAAAGAATGCTGAAAACAGCTCCAAAAAATGAAAAGTTACATACAAAGATTCATTTATGAAACTAAACTCAGATTTCTTGATCATGCATACAAGCAACAAGCAATGACAGCATGATATATATAAGGGAATTTCAAAAGTTTATGGAAATTTTTCATAACTTTTAAATTCCATTTTTCACAATTTTTTTGAAGACTCCTCATCTCAAACAATGAAGGAAAAAATGTTGACTAGCAATAATAATATATTCAGCACAATTATCCATAAGTATTATGCTGAAATGAAACATTTCCAGATAAACAGAAATTAAGGGAATTGTAAAAATGAGAAAACTTTATGAGAAATTCTAAAGGAAGTCATTTGGAGAGAGAAGCAATGATGGCACCATCAATCTGAGATTAAGACACATGACAACATCACCCAGAAATTAACCCAGATATAGAATATCCCATAATAAAATAAAACAACAAAACTGTGTGCCCCTAACATTAACAGAGAACCTTGCAGATGAGTCTGAACCAATTCATATCAACTTTATGTACAACTGGACAAAACACTGCCTGGCCCTGTTCCGACCTCACAGTTGTTGCAACTCTTGACCTCATTGCTATTACCACTGTGCCAATCCATCTCATTGAGGATCTATCTCTTTTTCACTCATCTTCCACTTTAAGCACGTCCTTTCCCATGGATTGTTCATTCCTGAAAATATGTTTGAATTATGAGAGAACAAAGTTTTGCCATCCTGACTTCTAAGGAACATGCTGGCTGTATTTCTTTCAAAAGAGATATATTTGTTCTTTTGATGGTCCATAGTACTTTTAGTATTCTCCACCAATACCATGACTCACATGCATCAATTTTTTTGTGGTCTTCCTTATTCACTGTCCAACTTTCACACGTATTAAAGATTATTGAAAATACCATGGCTTGAGTCAGGCATAACTTAGTATTCAAACTGATATTTTGACTCTTGAACACTTTAAAGAGGTCTTGTGCAGCAAATTTGCCTAATAAAATACATTTTATTTCTTGACTCCTGTTTCCATAAGAGTTGATGTTTGATACAAGCAAAATGAAGTCTTTTTGGCAACCTCAAGCTTTTTTACATTTATCATGTTGTTATTTATTGGTCCAGTGATGAGGATTTTAGTTTTCCTTATATTGAGGTGCAATTCATACTGAAGGCTTTGGACTTGGATCTTTATCAGTAAGTATTTTAAGTCCTCTTCACTTTCAGCAAGCAAGGTTCTATCATCTTCATATTGCAAGCTATTAATGAGTCTTCCACTACTCCTGATGTCATGTTGTTCTTCATATAATCCAGCATTTCAAATTATTTTCTCAGAATACAGATAGAATATATTGAAAGTATACAACCCTGGTGCACAGCTTTCCTAATTTTAAATCATAAAGTGTTTCCTTGTTCTGTTCCAACAACTGCCTCTGGTCTATGAACGGGTTTCTCATGAGCACAATTAAGTATTCTGGAATACTTGCATACAATATTAGTAATATTGTCCAATGACTTCCTCGTTCCTTTGGGTTACCTTTCTTTGGAATGGACACAAATATGGGTCTCTTCCAATCAGTTGGCAAGCTAGCTGTTTTCCAAATTTCTTGGCAGAGATGAGTGAGTGTGCCTAGT
>NW_006408584.1:67055-67562 GCF_000296735.1 Chrysochloris asiatica
CCTGAAAAGTGAAAAGATAAACATTCAAGAAGCTCAACGAATCCCAGGAAGGATAGACCCCCAAAAGAAAATCACCAAGACATATCATAATCAAGTTCTCCAAAATGAAAGATAAGGACAGAATCCTGAAAGCAGCTAGGGAAAAGAGAATCATTATATACAAAGGCAAGCAAGTCAGATTAAGCTTGGATATTTCAGCAGAAACCCTATAAGCTAGAAGGCAATGGGGAGACATATATAAAACCCTGAAAGAAAAAAACTGTCAACAAACATTCCCTTATCAAGCAAAGCAATCAATCTAATAAGACAGTGTAATCAAAACATTCCAGGATAAACAAAAGCTAAGGATTTTTCCAAAGCCAACACTATGCTACAAAACATCCTAAAGGGAGTTCTATGGACTGAGAACCAACATGAATAGACAAAAGCCAGATTTTGACATACATGGCAGCAGCACCTCCCAGACCTAAATAGAAAGAGAGAAGAGTTGAGAACAGAACAAAACTA
>NW_006408584.1:67764-68930 GCF_000296735.1 Chrysochloris asiatica
AAGAAAGGCAATAAAGATTTAAGATAAATCAAATATAAAACAGAAACAGAAAAAATAAATCTAGAAGTTGGTTCTTTGAAAAGATTAATAAAATTACAAACGAATGGCAAATTTAGCAAAGGAAAAGAAGATTCATGTAGCACAAATAAAAATGAAACAGACAATGTTCAAACAAACCAACTTAATAGAATACTATGAAGAAATGTATTTCAACAAATTTGAAAATCTAGAAAAAATGTATTAATTTCTGAACGCACACTAACCACCCAATATAAAAAGACTTAGGAAAAGAAATATATTATAAGGCAAGAGATACATGGAATATATCTAAACTTCTTAATAGAATCCTAGAGAGTGTGGTGCTAGTGTCCTGGTTTGGCTCTATAGGATAAGCACCGGACTAAAAGTCAGTTTGAACCGAAAGTTAGACAAATCATGAAAGTTAGGCAAATCAAGCTCACTAACCACTCCTTAGAAACCCTATAGAGAATTTCTATGAGTCAGACTGACTCAATGGCATTTATCAGCAACAATGAGAGAGGTAAGGGGGAAAAATTAATTGGGCAGAATTAAAATGTCTTAAATATGCGAAAAGCTATCAACCTACAGAACTCTTCATAATGGGACACACAGTTTTCAAAGACACTGTTATTCAAGTTTGTTAATTCTTTTGATTTCCCAAATTTTATGCATATGCATCTACTAAAATCTTACGCATATTATTATAATTGCATTTTCAGAATTTCTATGTGAACTTTTTTTTTCTTTCTTATAATATATAACTAGTTTTAATATTTACAGTAGATTTGTTCAGTTAATATTTGGAAAGAATGTCCAATATTTTTTTGTTTTTTAAATTCACCTTGGAATAATACTGTTGCAGAAGAATCTATTTTTTGTCCGGGAATATTTGCAGTCAGTTATATTTCATATTCTAATGGCTGCTATACTGAGTGGGCACATTCAAGCACACATGTATAATCTTCTGATCCTATATAGGTGCTTTGTTTTCTAAAACATCCTATAGAAATGCACCGCAAACTGAATATATGAACAGAAATTTATTATCTCATCATCTAGAGAGCAGATATGCAAATCTACTTGTTATTCATGAAATATCTTCCCCACTCTTTTAGGCACCAGGAATTGATGGAATAAAAATTGAA
>NW_006408584.1:70316-76298 GCF_000296735.1 Chrysochloris asiatica
GCTATGAGTCGGTTCCGACTCGATGGCACCTGACAACAACAACAACAACAATTCTATTTATCACTCATGCCTTGTATTATGTATCCCTTCATGTTTCTTAATATTACATGGTGTTTAGATTACCTTTATATTGTATTTCCCTCTTTGTATATTTCTATTTCTGTTCTCCTCTTTTATAAAACATAACTCATATGGGATTAGGACCAATGCTCCACCTCACAGTAACTTGGTAACATCTTCAAAGAACACATTCACAAATAGAAAGGCTTAGGACTTCAAAGAATATTTTTCTAAGAAAAAATTTCAGTCCATAACCAAATGTGATCCTAGGAAGACTCTTCTTGACTGTCTCTTTCGTGGTTCTCTCATAAAATGGCTTGTCATCCATTTTGCTTGTTGTTAGTAGGTTTATGTAGTTACCACACCTCTGTAATTGCTTCAAAACAAATCTCCATAGTTCTTAGCAATGTCTTTATTCAGTGTGGTAAATAAAATTATTTTCCTCAAGGGGGGGAAAAATGTCCTTAGATTTGTTTTTTGTTTTTTTTTTTTGTTTTTGTTTTTTTTTGCTGGGCAGAACATCTGAACACAGGAGCTTAACAGCAAGTATAACACAGCAAGCACACCAGGCTATCTGCTTACTGACTTGCTTTAACTTTCAGACCAACAAAGGGGTTTTCTCTGATGGGCACAGACGTTCCGTATCATTATGCATCCAACATCAAACTGCTTGTTTAAATTTTTTTTGTTTTTTTAAATCCAGAGACTTTAAATGGCTGTTTTCGTTGTTCTTATTTTTATTGTAAAAAATTTTAATCAGGTTAATCATACTATTAATTAGAACACTTACACAGTTTGTGGGTAAATAAATTAGAAGAAACATATTTTCAACCATGATTTATTTAGAAGGACAAGCACAAAGGTGATTCCCAATGTCCAATATTCCTTAAATGCTATATCACTCCTGATATCAGCCACTATTCCTTCCCTCAGTATGTTCCCCAACATCACAGGGTTGCATAATTCACTGCAAGGCCTCATAGAAATGACTCACATTGTTGTGGAGGCTTGAAAGTTTCAATCTGCCATTGAGATATCAGTCTGAAAAATTCTCACTCTCGAAGGATCAGGTTTTTGATTCACAAGGCTGTGGATGCTGGCAAATCAGGTCAGTTCCTGGCTACCAAGAACAGGAGATCAGACAGGCGTGAGATTGGATAATTCAGTAAAGCTGCACACAGACCACTCATATCTCCAAGATGGCTCATTTTATATCCATCAGGAGTCCTGGTAGCATAATGGTTTTGAGTCAGGCTGCTGACATTAAGACCAGCAGTTTGAAACTACCAGTTGTTCCACAGGATAAAGATGAAGCTCTCTGCTTCTGTGAAGATTTACAGTCTCAGAAACCCTGTGTGGGATTGCTATGGGTCAAAACTAACTACACAGCACATAACTACCACCAACCAGGATGGCAAAATTGACCAAGCCTATTGTTAGGTTTCCAAGTTATTACAATAGCAATTCTGTTAACAATTATGTACAATGGAGCCATCTAATCCTATTAGAATTGTCCCCCAATTTCTTTTACCCAGATCCATCAGGAAAAAAGTAGTTTGGTGATAGTTACAAAGACATGGCTAAAAGAAACACATTAAGTAATTCACGGCAATGAAAGCCATCCCTGACTCTTCTACTTATTGTCTGTTTCATGCATAAAATATTAACTTCTCTTCCCAATTCAAAGCAGTTGGTAACAATCAGTTCTTTAATATGGCATAGAGTCCTAAGATTAAGGTTATTCAAGTATCAGCCATTAAGGTCTGTTATTCATATCCATCTGCTCTGGACAGGTACTTCAAAAGTTTGTCTCATATGGATCCTGACAAAATTTAACTGAGAAGAGCCTTCCCTTGCTTTGAGCCTCTCCTGAGGTACCAGCAATATGTTAGATTTTGCCTCCTGTATAATCAATTTATTCATTACTTTTAATTACTGTTTCTCTTACCTTCTATTTGTCAATTATGTTTACCCAAACTTTTCCACTTTGAGAAGGAACACTAAGTTCATCTTCTGTGCCAGTCCAGATTGCTGGTAGCAAGACCAGTCTAGCAAGTGTTTCCCCTCGGTCCATTCTCATTCATGTAGGGTAGGGTTAAAGAAGTACAAGAGTAATGGACTATCTTGACCACTAGGCAGTTCAATCTTATTCTGTCCATCCCCATTCTGTCACCACTCACTTGTCAGTTTGTGATAATGTGATGGTTTTCACGCTGCTGTGATGCTGGAAGCAAGAAATCAAATGAAGCATGGTCACCCATGGTGAACTGATTTCAGAGGAACTTCCAGACTAAGAAATACTATGAATAAGGAAAGATGGGCCACGTCTGTAGATTTACTCACTGAAAACCTTATGAATAGCAGTGGAACATTGTCAGATATGGTACAAGAAGATAAAAAACATTATCAATTAGAGCAAACCATTACCAGATACAGTGAAAGATGAGTCTCTCAAATTGAAAGGCACTCAAAGTGCAACTGGAGAAGAGTTACATCTTCAAAATAGAATTGGACATGATGACACAAATGGAAAAAATGCTTAGGAATCTTCATTTGCTGATGGAGAAAAACTAAAAATGAAAAGAAACAGCTGCAAAAATGCATTAATCATTGTTGTTATTGTTGTTAGGTGCCATCGAGTCAATACTGACCTTATGCACAGCAGAATAAAACACTGCCCGATCCTGGGACAAACTCATTACTGTTGCCATGCTTGAGTCCATCGATGCTGCCACTTGGCCAATTCATCTTGTTGGGGGCCTTCCTTTTTCTCTCTGACACTCCACTCTACCAAACATGATATACTTCTCCAGCAACTGCTCCCTCCTGACAATATGTCCAAACTATGAGAGATGAAGTTTGGCTATCTTGGCCTCCAAGGAGCACTCTGACTGCACTTCTTCCAAAATGAATCTATTGATTCTTTTGGCAGCCCATGGCACTTTCAATATTCTCTTCCAACACCATAACTCAAAAGCATCAATTCTTCTATGGTCTTTCTTATTCACTATCCAGCTTTCACATGCATAAGAGGTTACTGAAAATACCATGGCTAGGGTCAAGCACACATTAGTCTGCAAGCTGACATCTTTGCTCTTCAACACTTTAAAAAGGTCTTGTGCAGCAGATTTACCTAATGCAATACGTCATTTTATCTCTTGACTCCTGTTTCCGTGAGGGTTGATAGTTGATCCAAGAAGAATGAAGTCCTTGAAAACTTCAATCTTTTCTCCATTGATAAGAATGTTGCTAATTGGTCCATTGGTGAGGATTTTTGTTTTCTTTACATTGAAATGTAATCCACACTGAAGGCTGTGCTCTTTGATCTTCATCAGTAAAAGTTTTAAGTCCTCTTCACTTTCATCTAGCAAGGTTGTATCATCTGCATATCACAGGTTGTTAATGAGTCTTCCTCCAATCCAGATGTTACCTTTTTTTTAATAAAACCTAGCTTCTCAGATTATTTGCTCAGCATACAGGTTGAATAAGTAAGGTGAAAGAATACAACCTTGTTGCACACCTTTCTTAATTTTAAAACATTCAGTGTTCCCATGTTCTGTTCAAACAACTGTCTCTTGGTCCCGATACAGATTCCTCATGCGCACAATTAAGTGTTCTGGAATAGTCATATTTCGCAATGTTGTCCATAGCTTGTCATGATCCTCACAATCGAAAGCCTTTACGTAGTCAAGAAGGCACAGGTAAACATCTTCCTGATATTCTCTGCTTTCATCCAAGATCCATAGGACATCAGCAATGATATCACTCATTCCATGGCCTCTTCTGAATCTGGCTTGAACCTTTGGAAGTTCTCTTTCAATGTATGATTGTAGCCGTTTCTGTATTACCTTTATCACAATTTGCTTGCATGGGATATCAAAGAGATTGTCCGATGATTCCTGTATTCCATTGGGTCAACTCTCTTTGGAATAGTCACCAATATGGATCTCTTCCAATCATTCAGCCAGATAGTTGTCTTGGCATAGGTGAGTGAGTGCCTCCTGTGCCACTTCACTTTATTGAAAGATTTCAATTTTTATTCCATCAATTCCTGGTGCCTTGTTCTTTGCCAATTCCTTCAATGCACCTTGGAGTTCCTATCTCAGTATCACTGGTTCTTAATCATATGTTACCTCTTGAAACGGTTGAACATTAAACATTTCCTTTTGGTATAGTGACTCTGTGTATTCCTTCCATCTTCTCTTCTCAGGTCTATATAGCAAGAAAAAAGCAGGCATGTCAGGCCTGACAGACAAACCATAGAACAATCTGTAAAACCCCAACATAAAAGAACACAACTATCTTGAGAATTACCCTGATGCACAGAGGAGATTGTAATCATTGCAAAGAAATGATGCATGTAAAACTGATGTCCCCCCATGTAAACTAATTACTCAATTCAAAATAAAAACTTAAAACAAAAACAAACCTAATTTGCATTCCAATGCATTAACCCACAGGGCCTCATCAGATTTCCAAAAGTTAGTAGAAGTTAATTTTGGTGCAAACCATTTTGAAATCCATGTGTTTTTTTCCCCCATAAAAGACATTTTCCACTAATATTTGAAAATTCCTTATTAATTATTTGTAAGTGTTCCTAGTTTTAAATTTATTTTTGCTACATTAAAAAATATAATTATCCTATATTTATTCATATATTAATTGCAAAATGTTTTTAGGGGATGTTTAGTTAGTTCCTATTTATAGTGACCTATATACAAGGAGCTCTGGTAGCGTAGTGGTTACGAATCGAGCTGTGAACCTTAAGGTCAGCGGTTTGAAACTACCAGCCGCTCCGCGGGAGAAAGATGAGGCTTTCTACTCCCGTAAAGATTTACACCCTCGGAAACCCTGTACAGGGTCGCTATGGGTCGGAACCGACTCGATGGCACTTAACAACAACAACATATACAAGAGAAGAAAATACAATCCTCACAATTTTTGCTGTGCTTGAACCCATTACTGCAGCCACCGTTTTAATCCATCTTGTTAAAAAACTTCCCTTTTCTCACTCCCTCTCTTCTTTACAGAATGAGCCCTGGGAGTGTACTACGATAAACTTTGGGCTGCTAACTGCAAGGTTAAGAGTTTGAATCTATCAGCAGCTTAGCAGGAGACATATGAGGGTTTCTTCTCTCCTGAATATTTACACTGTTACTCATCTGTCACTTTGTCGTACTGTGGTGGCTTGTGTGTTGCTGTGATTCTGAAAGCTAGCCATGGGAACTTTAAATATCAACAGAGTCACTCTCGGTGGACAGGTTTCACCTGTGCTTACAGACAAAGACAGACTAGGAAGAAGGATAGACAGACTACTTTAGAATATTCAGTCACCTTATAGACAGCAGTAGTACATCTTATAGACAGCAGTGGTACACTGTTAGCACCATGATATTCCATATTGAAACATGATGAAGAAAACCAGAATATTGTCAAATATAGTTCTGAAAAATGAGCCCCTCAGATTGGAAGGCACTCAGAATAAAATTGGGAAGAGCTGCTACCTCAAAGTACAGTTGACCATGATGATATGCATAGAGTAAGCTTTCAGGATTTTCATTTGCTGATGGGACACAACTCAAAATGAAGACAGAGAACTGTAAACATCCATTAATAATCTGAACATATTAATTTTAATAATCAGTACAAAATATGACTCTAGGAAAATTAGAAATTGTCAAAAATGAAATGTAACACATAAAAATCAATATCCTAGGCATTAGTGAGCTGAAATATATTGGTATTGGCTATTTTTGTTGTTGTTATTGTTAGTTTTTATTGTGAATTGAGTGAAAATTTACAGGGCAGATCATAAGTTTTACATTAAACAAATCACATATTTGTTTCATTACAATGATTATAATCCCCTCCATGTACCATCAATTAACAGTATTTCTCTGTATTCATTTTAGCTTCTTAAAA
>NW_006408584.1:76488-81835 GCF_000296735.1 Chrysochloris asiatica
CTCCCTTGATGGTCCTAGGGTCCTCTGTTTCTGGACTGTAAGATTAACTACTCCCCATTTTTGTTACAAAACTTCTACCTTTACAATTGTGACAGTTGCGAGAGATCCCCATTTTTGCCCATTCCTGAGAAAAGTGACCAAACAGAATGTGGAAATCATCAAACAATATTCTAATATCATGTGCAAGTAAATTTTGCAGAAGATAATTCAAAAAGGGTTGTAACAAAATTTTTTGATGCTGCTGCTACTTTTTGATGATAAATCAAATAAAACTGTCAGGTATTGAACCTAGATTCAGAAGAGGATGTGGAATTATGCATATCACTGCTGATGTCAGAAGGATCTTGGCTAAAAGCAGAGAATACCAGAAAGCTCTTCATTTGCACTTTATTAATAATGCAGATGCTTTTGACTACATGGATCATGACAAACTACAGAAAACATTTTGAAGAATGGGTATTCCAGAACATTTCATTGTGCTTTTGAGGAAACTACATTATGAGTCAGGCTGACCTCAAGGTCAGCAGTCGAAACAACCAGCTATTCTATGGGAGAAAGATGAGGCATTTTGATCCAGTAAAGATTTACAGACTCAGAAACCCTACACAGGGTTGCTATGAGTCAGAACCGTCTTGACGGTACTTAACAACAACAACAACAACAACATACATAGACCAAGGGGCAGTCATTTGAACAGAACAAGAGGACTCTGAATGATTTAACATCAGGAGAGATGTGAGTTCAGGTTGCATCCTTTCACCATACTTATTTAATCTGTATGCTGAGCAAACAATCTGAGAAGCTGGTTTCTGTAATGAACAACGTGGCATCAACCTGTAATATGCAAATAATACAACCATCCTTTCTAAAAGAAAAGAGGACGTAAACTATTTACTGATGGAGATCAAGACCTTATGAATTGCATCTCAATGTAAAGAAAACATAAATACTCACAACTAGTCCAATAAATAGCATCATGATAATTGGAGAAAAGATTGAAATTGTCAAAGACTTAATTTTACTTAATCCACAATCAATACTCATGCAAGTAGCAGTCAAGAAATAAAATTATATTTTTCATTATTAGTCATAAACTAAAATGTCCCTGACTCAAGTCATGGTATTTTCAATATCCTCACATGCTTGTGAAAGTTAGACAATGAATAAGTAAGATTTAATTGATCCATTTGAGTTATTGTAGTGGAATAGAATATGGGAAGTACAATGGATTGCCAGAAGAACAAACAATTCTGTATTGGAAGAAGTATAGCCAGAATGCTTTTGAAAAGTCAGGATGGTGAGACTTAGTCTTATACTTCAGACATGCTATCAGGAGGGCCCATTCCCTGAAGAAGACATATCATGCTTGATGAAGTTGAGTGTCAGCAAAAATGAGGAAGGTCCACCATGAAATGGATTGGCACATTGGCAGCAGCAATGGGATCAAGAGTAACAGTTGTGAGAATGGTGAAGGACTGGGTAATGTTTCATTCTGTTGTGCATAGGGTGGCACTGACAAGGAACCAATGTGACAGCACCTAACAACAACAACAATTCAAACTATATGCAAATAATCCAAGAAGTTGAATTATATAAAGAAGAATGTGGCATCAGCATTGTAGGAAGACTCATTAGCAACCTACAATATGTAGATGAAAGAACCTTGCTTACTGGAAGTGAAGAGTACTTAAAATAATTACTAATGATGTAAACCAAAGATACCCTAAACTTAACCAATAAATAACAACATTATAAATAGTGAAAAGATTGAAGTTATCGAAGACTTCAATTTGCTTGGATCCACAATCAATTCTCATGAAGCAGCTGTCAAGAAATCAACCTATTGCATTAGGCAGATCTGCTGCACAAGACCTGTTTAAAGTGTTCAGGAACAAAGATATCTGTTCAAGGATTAAGGTATGCCTGACCTAAGCCATAGTATTTTCATCTGCTTCATACGCATGTAAAAGTTGTACAATGCATAAGGAAGACCATAGAAGAACTGAAACATTTGAATGATGATTTTGGGGACGAATATTAAAAGTGCCATAGTCTCCCAGAAGAACAAACAAATCTATCTTGAAAGCAGTACAGCCAAAATGCTCCTTAGTTGGCAGGATGGTGAGACTTTGTCTCTTGTACTTTGGACATATTATCAGGATGGCCCAGTTTCTGAGACAGGAGGTCAGCAAGAAAGAGGAAGACAGCTGTAAAAATTATGTGGAGATCACGTCTGTGGAAGATCAGCAAAAAAGAGGAAGACAGTTGTAAAAACTATATGGAGACCACATCTGACTTCCCCTGGCTTCACAAGGGGTAAAGATAGTCCAATTCAAAATCAGCCCCAGGCTGATTTCTGTGAAATGGAAATCAAACAAGCTTCCTCCCTACAACCTTCTTTATTCTGACACCAATCATTTCTCCCACTGCACTCTACTTCACATTTGTATTTGATAAACCATTGCAGTGGCCACTTAGAACTCATAACAATACTCACGATTATAGGGTTTATTAGGGAAGTGAACAGGGTAAAATTCAGGGTCAAAACCAACTCAGGAATCAGCAATTCTCCTCTCAGGGATGCCTCTTTTCTGTCATATCACAGACACACCTCAGTCTTGTCTTCGACCTCTCAGTCATATATTTCCTTGGCCTCTGTTCTGCTCAGACAAATGATACTAAGCTCTTTCAGCCAGGCTGTGCAATCCCAAAGGGCATATTCTGCTTGTAGGCCCTCAGCTTTACTCAGGCCTAGAGCTGGAAGCTGTTCTGTTTCTCCATGCCACCTCCTCTGCTGCTGTCTCTTCCATTGCCTCTGCAGTCACCTCTTGTTTCTTGATGGTCCTGGGATCTTCTGTCTCTGCTTCTGAGATGGCCCCCTCCAAACCTACTTGGAGGGCAAAACCAACAGATCCCTGCCCTAGAGCTCTACACACTTCATTCCCATGGTACCAAACAATCACCCTGTGTGAACCAAAAAGATGTAGGAAAGAATATCCACATCAACCCAACTTAATGCACTACAACCCCCAAAGAGATGGATTGACACAGTGGCAGTAACAATGGGATCAAATAACAACAATTTTGAGCATGGTGCAAAATGAGGCAATGCTTCATTCTGTTGTGCATAGAGTTGCTGTGCGTCAGAACCAACTCTTAAGACACCTAACAACAGCAATGCTATCATCATGACTGTTCAGTTAAGGTTGATCTTGATCTTCTGGCTAAAACAGCATTACTTTGATTTCTTCAATGTAATTTTATTTTTTATTTTTCTTCACCCTTTTCCATATGATCTATGACCACCTTTGTGTTAGTTTGTAAGGTTTGTGTTTGTTCTTATTGTTGATAAGATTTGTGTTCATGGATATCCAATTGTTCCAGTAAAATTTCTTTGAGAAAATGATTAATTCTCCACTGAACTGCCCTTGTTATTTTGACAAAGATTAGTAGACTAATTTGCTGGTTTTTCATTCTGTCCCATTATTCTATTTGCCCTCTTGACTGCGATAGTTTTATAATAAGTTTTGAAAGTTGGTAGTTTAAGTCCTCCTACTTTGCTCCTCCTCAGAGTTTTGTTGGTTAATCTAGAACTTTAGCTTTTCCAAATATATTTTAAAATCAGTTTCTCAATAGCTATGAAATGGCTGCTACCCATAAGATCATTGACTGAAACCCACCAGTTGCTTATCAGATGTCACATACATGGTTTCTGTGAGTCAGAACAGACTTGACAGCATTTAACAACAGCAATAATATAAAATAGCTAGCTGTAGTTTTGATAGAGGGAGTTTGTGTTGAATCTATATATGAACTTGGCAAGAACTGAGATCTTAACATTACTGAGTCTCCTAATTTATATCATGTCTATGATTTCCTCCATTGTTTTAAGTTTATACATATATTGCATTCTTTCTCTAGTTTTTTGAGGTAAAGGCTTAGATTGTTGATAATATGTCTTCTTTTCCTGGCTGCAAAAAGAAAGGTTGGTAGTTGAATTGGTAGTTTGAATCCATCAGCCATTCCATAGTGAAAAGGTATGACAACATATTTCCTTAAGGATTATAGTCTTAGAAACTCTAAAGGGGAATTTCTAGCCTACAGGGTCATTCATTATGAGTCAGGATCAGTTCAACAGGAACAGGTTTGAGTTTCTTGGTTGTTTTTTTAGTTGCATTTAATTGTATAAATTTACAATAACTGTTTTTGTATTATCCTTCATATTTTAATACTTGTATTTTCATTTTTATTTAGTTTTTCTGAGTTAATTAAATCCTGAAAACCTTTTAAAACTAGGCAATCATTTCTTGGGAAATTACATTAAAGGGGATTAAAGAAAAAAGAGTCAAAATTAAAATCATTTTGGCCATGATAATGTGGTTTTTGTGGGCTTAATTTTTTTTTTTTTTTTACTTTTGATGTTGATGTTTGTTTTAAGCAAAAGATACTTTGATCTGTTGTGAGAAGAAGAAACAAATTGACTGTGAGTAAGAAATTGAAGTAAAAGGGAACGGTAATTGAACCTAGAAGACAGTGGCAAATAGAAGAAATGTGACTCAGGAACTGTGTTAATTGTATAAATTAGTTATGACAGAAAGCTAATCTATAGAGATGGGTGAAAAGGAAGAGATGTTGAAGCTACAAATGAAGAAGATATATTTTTATCATATTAGTATTGAATATTGTTGTTTAGTGCCACTGAGTCAGTTTTGACTCAGAAAACCATACATGAGGCTTCCCAGGAGTGGCTGGTGGGTTTGCACCACCGACCTTGCAGTTACCAGTACAGCGCTTATTCTACAGTAATAAGAGATCAGTAATAAGATTTTAAAAGATGTAAGCTACTTTCTGAGAAATACTATATATATTTTAGGTGGAAGCAAAGATTGACAATATAAGGGACCATTAAGTTTAAGGCTGTTATTAGGTGCCACAGAGTTAGTTCAGACACATAGCAACCCTATACACAAGATAATTAAATATTAGCCCATCATGCAACATCCTCACAATTATTGTTATTTTTGGCTCCATTTTTGCTGCTATAGTGCCATTCCATCTTGTTGGGAGGCGTCTTCTCTTTTTGCTGACTCAGTTTTTCCACTGATCCCAAATGATAATATGTCTAAAGTACGAGACATGAAGTCTTGTTACCCTAATTTCTAAGGAGCCTTCTGGATTTACTTCTTCCAAGACAGATTTGTTTGTTCTTCTGGAAGTCCATGGTACGTTCACTATTCTCATAGTATATAAAAGTAACTATTATATACTTGCATATAATTCAAATGCAAGTGTTCTTCTGTGGCCTTCTTTATTCATTGTCCAACTTTCACAAGTAAATAAATTAAAT
>NW_006408584.1:101458-102161 GCF_000296735.1 Chrysochloris asiatica
TACATAGCCCAAGAATATAGAACAAGCCAGTACTGACTGGCTTAAAAACAGGAAAATTGTTCATCAATGTTGTAGCCTTTCACCGTAATTATTCTAACTGTATGCTGTATCTCTTAATTTTGAAATTCCTCTCTTGTGATGCATCCAACCATTATTAATCAACCCTAGCTGTCATCACATCATCCTGTGAAAACTGGGACATAATTAGCAGATTTAAGATATTATTCTGATGACTTTTTTTTTTTTCCATAAAACAGCTGTGACTAATAAAAAGTCTCACTTTTTTTAATCAAAGATCTGTGTCCATCAATATATGTATATTATAGCAAATAAACGTATTCATTTACAAGTAAGGTTAAATCTCAGACCCTTCACAGTTTCAGACTTTACAGTTGGCCCCATTATTTTCCTATATTACAAGATATTCCAGATGGGGTCACATCAAAGTCATTCAGTTCTGCCAAAGGTCTAATTTTACTTTAGGAAATGTTGCTTCACAGAAAAGGCACAAACCTAGAATACAAAAAGTTTTGAAAAAATTGTTCTTATTTGAGAAATTCAAACTTTCCCTAAAATTTCTCTAAACTTGTATTTGAATAGTGAGATATGCCAATTCATCTGAAATAGGTTCAAAGATTCTATCGTTTATTTACAAGGTTATTTATGTCTCCTTACTAAATATGATAATGCCTACACCAATATA
>NW_006408584.1:102261-106413 GCF_000296735.1 Chrysochloris asiatica
ACTTATATATAACAGTGTGTTTGTTATATAGATAGAAAGAGTGAGAAAGTAAGAAAGCAAGTATTCTTTTTGTGCAATGGCAGAACAATTTACTGCTCACCAAACATGAAGAAGCCCAAAGGTCATTAAAAAGACAGGAAAGAAAGAAGAGACTAAAATAGATGTCAGAAGAGTCTGAAACTTGTCCTTGAACATAGAATGGTTGTTGTTGTTGTTGTTGTTAAGTGCCTTCAAGTTGGTTCTAACTCATGGTGACCCTGTACAGGGTTACCAAGGAGAAGCTAGTTGATTGGAACAGCTGACCTTGCAATTCAAACTGACTTTGCAGTCCAATGCTTGTCCTACAGTGCCAAACCAAGCTAAAGGAAATGGAAGAAATGATGAAGTAAAATATGAGAACATAAAATTAAAAAGAGCAGCTAAAGAAGAGAAAGTAAACTATTATGATAGTGCAAAGACCTGGAGTTAGAAGATGCCAGAATTTAAGAAAGGGAAGACTCCATAACATTTATCAAGCTAAAAGAACTGACAAAAAGATGCAAGCATCAAATTGCAATGTTGAGGGCTTCTAACAACGAGGAGCTCTGGTAGCGTAGTGGTTACGAATCGGGCTGCGAACCTTAAGGTTAGCGGTTCGAAACTACCAGCTGCTCCGCGGAAGAAAGATGAGGCTTTCTACTCCTGTAAAGATTTACACCCTTGGAAACCCTATACAGGGTCGCTATGGGTCGGAACCGACTCTATGGCACATAAAAACAACAACAACAATAATGACAAAATACTGAATTATGCAAGAAGTATCAAAAAAAAAATGAGAGGAAAACACAGAGTCACCATACCAAAAGGAGTTTGGATATGTGTAACTGTTTCAGGAGGTAGCATTTGGTCAAAAACTGAAATTACTGAAGGAAGAAGTCCAAGCTGCACTTAAGGCATTGGCAAAACACAGGCCTCCAGGAAGTGACAGAATACCAATTGTCATGTTTAACAATCTGATGCAATGCTGGAAGCTCTAACCAAGAAATTTAGAACACATTGAAACTGACTGGAAGAGATCTATATTTGTGTCAATTTCAAAGAATGGAGACTCAAGAGAATGGAGAAATTGTTGAACAATGCCATTAACATCATATACAAGGAAGATCAAAGAGCACAGCCTTCGGTATGGATTACATCTCAACATAAAGAATACAAAATCCTCACCACTGGACCAATAAACAACATTCTTGTCAATGGGGAAAAGATTGAAGTTGTCAAGGACTTCATTCTTCTTGGATCAATTATCAACACTCATGGAAGCAGCAGTCAAGAAATCAAACGACGTATTGCATTAGGCAAATCTGCTGCACAAGAACTTTTTAAAGTGTTGAAGAGCAAAGATATCAGCTTGAGGACTAAGGTATTTTCAATAACCTCTTATGCATGCGAAATCTGGACAGTGAATAAGGAATACTGTAGAAGAATTGATGCTTTTGAGTTATGGTGTCGGAGGAGAATATTGAAAATTCCATGGGCTGCCAAAAGAACTAATAGATCCATTTTGGAAGAAGTGCAGCCAGAGTGCTTCTTGGAGGCCAAGGTGGCCAAACTTTGTCTTTCATAGTTCGGACATATTGTCAGGAGGGACCAGTAGCTGGAGAAGGATATCATGCTTGGTAAGATGGAGGGCCAGAGTAAAAGAGGAAGATCCCAATGAGATGGATTGTCCAAGTGGCAGCATCGATGGACTCAAGCGTGGCAACAGTAGTGAGGTTGGCCCAGAATCAGGCAGTGTTTCGTTCTGCTGTATGTTGTGTCACTATGTGTTGGTATTGACTTGATGGCACCTAACAACAACAACAACAACCCAAGGAATAATCTACTGAAGATAATTAAAAATGGTTGCAGCAATACATCAACAGGGACCTGCCAGAATTCAAGCCAGATTCAGAAAAGTTAGATGAAATGAGGGGATATCATTTCTGAAAACAGATGGATCTTGGGTGAAAACAGAGAATACCAGCAGTATGTTTATTTGTGCTTTCTTAGCTATGCAAAGGCACACACCTATGTCGATCATAACAAACTATTGATAGCACTGCTAAAAATGGAAATTCCAAAACACTTACTTGTGCACATGTGGAACCTGTACATAGCCCAAGAAGGAGTCTTTCAAATAGAACAAGCCAATACTGAATGACTTAAAAACAGGAAAGCTGTTCATCAACGTTGTAACCTCTCACCATATTTATTCAATCTGTATGCTGAGCAAATAATCCAAGGAACTAGACTATATGAAGAATGTGGCATCAAGAATTGAAGGAAGGCTTATTAACAATCTGCAATATTCAGATGACACACTATCTTGTTTGCTGAAAGCAAAGAGGACCTGAAGGACTTACTGATGAAAATCAATATGGATTATAAATCAATGTTAAGAAAACAAAAAAAACCCTCACAACTAGACCAATAAACAACCTCATGATGCTTTGTTGTTAGGTGTGATTGAGTTGGTATAGACTCATAGCAATCTTATGCACAACAGAACAGAACACTGCCCAGTCCTGCACCACTGCATCAATCCATCTCATTGGGAGTTTTCCTGTTTTTAACTGACCCTGGGAGTCCTGGTGTGGTGCTGTGGGCTAATGCATCAGACTGAAAAGTCATTTGAACTGCAAGGTCAGTGGTTCAAGCTCACCAGCTGCCCCTTGGAATCCCTATACAGGGTCGTTATGAGTCGGAATTGACTCAATGGCACTTGTCAACAACAACTCTACCAAGCTTGATACCCTTTTCCAGGACTGGTCCCTCTTGACATTATGTCCAAAGTATGAGAGATGATGAAACAACTCTGAATGCAGCAGTTCTACAGGCATAAATGATTCTTCTTTATAGTAATGCAGGCACACTTTACTCTTGTCTTCACCTTTCAGCCATTTGGGCCCTTGGCCTCAAACCCTCACAAACAAGTATTACAAAGCTCCTATAACTCTATCTGTAAATGCCCAAAGGCACATTCTGCAAGCCAGCCTCCCTTCTGTATGCAAGTTTACTACATCCCTGGGCCAGAAGAGTCACAGCTGCTCTGTGTTTCCATGCTGCTTCCTCTACTGCTATCTGCTGCAGCTACTTTTCTGGGAAGGAATCTCATGCTCTGCTCAGAGTTTTTGTTTGTTTGTTTGTTTGTTTATGGTACTGTATTGTCTATTTCTGGCTCCTTTTAAACTAGCAGGATGGCATAGCTAGCCAATCCATGCATTATAATCCCAAACAATACTATTTGCATGATCACACCCAATCATTTGATAGGAATTATGAGGAGCATGGTGAAAAAGCTAAAATTCAGTGCCATACTTGCATTGTATCTCATTCAATCAAAAGGCATCTTCAATTAGCAATGTTCAAGAGGAACATACAAAATTATGTATTTCAGAAATGTGAGTGTTAACTTAATTCATACCTATATAAAATGTTTGGTTCATAAAAATGTTATGACAGTATTCCCCAGAGTACTCAGCTGAACAGGAAATTAAAAATTTTAGGAAAGAATAAGGTCAGTATTATGGTATTTCTCTTTACATATTCTAATTTTGGTGCTAGTGGGGATTTCAAATACTTAGACACCTGTGGAAATGAGCCATTATGGTGCAATAGATTATATGTTGGGCTATTTACTACAAGGTCAACAGTTCAAATCTGGCAGCCACTTTGCAGGAGAAAAATAAGGCTCTCTGCTTCCCTAAAAATATACAACCTCAAAATCCTATACAAGGTCTCTATGAATGGGATCAAAAGAGTCAGCACTCCATCACCACATAAGGAATATTTCCATCTTGGAAATTCAACATTTTGGCACACAGTGATTGGAAGAGATCCATATTTGTGCCCATTCCAAAGAGAGACAATTCAATGAAGTATGGGAATTTTTGGACAGTATAATTAATATTACATACTTGCATGATTTAGCTAAAGATCATGCAAAAAAATGGCTGTAGCAGTACATTGACAGGATACTGCAAGAGGTTCAAACATAATTGAAACAAATGTCTCTCTATACATATATATTGCTGTTGTTGTTGTTGTTAGATGCCATCGAGTTGGTACTGACTCATAATGACCTTATGCACAGCAGAATGAAACACTGCCCAATCCTGGGCCAACCTCTCTACT
>NW_006408584.1:107075-111412 GCF_000296735.1 Chrysochloris asiatica
CTCTTCACTTTCAGCAAGCAAGGTTGTATCATCTGCATATCGCAGGTTGTTAATGAGTTTTCATCCAATTCTGATGCCACGTTTTCCTTCATATAACACAGCTTCTCGAATTGTTTGCTCAGCATGCAGGTTGAATAAGTATGCTGAAAGAATACAAGCTTGTCGCACACCTTTTTAAATTTTAAACCATTCAGTGTTCCATACTCTGTTCAAACAACGGCTTCTTGGTCAAGGTAAAGATTCCTCATGAACACAATTAAGTGTTCTGGAATACTTATATTTCACAATATTTTCATAGCTTGTCATGATCCACATAATCAAAAGCCTTTGTGTAGTCAGTAAAGCACAGGTCAACATCTTTCTGATATTCTCTGCTTTCATCCAAGATCCATTGGACATCAGCAATGATATCTCTCATTCTATGGCCTCTTCTGAATCCGGCTTGAACCTCTGCTCATCATTTCATGGCCTTTGGTCAAGTAGTCATGTATGTTAAGAGTGGCCATCTTGGTGAGGAGCCCATCAGACCTAGGGCCATGAGAAAGCTGGCATACTCATTGGCTAATTTGGCATGCTTGGGCTTATTGTAAACAATCCAGTCTGAGTCCATCTGGGAGGCCGGGGCTATCTTCAGGCCAGCAGCCACACCATTATGAAAGCTGGCCCAGTGTGTCATGTTGGGAGGTACATCAATATTCCCACTGTTAAGGTCCACTGTTGTGTTCTGAGAAGGGGCTCACCCAGTCAGATTCAATTTAGGAATAGGCAAGTGTTCTATTGGAACTGGATGATAAGAAAACAAGCTAATCATTCCTCTTTCTACTGGGAGAGCCATACTTTGCTGACACAACTGGAGCAATCTATTTTCTTTTTCTTCAATGAACTCATGGTCACTAAGTTCTGGGTACTGTCCCAGGTTGACACAGACAGGATGAGCCATTTGAGAAGTCTCTGCACATCCTGCACCCTTAAATCTTCATTCCATATTAATGATATAACCACCTGGTTCATGTCATTCATGCCATCATCTTCCTCCTCAGTTTCTGTTCCTGAAGGAACATCTGATGAGGGCACAGCTTTCCCTTGGGTAAGTTTCCTTCTCAGGCCTGCTTGGAAAGATCCTGACATCCAATCAAGAGACAGACAGCTTCTGGCCAGTCTGAAGTAGGCTGCTAACGGCAGTGATAAATTGCATTTCTGATGGGAAGTGCAATTCCAAAGGAAAGAGTCTCCAAATCTCTTAGAGTGAATCCTATATTAGTCATTCAGACAACTAATCTTTCAGCTAGGCTAGAAACTGATGAAGAATGCCTGAAACTAAATCTGCTTTCCTCTTGTTCTTTCTGTAACTTTGGGGTGGGGGGGGACTATAGTTAGTCTAGATAAATATTGTGAGGCTTCATCAGAAACAGGTTTCTCATCACCAAATATGTAGCGGGCCATACTCAAGATGACAAGTTTGCTTCTTTCACTGATGTCAGGTAGGTAAGGATATGGGGGCATTCCTTCACACTTCAGACAAGAACTGATAAATACTCAATGGCTCAGAAGTGAAAAATGATAGCTGGTGCATAAATCCTGTCAGACCCTGGTCAATTTTGCACACACTTGTCCAGTAGTTCTGATAAGTGTTGGGTAGTCTCTATAGTAATGGGCTATGTAAGGTCCGAATTTTAAGTACCCTGCCAACTGAACGGGAAGATCAACAAGTGAACGAATTCCTTCTCCCATTAGAGTAGTCAACTTAAGCTCTTCATAGACAAGATGAAGAACAACAACAACAAAAATAAAAACAAAAAACTGCAGGAATGTGTGTGAAGAGATGTGTAGAAGAATCCAGACTTAGGTTCTATGAAAATTCCTTATCCTTCATCTGTGAAACTTCCAAAGGACTCAAACATAAAGATCTACTCAAAAGATGAGACTCAGCATTCTGGTGGTAGTCTGAATTTAATAAATATTCCCAGTCCTCATCAGATTCAGTCTCTTGCTTTTTTGGGTTCAATGATTGGGGAAAATAATCCTTCAAAGTCAAAATTTTGGGTCTATGCTAAGCAGTGTATGTTATAACCCATCACGTTCATGAGATAAGTCACAAATAAATTCCACTCGGAGTGATAACTGGGTCCTCCTGGAGTGCTGTGGACATTGTCCCACTTGACAAGCATCTGAACCACTATTTCTTTAGGTAGTATAAACAGAATTGTTTGCAAACATGTTTGCACTATTTCAGAAATAGTGATCCTAACCATGGAGCCATTACTCCGTTCTAAAGTTCTTCTGTTATGGACAGGGTATCTTATAGAATGAATCTAAGTTCCAAGCTGCTGGAAAGTACAATCCTCATTGTAAAGAGAGTCATGAAGTTTCAAAGAACCTCTTAATTCATGTACTAGGGACAATAGAACAACCACATCCAAGGACCTTCGTGGTTTACTAAGAGGGTTAGGGGTACTAGCACTGTCCAGTGGGGTACTACGCCTAGGCATTATGTTAAGGAAGGAGTTGGCAGTCCAGAAATAAAAATCTTTTCCACCCTATCTACTCCTGTGTACAAACCAGGTTTCCACTGCTTTCCAGGACCAGCATGGTATCTATTTTCTTCACTGGTGCTGAGTCTTTGCCTGTATGTTGGTGACAGTGCCAAAAATCATCTGGGTTTTATCATTGATCTCTTGAAACTTCACACAACGTAACTGGAGCTGGGACTCTATTAAAAAACATAAGAACTTTTGACAACATAGGTCAGATGCAACGAACACTTTTTGAGGCCTGTGAATTTTTTTCGCTTGTATTAGTTATCGTTTCTGTCCACAAATGGTCAATACAAAGTTCAGGAACAATTGGCTATGTTTCTGGTACAAGAAAAGAGTAACTAGAAGTACTGTTTGGAGACTGAGAAATACTATGTCTTTTCAGAGACAAGTTCTGACTTGAAAGAGTGAACCTCTGCACCCCTGAAAAAGAGTGCACTCCTAAGGCAGGAGAATGAGCATGGCTTGGAGCTGCCATGTTGGAAATAGAAGGTGAGGGAGAGTGGAAGCTTAGTGAGGAAGCCAAGCGGATCTGGCTGTGAATGGAGTAGTTCTGGAAAGGCGAGATCATGGGAGATTCCCCTTTGGAGAGGCTTCAGAGGTGAGCCGTGAGAAAGCTGCTAGTAGCCACATTCTGCGGGGTTCCCCCCTGCTCAGAGAACTTTAAAACATTCTTTTCTTCTCATTTGACTTTCCAAACAGCCCACACAGAATGCAAACATTGAACAATATCATAGGTCATTACAATTGTTGTTATTGTTAAGTGCCATCGAGTCGGTTCCCACCCATAGCAACCCTGAACAAGGTTTCCAAGGCTATAAATCTTTATGGGAGCAGAAAGCCTCCTCTTTCTCCTGCGGAGCAGCTGGTAGTTTCGAACTGCTGACCTTGATAATTACAATGGAGGGGTCAAAATTGAGGGAGACAATTTTCATTGCATGGTCTACAACATACTGCATCCATGATGAACCAAAAAGACTTTCAGATTTACAGACAAGTGGTGTTATTTCATGTAGTGGGTGCAGCATGCTGAACAATGTGGGTAAAGGTTTTCTGGGAGGAACTGGAGACAACTCATGTGAACAACTGCTTCATTCAAACAATAGTACGTATTTGGTGGGCCAAACATTTGCAACTGTAGGCTTTTTCAGACTTATCCTGTGATATAATGAAGTCACACCACAATGCCTGTTGAACAGGACTGTCAACTGTAAACACTTTATAAACAGCCAAAGCCTGGCTTTTCCTCCCTCTGCTCCAGATCACCATGTTCCCAGCCACATCATAGTCACCATGTTCCCAGCCTCATCATAGTCCACTTTGTCTCTAGTCTTACTGACTCAGGGCCTTAGCTGCCAGCTTTTCCTCTGTTTCTCATGGATTGGGACCTCCTGCAGGGATCCACCAAGCCAGCAGCAGCGTCATCAGACCATTAACTCAGAGGCTGGCTGCAGCTGAAGAAACTGAAGGTTCAATGCATTGGGATGGTGCTTGCAGTGGGTTTGACTGAAAGGAACAAATTTCTGCAAATCCCTGGCTGCAATCATCGTTGCCCTTTCTTCATAGAAGTTTGACATGGGTTCCATGTATCAACATTATTTCTGTGTGACTCGGGACGTGTCAGGCGCGGCGAGCCCGGCTGCTACCCAGAGGCTCTGGTGGCCGAAGTGGCTCGAGGACAGCGGCAGATAAGTCACAGAGAATCCTCAGCCTCCGTAGCTTCTCATCCCTTTCTCTCCCCTACTCCGGAGGCAAAAGCGACTGCAGTGGCAAGTAGGACAAGTAACGAAAGTCAGTCGTGCC
>NW_006408584.1:111512-117014 GCF_000296735.1 Chrysochloris asiatica
CGAATTGCTGACCTTGTGGTTAACAGGCCAGGACTCCATGGATATATTATTATGCGTTACCATGAGTGGAAACTGGCTCGAAAGCACTTAACAACAAGAGTTCAAATAATCTAACGGTTGACGGTTGGTAGTTGGAATTCACGTAGCAGTGTCAAGGAAATAAGTCCTTGTTATGTGATTCTATATGTGATGACTCTATATGTTAAGCACTGTACTGTAAACCATAGGATCTTTGGTTTGAGCCAGTCAGCCACACCATGGGGTGGGGGTGGGGGGCGCGGAATTAGGTTGCCTGCTCCCTTGAAGATTTAAAGCCTCAGAAATCCTATTCAGGCTCACTATGAGTCTATGCTGACTCAGCAGTACTTAACAACTGTCAAGAAAATCCTATGAAGCAGTTCTAGTCTGTAGCACATGGAGTCCTCATGAGTCAGAATTATCTCAACAACTGTTTGTGTGTGTGTGTGTGTTTTGTTTTGGAAATTACTTTGACTCATCTACTTTTGGCTAGAAAATAAAGAAAATTGAACTTGTCAAAAATTTTCTAACTACACTTATGAATGTTCTCTTATATTTTTCCTGATCCATTTCTGATATGTGGGTACTGAAATGCTATTCCACAACTCATTAAATTAAAACAAAAGATTGAAATTCTCACTGTCAAGTTTTTTTCTTTAAGAGTTAGTTTAGACATAAATAAGGGAGAAACTGAAGAAGTCTAAATGAGGGAATAGCTATAGAACTGATTTATCAAGGAGCTAACCGAAAGACATCAACCAGACTTCCAAGATTAGGATATTCATAAATTTCTAATCTTCGTGATAGCCTCAGTCAATCAACTAAGGACAAGCCATTCAAATTCTTGGATAACTGACAGCCAGACAACGTAACTCTTAAATATGTTTTCCCGTTACTTTGATATTCACTAACACTTATTCTCTTCTAAATCTTTTTTTTCTTTCTTTCTTTAATCTATGTTGCCAAACAACAGACATTAAACAGTTCTTCATGTGTGAAATAATTTCCAGTGCAGAGTTAAAATAATAATTGGTGTCTGGATTTTTTAGAAAAGGATTTATAATGGGGCAAGAGTTTTTTGGAGGTTAAAATCCTTAGAACTGTTCTATATAATGTCTCATTGACTAGGAAATTATCTAGGATCCAGGCAGATCATCAAGAAAAATACTGAAATTGAGCATTGAAAAAACATAGATATCACATTAGATGGAATAAGGAAGTTAGTCTGATATATTCATGTCCAAGTTATATACACATGGGTAAGTCAGAGTCAGGAGGGATTTTGAAGTCAGTTGTAGGTTTTGTAGAACTGAGAGACTCTTGTTGCTAAGCAGCTAGATATAGAACTTGGTCAACTAAGAGACAAAGGGCAGGGGATGTAGGTTTCCCTTTGCCATGTGAAGTCTCAAGTAAAAATCTTTGTTTATAGAAACTGGTAGTATAAATCACCTATGACTAAGACCATAGTTAAAAAGAATTATGGAAAGCACTAATTCTTCTGATGGTAAGTCATTTAGGAAGGTTGGAAATTCTAAGTATTTTTGCATGCAGACTCACATAGACATACACATTAGTATTCTGTCTATTACCAAGTCTGTTGTTTTCAAAATCCTGTTAAGGATGTATGTGCTTTAATGTTTTCATTTGTATGGTATCTTATTTAGTTGGAATCTACTAAATTGAATTTCAGTGACTCACTGCTAAGAAACCATTGAATGGACTTTGAATGAGAAAAAGCAGGGACATTTAATTAGGGCATAGAGTTAATGTAGTTGAAGGAATTGTGAGGAACAGAATAATATCTATTATAATATAATGGGGTCCTGGTGTGGTGCTGTAGAATAAGTACTGGACAACTAACCATAGGTGGGTAATTCAAATCCACGAGCTACTTCTAAGAAACCCTGTTTAGGCCTGCTATGAGTAGAAGACAACTCAACGACACTTAACTACAACAGCTATTACATAACATTTAATGTATATTATTATATATCACATATTATATTAATTATGCTGGTGTGGTGCTGCAGGATAAGCGCAGGATTGCATAGTCGGTTTGAACCACAAGGTGGTTTGAACCACAGCTTATCCTCAGAAACTTTGTGTTGGGTCACTGTGAGACAGAAACAACTCAACAATGGCACTTAACAACAACAACATGCTGTTATATTATAAAATATGAAGTGCAAGTCTGTTGGTATGTTTCTAAATATGTATATGCTTATAGAACATAGATTTTCATTGGCACCACTTTACATTATTAATGACAATGTAATATGCCTTCAGATATTATGGCCTCTGTTGTCTTGTTAGGTGCCATCAAGTCAGTGTCAACTCAAAGTGAACCAATATACAGCAAAATGAAACACTCCTTAGTTCTCACAATCATTGCTATTGTTGACCCATTGTTGCAGCCTCTGTGCCAATTTATTTCATTAATAATCTTCCTGTTTTTACTGATCCTCTATATTACCATTTTATCCTTGTCGAGAGACTGATCCCTCTTGTTAAAATGCCTGAAGTACTTGAGACATAATCTCACCATCCTCCCTTCT
Source organism: Chrysochloris asiatica (assembly GCF_000296735.1). Taxonomy (NCBI): domain Eukaryota; kingdom Metazoa; phylum Chordata; class Mammalia; order Afrosoricida; family Chrysochloridae; genus Chrysochloris; species Chrysochloris asiatica. The sequence continues at coordinate 114,086 of NW_006408584.1, forward strand.
AAGGAGACTTCTGGCTGTACATTTTCTAAGACACGTTTATTAGTTCTTCTGCAGTCCAAGTAGATTCAATTTTTTTCACCAACAACATAATTCAAAGACACTGTTTTGTTTTGTTTTCCTTATTCAATGCCTAGCTTTTGCATACATATGAAGCAATTAAAAATACCAATACTTGGGTCAGGTGCACATTAGCCTTCAAGGTTATATCTTTGGTTTTTGACACTTTAAAGAAGTCTTTTGCAGCAGATTTCCTCAATGAAATACATTATTTAATTTTTTAAAAATTCTATTGTGCTTTAGGTGAAAGCTTATACACCTAATTCGTGTTCCATTCAATAAGTGATACACATATTCTATGACATTGGTTAAAATCCCTGGAATGTGTCAATGCTCTCTCCATTTCCACCCTGAATTGTCCATTTCCTTCTTATTTTTTCCCTGCCCCTCCTGCCTTCACAGCTGTGTTTGTGGGCAAACGCTGCCCTTTGGGTCTTATATAGTTGATTGCTCTAAGGAACATATTCCTCACAGGTGTAATTATTTAATTGATGCTGCTGTTGTTGTTAAGTGCCATAGGGTCGGTTCCGACTCATAGAGACCCTATATAGGGTTTCCAAGGAGCACTTGGTGAATTTGAACCTCTGACCTAGTAGTTCAAACTGACTTGTGATCCAGTGCTTAATCCATATTATTTCCAGCAGTGTCTTAATTCCACATTAGAAGGATTCTGAAGGCCGTAGTCTCAGGGATACTCCCAATCCTTAACAGACCAGTTAATCTGGTCTCTGTTATGAATTTGAGATTTTTTTTCTATATTAGTCTTCCATTCTAACCTAGGTTTTCTAGTTTGTCCCTGGTTAGATAGTCATTAGTGGTGTGACACTGTAGGATAAAGCAGTAGACCACAAGGTCAACTTGAACTGCAAGGTCGGTGGTTCAAACCCAACAGCTGCTCCTCAGAAACCCTATACAGGAACCAACTTGATGGTCCTTAACAACCATCTAGTTCTGGTCTCAGGCTAGAGGGGGCTGTCGTTCATGTGGGACTAACATCCATGTTGTTTCTTTGGAGTAATTATTTCATTATTTTCTTCAATGTACTTTGATTCAGGAATAGACCAATAATTATATCTTAGATGGCCATTCATAAACACTGAGGACTCCAAATGCTACTAATCAAACAAGGACGTAGAAAAGTTCATCAAATATGTTATGTCAGTTGTTACGCTATACCAGTTGATCAATTTTTCTCCCAAGATTGTAGTTCTTAATCTTCGAGATCAGTGTTGTTGTTAAGTGCTATTTAGTTGGTACTGACTCATAGCAACCCTGTTTAGGGAATGAGAAGAGTAGCTGGTGGGTTTGACCTGACAACCTTGTGGTTCTCAGTCCAGTGCTGATCCACAGTGCCACGTGTCTGGCTATGTTTAAGACTTTATCTTAGCTTTACTCACTATGTTGTCTATTATATATTTGAGCATACATGCAACACATACAAATGTGTATGTGAATGATCTACAACATATCTACGTATGCATTTATATGTTTAGTCTCATACAACCTTCCATACCTACTTAGCATAAATATCTGCTTATGAATCCACTCAAAAATTAGTTTTTATTGCTGTTGTTGCAGGATTGTCTATGTCCTAGCATTTACCGTAGTTGTTCTTTATTCTTTTTTTTTTTTTTTTTTGAAACGTTTTATTTTGAATTGAGTGAAAGTTTACAGAGATCATCAATTTTACATCCAACAAATCACACACTTTTATTTCATCTAAATGATGCAATCCCTTCAATGTAACAGCAGTTATTCCACTTTCACTATGAGGTGCCTATTTCCATTTCAACCTCCTTCCCAACAAAGGCATTACTTTGTTGTTGTTAAGTACCATTGAGGTGATTCTGATTCATAGCAACCCTGTATAGGGTTTCCAAGGAGCAGCTGGTGAGCTTGAACCACCAACTCTACAGTTCGAACCAAACTTGCAATACAGTGCATTAACCCCCACAGCACCACACCAGGACTCCTAGCAAGTGAATTACTCTGTTTTCCAACTCAACCACTGGGAAACATTAAAGAATGTTGCTTTTAGCATGAAAACCTTTTTTTTTTTTTTTTTTTTTTTACTTTTTATAATAGTGGTCTTATTCAATGTCTAGCTTTTGCAGGTATATGAAATAAATGAAAATATCAATACTTGGGTCAGGTGCATATAAGTCTTCAAAGTTATATCTTTGCTTTTTGACCCTTTAAAGAGATCTTTATGTGATTGACTAATTTCGCTCAACATAATATCTTCCAAGTTCATCAATGAATTGTTATCATTGCTATTATTTAAATGTTTACTATATCTTTATGATTTTCCTTTTTCTTGTTTTGATGTTGTTGTTAATTGACTCAGAGTGATCATATATAGGGTTCCTGAGACTTTAAATCTTCAAAGGATCAAAAAGTTTCATTTTTCTCCAGCAGAGAGGTTTTTATGCTCAAACTGTGAACATTTTGGTTTGCAGTCCAGTGGTTATCGTATGAAATCACAATGCTCACCAGTTTTAATGTGAATGTGTATTATTATTTTTTTAGGTTACACTGTAATTTATTAATTTCTTCTCTAGATTAAAGCAGTTTGTTTTATCTTGAAATTTATTTGACTTCCTAACCTATTGGAAGTTCTATAACTGCACTTTCCCTTCTTTTTTGCTTTTTTAGATATCTCTGGTTTCCTATTTTCAGTCTCCCACCCCCCACCCCTCCTTAAGACATTGTCTATCTCTGCCTCATCATCACCTGTTTGAGCCATTCTGTCTTATTTCTTCATGTAAACAGAAATTGTCTGTTGTTCTGAGACATTGTGGTATCATGGTAGCTGTATTTAATTGATGATTACATATTGTTGTTTCCTTAGAAACCCACCAATGACTTCCTG
>NW_006408584.1:118134-119461 GCF_000296735.1 Chrysochloris asiatica
GACAAACGCGCCTCCAAGAATGAAACTCAAAGGAAACACAGGAGCAAGCACACAAGCTTGCTGGTGACCATGTTGGTCTACTGGTGAGTGGAAGTGGGGGAAAGGCTGCAAAGAAGATAAGGGCTAAGATGGATCATGTTCCATTGACTCCCGTCAACATGGACAAGAGAGAGAGAAGAAGAATTGTTGGTTGGTCCAAGGTGTAGTGAGACCTGAGGACTCCTAAGCCCATGTACAAGGACTTAGCCACAGAGGGCTAGAGATAAAAGTAAAGCATCCAGCTTCACTGATATGAAGTGAGGAGAAATGCACAAGAATGCCAAACTTGCAGATAGTACCCATTTGACCTAGCTTTGAAAACTGGACGAACAGAGTTTGACAAGAGCAAGATATAGAAATGTGATAAAGGAAATAAGTGGAAATTGCTACAATGTGATGAAATTGACCTATACTTATGGATGTAGTAGCTTAAAATACCAACGGAGGGGGAAGTAGTCTTCACGTCAGGGATCGATACTATTCCTGCTGCACACAGGGTTAATAGGGACAGGCAACTTAGATACTGGCTACCTAAAATGGGAGGGGAGCACTATAAAGGCATGGCATGAATGACATACAAGTTTTCAAGAGGGAGTTTATCTTCAGAGTGTCCAGGGGAAGGTAGAATCCCCACTGAATAATTTTCATCTTATCTAGACGGGTCTGGTGAAAGGAGATGGGGATACGATTTTTATGATTCAATAGTGAGTAATTGTTATCATGATGAATTGTGATTGTCACAACTGTAAAGGTAGACGTTTCATAACATAAAAGGGAGGAGTCGTTAATCCTAAATTCCAGGAACAGATGACCCTAGGACCATCAAGGGAGAAGAGCATGAGTGGAATGTGGTACCTTATCCAGTGAAGCATCAACAACAGAGATGGAGGCAGAGATGATGACATAGAGAGATAGAGCAGCTGAGGACTCTAAAGAAAGGCCCTGTGAAGGCGGCCAAGAGGAAGGCTTAAAAAATGTGCCCTTTGGCTGTTGAAATGATTGTATATTCCTGATTGTTTTTGTATACCTTAAAACAAAATAAAAAAGCCCAGAGGGAATAGAATCAAATACTGTTGAATGGTGATGCATGGAGGGGATTGTCAACATTGCAATGAAACAAAATATGATAGGATGAGTGCAAAACTGATGTTCTTCCACATAAACTATCACTCAATTCACAATAAAAGCTTTAAAAATAAAGGGAAGGTAAAAAGATGAAGAAAGGAGCTCTGGTAGTGTAGTGGTTACAAATCGGGCTGCAAACCGCAAGGTTAGCAGTTTGAAACTA
>NW_006408584.1:119701-124568 GCF_000296735.1 Chrysochloris asiatica
GTGGGTGGGTAAGGGATGAGACACAGGTACTTGCCTGTAGATGGAGTTCTTGTATGCCTAGGTGTTATCTATTCTGGATACCCAATCAAAAGCAGTTAGTGCAGACCCTGAAGAGGCTGGGATCAGGTTTTTCCACCCCAGAGGATAGCCAAGGGCAAGAATAACTGTTAAACTAGAGTTTGTCAGAACTGACTCTGCATGTCTGGAGTGACACTCAATTGGATCTTGGTGCCAAGGTTCATTTGGATATCTCCCTATTCACTTTGTTGTGGCTTACAACTCCATGATTCATTATTGTGTGGCTACTGGACAGCAGGGTCTTAACTGAGCATGTTGTGGGTTGGGCTGTCCACTTCTCTGGTCATAAGGATAATGCAGGATACAAGAAAGAAGAAAATCAACCCTTTCTCTTTGTCAATAAGGGGTATATCTCCACACCACCATACTCTCCTCTGCCTTTAAGAAACCAACAATGAAAATGCCAATCAGCACAGGTCACCTGTCTATATCGCTCTCTTTCTATTGCCTCCCCCCACAACCCCATGTCTATTCAGATTTTTCTTGTAAAGGCTAGTTCAGAGCAGGACAGGGATGGCTTTGCAGTTTGGAGCAGGACACACCTAAATTCGGGCACCAGGGTTGATGCAGATAGTTCTGACTCACTTTGATGGGGTTCACAATTATGCCACTGACCACGGTGTGTCTGATCCTGGGAGAGTGGAGCTGAGGGATGTATGTGGGTAGGGACCAGCCATGTCATCAAAGGAGTGTGGGAAGCAGGAAAAATATTACTCCATGATCTCCACAAATCTGGACTACCCAACCTCTCTCTATCTTGTCTCTAAATCCACTCATGAAAGCTTAATATGGCTACACCATGTCTGGTCAGCAGGAACAGGTCACTAGTCTATCTCTTTTTTTGCCATGTCTGTTCAACTTCCAGTCCTAGTAAGCATTCAATCTGCCTCAACTAAGAAGATAATTTCAGGACTATCATGTGTATCTGTTTTATTTGTTTTTCTGTATCTTTGTTGTACAGGGTCTGTGTAGTATCTCTGCTTAGTCTGCCATCTTGCCACCTCTCTGTTCTTTATTCTTACATTATATGATGCCTGTGTAATAACTGAGGTAATATGGTCACCAGAAAAAACAAATAAATCTTAAAAGAAGTGCTGCCAGAATGCTTCTTAGAATCCAGGATGATCAGACATAGTTTATTATACTATGGACATGTTTTCAGGAAGAACAAGTCACTGGAGAATGACATCATGCTTGGTAAAGTGAAGAATCAGTAAAAATGAGAAATTTCCCCAATGAGGTATACTGATACAATGACAGAAACAGTGGGTTCAGTCATAACAACAACTGAGGATAAATTGGGATGAAATAATGTTTTGTTCTGTTATACATAAGGTTTATATGAATTGGAAAATACTAGATGACACCTGAGAATGACAACAGAGTGTAGAGACTGAAAGAATACCAGGATGTATAATAGTAAAATCTTAGATTGCCTTGACGATAGTGTAGATATATTTTGGTGATCAAAACAATTCTGGTGCAGGCTTGAGGAAAGGAAAGTTGTCATACTGGATGGACATGACTCAGATGGTAGGAGGTGGACACACAAAGGGAGAGAGTTGAGAGTGCTTTTTGGTAGAAGAGACTTTTGGCGGAATGGGTTATTTTTGTACATTTGTAAGGTGAGTTAGTTTATCCAGTCTATGGAGCACGTGTGCTTAGGGTGCTTCTGAGCACTTGTGAATCAAGAGTTAAAGAGGTTTGTAACACTTCCTTTAGCAGGGTAGAGGCAGGTCAGACTCTTCAAGATACAAAAGAGACCAGCACTACCTCTATCTCAAAGGATGGGGCTATGACTTCTGGGGTCTCAATATGTGGGGTCAAGGCTTCTGTAGTTTTCTAAAGGTGATGTCACAGTTTCCTAGGTTTCAAAGAGTTGGTTCTTGACTAACTCTGTTCTAGACTGAGGAGCTGCCTCCCAAAGTTGAGTGGAAGGGTCTGTGATGCCAAAAAAAGAACAGAAAAATGGGGCTGTTCAGTTGAGGTCACCAATCAGACTTATTAGGATAATGGGGCTAACCAAGACAGTCTGAGCAGAGTTGTCCTGTCATTGGGCCTGGAAAGTAGAGCTTAAATCCAGAGTAGAGGTGCCTCTACCCAGAATCCAGAGTCTGGAGGGCATTGCCTAGATGGTCTCACAAAACAGAAGATTATTTTCAAGCCTTTAGAAATAATGTATATTGTTCTGCTGTGTTTTTCTAAATTTATTTATTAAGTGCCCATTATCCCTTCATCCCTTCAATTCATCCTGTTTGTAATGGAAATGTCTACCTTGACTGTTCCACTATAGTACTTTGAAAGCTGATAACTTCTATTCACTACAAAGGGTAAATTTTTCCCCAGTTGGAATTTAGACTTATAAGACTTTTGGTATGATATAATGTGGCAAGGACATGATTTCTGCTTGAATCGTGTTCAAAAAAACAAGTGTCAACTTGACTTCGCCATGATTATTTGTGGTTTGACATTTATATAATGATTTGGCAGTTATGATCTGTCATGATATGATCTGATGTGATAGCCTATTCAGTTGTAAGAGAAGTTAAGATGGAATGCAATACCCATCACAGCACTGATTCGATATAATGAAAGTTTCTCCAGAATGTGGCCTGCAACAACTCTTATCTTACAAAAAGATGAAAGTGGAGAGAAGTGATCAGAATGAGAGGGACATACTTCAACCAAGAAAGAAGTGGGAGCAAATAACATATTCTGATTTCAGGTCCCTACACTGGGAACCCTAAGTCCAAGGAACGGTTGATTCCAAGACACATGTAGCTCTCCAAGGAATCAGCACACAGATGCTGAAAGGAGACATGAACTGTCCTGGTAAACTGTGAGCCAACAGAGGGAAAGCATTCCTCTTGAAATGGCACTGTGAATTTGGAGTTCTAGCCTCCTAAATTATGATAGACTAAATTCCTGTCTGTTAAAGTCATCCACTTGAGGAATGTCTGTTATAACAGTACTAGATTAGTAAAACAGCCTGTTCTTGTTGTTGTTGTTAAGTGCAGTCGAGTCGGTCCCGACCCATAGTGACAGGGTTTCCGAAGCTGTACATCTTTATGGGAGCAGAAAGCCTCATCTTTCTCCCACGGAGCAGCTGGTAGTTTAGAACTGCTGACCTTGCGGTTCACAGCCCGATTCGTAACCACTACGCTACCAGAGCCTGTTAGAGCCCTTAAATACTGATTAATCTGTGATGCGCCTCATGGGGTAAATGTAGCAAGAACTAGACTAGACAACACACCCCACTTATTTATTAATAGCGACCCTGCATAGGATTTCTGAGGTTGTAATTCATTATGGGAGCAGAAAGCCTCATCTTTCTCCCACGGAACAGCTAGTAGTTTCGAACTGCTGACCTTGAACTTAGCAGACCAACTTGCAACTACTATGCTACCAACACGCCTTAATTTTCCCATATTCTTTTCTTTTTAATTTAATTTTTTTAAGTTTTTATTTTGAATTGGATGATAGTTTGCATGGGAGATATCAGCTTTACATCCATCCATTGTATTTCGTTTCATTGCAATAATTACAATCCCCTCCAGGCATCATCATTCAACAGCACTTGCTACCAGTCCCTCTTTTTTCTTTTAGGGGAGGTGTACACCGAAGCACCCAGGAATATACAACTACTTAAACAACCAAATGGCACACCCCACAAGCCCACCCCATAGCTGTCAGCACATAGCCCCTCTCTCTCCCTGAGTCCAAGGTCCCCAGCTGCTCCATCTCTCCATGTCATCATCTCTGACTAAATCTCTGGTGTCACTTCTTCTCTGAATAGGGTCCCACACTCAGCTCTTCTCCCCTCCCTTGATGCTCCTAAGGTCCTATGCTACTGGACTGCAAAGTCAACCACTCCCATCCTTGTGTTACAAAATGTCTACTAATATATTTACAACACTCACAATCAGTCCTGATAGCAATTATTCACTATTGAACCACAAGTGTCCTATCCCCATCTCCTTTTGCCAGCCCCATTCAGACAGGTTGGAAACCATTCAGTAGAGACCCTATCTTTCCCATACCCTCTGAAATTAGGCTCCCTCTTGAAAGCTTATAAACCAGTCACTTAGTGCCTTTGTAATCCCCCCATTTTGGGTAGGCAATATCTAAGTTGCCAATCCCTGTCAACCCTTTGTACCAAGGAGATGGGAATGATTCTTGCTATAAAGATTGGCTCCCTCTTTTGAGCTACTAACTCCATAAGCATAGGTCAAGTTCATCAAATTGTAGTGGATTATCCATTTTACCCTCTTTTTTCTTCCTCTAGTTGAGTTCTGATCATCCAGCCATTGAAGCCAGGTTAAATGGGTGTTATCTGCAAGTATGGGTGTTCTTATGCATCTCCCCTTACTTCATATCTTCTGGATGCTTCACTCTCTGCTCTAGTCTGTGGTGGCCATGTCCCTGTACCTAAGTCCACAAGTCCCAGGTCTCACCATACTGCTGGTCAGTCAGGTGGACAAGAGTCTGTTGAACGTGGTTGGACTTAGTTCAAAACTTCATGACTATTTTTCCCTTACTTCCCCTTATCGGTAGACCAACATAGTCAACAGGAAGACCATATGCCTGCTTGTGTTTTCCCCTTGAGTCTAGGTCTTGGAAGGGGGTTTTCCCTGAGGGTACTTGACCACTTGCCCTTATAGCTCCCAGGGGAACAACTTGCTTGTTCTTGTAGTAGTCCATCAGAGTGACGTTATTGTTTTTCCTTTTTTTCTGCTTGTCTTTCTTTCATGAAGCATCTTCTGTTCTTCTAGCAGCTCAAGGTTGGTCT
>NW_006408584.1:131002-135971 GCF_000296735.1 Chrysochloris asiatica
ATTTTGGAGAGCTTGATTATGATATGTCTTGGTGATTTTCTTTTGGATCTATTCTTCCTGGGTTTCATTGAGCTTCTTGAATGTTTATCTTTTCACTTTTCAGGATGTTAGAAAAAGTTTCTTCCAGCAGTTCTTCAACTATTTTCTGTGTGGTCTTATGTGAGTCTTTTTGTTCTGGAATGCCGGTAATTCTCAAGTTACTCCTCTTTATGTCCTCCAACATGAATCTTAGACCTTCCTCAGATTTTTTTAATCCTATTTTTTTTCTGTTTGCTCTTCTAGTTTAGTGGTTTTGAGAGATTTGTCTTCCAGATCACTAGTTCTGCCTTCCATGTCTTCTAATCTACTCCTTTGCCCTTTCAGAGTTTTGTCTATTTTTGATATTCTATTATTGATTGTTTGGACCTCTTTCTGTAGGTTTCCAAATTCATAATCTTTATGGGAGGATACAATGGCTTTGTACTAAAAGCACTGGACTAGGAACCCCAAGGTTGGGTTGGTGGTTCAAACTCACTAGCTACTCTTCAGGAGAAAGATGAGGTTTTCTGCTCCCTCACTGAATTACAACCTTAGAAACATCATGCAGGGTTGTTATGATTTGGAACTGAATCAACAGTACTTAACAACAACAATGACAGTGTTTATGGATTAAACTGCCACATCTTGATCCTGTGCAATGACTAGTGGGTTCAAGCTTTCAACCTTTTTTTATAGCAGTCAAGCACTTTAACCACTGCACAATAAGTGTTCCTAAAGAATATGATAAATTGTTTGAGTAATACTTGTATTATTCTAAAGAACAATTTGTACCAGGCCTACAACTATTTATTGTATAATGGTGGTGGTGGTTATGTGTTATGGAGCGAGTTATAGGGTATATTAACATTTGTCAAAGACACAAGTAATTAACTCTCTGGAGGATAATGTGATGTGACTAAGCAGGAGAGGAACTTAGGTAGAAAATATCAGCTAAATAAATAATTATGATTCAGGTTGGTATGTAGTAATTGCCATAAGAGAGACAAAGAAGAAACAAACAAGAGTGATTTTTTGTGTGTGTCTCAAATGACATCAAATAATTTTCATTTGAAATTGAAAACTAGAGTTATTAATTTTTATGACTAGTGTGATATTATAGGACGAGCACTAGACCACAAGATTATTTGAATTGCAAGGTGGGTGATTCAAACTCACCCAGCCACTGCTCAGAAACTATATAGAGTTGCTATGAATCAGAACCAACTCAATGGCACTTAACAATATGCCAATTTTATATCTTAAATTGCAACTTGTTCAACAATCCAAGATGCATGCTCACTTTACCCTTAGCCTTTCTTATTTGAACTACTTATTGTTAGAATATTCACAAATATTTTTAAAATTAAGGAACAGTATAATCAATGCATATGTGTTCATCTTCTTGGTTCAATAATTATCTCTTTATAGTCAGTCTCCTTTCTTTTCTATTCCACTGCATCATTAAGACCAAAACATAGAAAAATTTTTGAGTCATGCATTGATCCAAACACTAATTGCTTTTATCCAGTACAATTTTCTTTTCTCCCCAATGGACCCACTCATAACTATTCCCATCTACATGCTCCTTTTTTCATTTTACTCATAGTACTACAGATCTGATGACTCAATCCTGCCAGAAGACAGACTCTAAAGGTTAGTACCGCACACTGACCAGCTCAGAAGAACGAGCCAGATCATCTTTAACTTCCATTCCTACCTTCTCCCCTGGACAAATGGCTCCATGATGGTGTCTCCACAATGACACTGAGTGAAACCCTGTTGTACATGAAGATCATTGTTCTGCTGCACTGGTTTGAAATATTTATGTCCTTTTCTGGAAAAATCCAGGCTAAGCATTCTCAATATCATAGCTCCCCAGAAGTGGTGATTCCCTTGAAGCTAACTAGTACTAGCAGAAGTGTGACCACCCCAGGCTGGCTTTCTTATAGCTTATATTTTGGGGGCCAGAACCACATCATTCATATGAAGGTCAAGAAGTTTTTGCTGTCTAGACATTTGTCTGTGTTCACCTACACAGACCAGGGTGCACTCCTTGAAGACCAGCCTTTTATTCAGAATGACTGCTACTATCAAGGTTATGTAGAGGGGGACTTGGAGTCCCTGGTAGCCCTCAGTACCTGTTTTGGGGGCTTTCAAGGAATTCTACAGATAAATGATAGTGCTTATGAAATTAAGCCCATAATATTTTCTTCCACATCTGAGCATCTAGTATATAAGATCAATAATGATGAGACACAATTCCCATCCATGAGATATGGCTTCATGCAAGAAGAAATAGCACACCGGTTGGAGTTTCAAGATATTTCTAATTTTACGCTCAAACAAAGTGCTTATGAGGACTGGTGGACTCATGTCTGGTTTGTTACATATGTAGTCGTTGTGGACCATACTTTATATCTTCATTACGAAAGGAATACATCAAAGTTGCAAGAGGATTTATATAATGCTATCAATGTTGTAGATTCAATTTATGATGCATTGGGAGTTAATTTGTTATTGTTTGGTATTGAGATCTGGACAGAAAGAAACTTTATTGCAGTAGACAATGTAAAGAATTCTCTAGCATATTTTTGTCAATGGAAGGTCAAAAATCTTTCTCCCCGCCTGCAACATAATGTTGCACATCTTTACATGAATAAGGGATTAAGAGGATTACCTGGTTTATCATTCCTTGGAGGAATGTGTGAAATGAGTTATAATTGTGGGATTGTTTCTTACCTTAATCTAACCTTGAACAATTTTGCAATCTATGTGGCTCATGAGCTCGGTCATAGTATGGGCATGAGTCATGACACAGATACATGTACTTGTGGGAAAAAATCATGTATAATGAATCCCCGAAAAATTCCATCAATTAAATTTAGTAATTGCAGTTATGCTGAGTGGTGGAATACCATTATAAAGCATAGAAAATGTATGCATGAAAATCCACAGACAGGAAACATCCTTATAGGGAAGCGCTGTGGAAATGGTGTGGCAGAAGAAGAAGAGGAGTGTGACTGCGGATCCTACAAGAATTGCGCAAAGGATCCTTGTTGTCTGCCAAACTGTATGCTGAGTCCTGGGTCTCTTTGTGCTTTTGGACTTTGCTGCAAAGACTGCATGTTTTTGCCATCAGGGGAACTTTGCAGACAACAGGTCAATGAATGTGATCTTCCAGAATGGTGCACTGGGAAATCCCATCAGTGCCCTCAAGATTTATACGTGCAGGATGGAATCTCATGCCTAGATGAGGGCTACTGCTATGAAAAGAGATGCAATAATCGCAATGAACAATGCAAAGGAATTTTTGGGAAAGAGGCAAAGAATGCAAACCAGATATGCTACAAAGAAATGAACACTCGAGGTGATCGGTTTGGTCACTGTGGTATAAATGGCTCCATATACACCAAATGTGCTATTTCTGATATATTGTGTGGCAGAGTTCAATGTGAGAATGTGATAGAAATTCCTGTTCTAAGAGAGCATTCTACTGTACATTTTACTCACCTCAATGGTGTCTCCTGCTGGGGTACTGACTATCATTTTGGGATGACCATACCTGATATTGGTGAAGTGAAAGATGGTACAGAATGTGGCCCAGGTAATATCTGCATTCACAGAAAGTGTGTCCAATTGTCTCTTTTGAAAAGTGATTGCTCGGCTCTAACTTGTAACATGAGGGGAGTCTGTAACAATAAACATCAATGTCATTGCAATTCTGGATGGGGTCCACCCAACTGTCTGAGCAAAGGCATTGGAGGTAGTATTGATAGTGGAATACCCCCTGAAGAAAAGAACAGAATAATATACCTGATAATATTGTTGTTTATTTTGTTGTTCCTTTTAATTTTTTGTTGTATCTTTTTATGTTTTAAGAAGTCTAAAAAAGAAAATCAAAAAGTTCATACTAAACCTCAGAAAACAGAACGGAAAGCTCAGCCTCAAGCTCAGCAAAGAGAGCAAAAAAATGAGACTGAAGCTCAGCAAGAACAAAAAGTTGAGAGTCAACTTCAGCAAGGAGAACAAAAAGTTGAGACACAGCTGAAGCAAGAAAGACGAAGAGTTGAAAATCAATCTCAGAAAGAAAGACAAAGATTTCAAACACAATCTCAGAGAGGTGGACAAAGAGTTCAGATTCAGTCCTTGAAATCAAAGCAATCAGTGCGAATTCAAGGACATAAATCCATGGGCTAAGGGGAAAAACTCTATTGCATTAATATTTAGTCTCCTGCAGTAGAAATACTAGTGTACGTCTCTAGGAGATCATTGACAGAAAATATCACATATCTATTCTCTGTCAAAATCAAATTTGCTATTAAAAAAAGCAAAGAAAAGAAAATGCAATCTCTTGCATGTTTCTACTTATTTTTCATTATTGTAAAGTTTATTTTTCCTGAAATTCATCTCTTTAGATTTCCTGACCAAAGGCATGGTTTAGGGATGGTGTATCTGTTTTTTAAGGTGCTGCCTCTTACTTTCAAACTCTTTCCCTAATATATTTTGCTTTGCAATGCCAAAGAATTTCTTCTTGGACAGCTCTCACCCAATCATATTATGCCAAAAGGAAAGCTGGAAGCTGGTAAGTGTTTGCTTCTTTTACATTTCAGTAAGAGCTTTTAATTTGGTAGCAGTCATTGTTTATAGTCTCCATTTTATGTCTTTTTTTGCTAAATGACTCCCAAAACAACTTCATTGTTAGCTTCAAAAATATGAGCCAACTAGTTAGTTATATACTGTCAGAGTTCTGAGTCCCAGCTCCTTGAGATGTCTATCGATTTTCCAAGTTTCCCACAAAAGTTTAGGAGTACCTACTGCTCAGAGTTGAAAGTCCTAGCTCTATGATGCCTTTCCTATATTTTCAATATTCTAACAACCCAATGTTATTCCCTTAGCTTTCCAGGACCATTAATGAACTCTCCACCATATATATATTTTCAATATTCTAACA
>NW_006408584.1:136219-142472 GCF_000296735.1 Chrysochloris asiatica
TATGGCGCCTCCTTCAACGTGTTCTGTTTTGAACAGCTGTGCACCATTTCCTTATATATAAACCTCTCCCTTTAGAATCACAATGTAAATTTTCTTTTCTTTACTGAACCCTGAATGATACAATATTAGTACTGGCATAAAAAAGAGAGTAGGTGTCAGGAGTCATACCAGGTTTTCTGTTTCCTTATCATAGCCCTTTACCATTTGGGGAAAATTACTTAAACTTTGTCACAATTACCTTTGCAATATAAAAAGAGAAGTCAAAAACATTTTTCATTTATTCTCTGTTATTTTTGCTTCTTTATTAAACATAGATTCTTTCAATACTAGGTAGCAGCCCAATGGATCTAAAAAAAAACAATCCCAAGTACATTTTTAAAAGCTGCATTTTAAAGGTATGAGAGTGTGTGGAATCAAAAAGACTAGATAATCTAAAAACTAAAGAGAATATAAGCAATTTAGAATAGCCAGGCTCTCTCCCTCTCCCTCACTCCCTCCCCCACACTGAAGCAGTTTATCATTCTAGACATACATTGGAATCATGCTTGGCACATCTAGTTATAGAACCTATGTTGTCAAGAGAGAAACCTGAACACATAATGCTGTTTAGACAAGGCTAAAATGACAAAGTAAAAAGGTATAGCTTAAATTAAATATTAGTTTCCTTAAGCTGTATTTGTTAGGTCTAGGTTCTATGGGAGGTTGGAAAGTGAAGAATAAAATTTTAAAGAGCAAAAATCATCAGCAATCATATTATACTTGGGAAGAAATGACCTTGTAAAAGAGGGATAAACTCACACACATGTACTGTCTCCTTTTAAGACACTGTATTTGAAATTCTAAGGGTCAAGATGCTAGACAGCAGGATTGTGAAGCTCTTATTGACAGGACTTTATCTCCATGGACTAGCAGAGCTGAGGCTATTGAACTTATAATTGAAGCCCAGGAGGATCATTACTGAACAACATGGGTAAATGAGAATTAGACAAAGTTTTACGTAACTACAATGATTTATACTAATGGCTAAATGTATTTAATTTGTCAATCCCTCACCCTATCATCCATTAAAATTTCTTTTAAGTGGAAGATAAGGCCATTTATACCTTTTAATACAGGAGTTTTTGGGTGATGATAATGATTATGCACCTTATGCACCACTGTGAGTTAATGTGCCAGACTGCAAAGCCATTTGAACTGCAAGGTCGGTGGTTCGAGCTCACCAGCAGTTCCTCTGAAACCCTTTACAGGGTCACTATGGGTCAGAGCCAACTCGACAGCACTTAACAACAATTTGCTGAAAGGATGCTAAATCAAACCCACCCAGAGGCTCCTCAGAAGATAGGTTTGGGGAATCTGTTCCTGAAATCTCATAGTCTAAATATTCCACTGTACATATATGCGGTTTTCTTGAGTCTGAATCAACTTGATGGCAATTAACAATAGCAATCATCAACAATACTTATATATTAAACAACCTTTTAAACAACTTTTCTATTATATATAATGTATGTAGTTGCTGTTGTAAAGTGCCATTGAGACCGTTTTGACTCATAGTGACCCTGTATAGGGTTTCTGAGTCTGTAAATGTTTGCCGGATCAGAAAGCCTCATCTTTCTCCTGTGATCTGTTGGTAGGCTTGAACCACTGATCTTCTGATTCACAGTCCAGTGTGGATCATACAGAGTTACCATATTTCCTTCATCATGTATATTTTTGTTGTTAAGTATCATCGAGTCGGTTCTGGCCCATAGCGACCTTGTATAGGGTTTCCAAGGAGCAGCTGGTGAGTTCAAACCATCGATTTGAACAATTCTAACACTTTTGCAGTCTGGCACATTACCCTACAGCACCACACCAGCATAAAATAAAAAAGGGCAACACATTGTGGTCAATAATAGAGAGTAAAAATAATAGAAGCAAAAGAGAAACTATAAGAAATGATACAGATTTTAAAAAGATGATTACAAAATATCAAAAATTATGAGCAACATCTGGAACCTTATGAGCATCCATCTAAGGTAAAATTATTGATATTTTGCAGCTCAGAGAAAAGAAGAGTAATGTACATTAAAGATTTTTGGAAGCAGTTAGTTTAACGAACTGATAGGCCATGTGAATATCAATCTCCAAAATGCTGAGACCCGAAATAGATGGTGCCTGGCTATCACTACCAATTACTCTGAAAGGGTTCACATTAGAAAATCCTGTTTAGAGTGGGGGAAAATGTGGAACAAATTACAAAATCATAAAATGACTAGGCTTACTGCTCACATAGAGGCTAATGGAATCCTGAGACAATAACTCTTTGTCACTCTTCAGGTCTGGAAATAAACTTACCCCCATGGCTCAAATTTCAGCCAAGCTGTAGATAGGTGTGGTGTTGTAGAATAGACACTGGATTGTTTACTGAAAGGTTGGTGGTGCAAACCCACCAGTTGCTCCTCAAAAACTCAATACATTGTTGATATGAATCAGAACTGCCTTGGTGACACTTAACAACAACAAAAATAGGTATCTGGTGGGGGACAGGGTAGACAACAATACTGGTGAGGTGCACATATCATGAAATGATTGACAATTTAAAACTAGGTAGGAGGCAGCAGTTTCTTAGGGACAAAGTTCAGAAAACTTGGGATAGAAGGAGGAATGAAACAGGAAACACAGGACGAAAGTGGGTAGGGTGGTGTTGCATTGAAGGGAATACAATAGAAATTAAACAAATTATAAATTTGTTGAATGTCAAACTGATGATATTCTCTGTAAACCTTCTCATAAAAAGGAAAATAAAAATGGAAGTGGAAAAAGCACTATGATTAGTATTTAAAAGAAAATTAACAAAATAAATAAAAGAATGTAGACTTTTATAAGCAAATTGAAATCTATACAATATTACTCAAAATGTTGTTGAATTAAAAAAAATCTGAACTTAAAAATTTAAGTGGATAACTAATTGGACTGTACACTTGATGCAGCAGTGAATTTTTGGCAGTATAAACACAAAATGCTAGGCATATCATAAAAAAATGGTAAAAACTAGAGACCAAATATCCATATATAAAAGGAACAGCTATAAGATTGATGACTTCTTTTTAAAAAATGTTGGGATTCTGAAAAGGATTAAAAGACTTATTTAAATTACTTTAAAAGTACAGTAAATATCACTGTATACTTAGAATTATTGGGTTTATGAAAATATCCTTTAAAATGAATTATAAGAGAACTTTTCTTTTGACTAGCAAATGATTGCTAGAAGAACTGTACTAAAAAAAATATTAATGTTTATTCTTCAGGAAAGAAAAACATGATACTAGAAATATTATGGACTCACAAGTAGAAATGAAGTATATAAGAACAAATGTATGGCTAAATATAATTTTTTAAATGTTATTAGGTGCAGTTGAGTGGTTTCCAATTCATAGTGACCCTATATACTCAATGACTTATTAATTGAAAAGACTTTATCTCAACATTAATTGTAATTATACATTTAAAACTCATCAGATGGAATTGATGTTGTTAAGTGCCATCAAGTCGGTTCTGATGCATAGAAACCTGTATAAGGTTTCGGAAGAGCAGCTGGTGAGCTAGACAAGAATAAAATAGACTACTACATCAATGGAAAAAGACGATGGAGAAACTCAATAAATTCAGGCAGAACAAGGCCAGGGGCTAATGTAGAACAGACAACCAATTATTCATGTAAACATTCAATTTGGAGCTGAAGAAAAATTTTAAATATCCATGAGGCTCAAAGCATAATCTTGAGTGTATCTCACCTGAATTTAGAGATTACCTCAAGAATGAATGTTCTAATCGAACATTAAGCACTCCCAATGCACACACACACACAGAGGCCTTCAAAAAGTTCCTGAAAAAAATTCAGAATTTTATATTTCATTTTCAGGAACTTTTGGAAGCTCCCTCATCAATGTATATGCATGAGTATGTGTTTCAAAAAGTTCATGGATAAAACGGAATTTCTTCACAAACTTTCTGAAATACCCTTGAGTATGCGTGTGTCTCTGGGTGTAATACGATAATCCAGTAATGACATTTTGGGACACTTATTCTAGCCAAATATATTTTTTTCATATTTGTAATAAGCAATAATAGGAATCATACCAGATATCCTTGAGCAGGAACATAGATAAACAACTTTGTTAGGTGCCATCAAGTCGGTACCGACTCATAGCAACTTTATGCACAGCAGAACGAAACACTGCCTGATCCTGGGCCAGCCTCACTACTGTTGCCAAGGTTGAGTCCATCAATGCTGTCACTATTTTCTTATTTATCAGTATTTAACCTAGCATTTTTTTAGGTTAAATAAATACAATGCATTTTATTCATAAATCATGTGATCACTTTTATTTAGAATATTTCAAATAGCAAGATTTAGAAAATTAGTTTTTAAACCAAAACATCTGAAAGATAATTTAAATCAAATGACTTGATGTTAGCAGAGATTCTCACTTTGAAGTGATATCCAAGCTAATAAACTTTCAACTACAGAACTTAATACTGAATACTTTTTAGTGTTCAATAATATGAACTCTGTGATAGATTTTTGTTTATTTCTCGGTTGGTTTTGTTTTGTTTGTGTAGACTTTTCAAGAAACAAGAGACGTAGTATTTTTTGTGGTTGATTCAGCTTTTCACTGATGCTTTGTCTAAACAAGTACATTGATATTCAATTCATGTAACTGAGCAAAAACACTGAAAGATTACCAACCAAAATATTTGGCAATATTACCAAAATAAAAATCAGTTGTAAATTTACAAAATAATATTCCCATTATGATATTCAATATTACCTCTTAGGTTGACATTATATAATTAAAATGGTGCTTGCTTTATTATTATTTTCAAACTAAACAAAAATATGTGTGAATTAAAATTATGAACTATAAATGTATAAATATTAAATTTAAAATATAAACTAGAAAAACAGATGAAATAACATTGTAGAGATTGGACAACAATCAACTACATAAAGAAATCCTATTTACAATATATTCTGAGCTCTTATCGGGACAAAAAGGCATTAAATAGCTACAGGATTTCACACACTGTATTTAGCAAGTTTCTAAATACATAGGGTGGTGGTGGTGGTGGTTGTGTGCTGTGGAGTTGGTTCCAACTCATAGTGACCCTGTACAGGGTTTCCGAGGCTGTAAATCTTTATGGGAGCAGGGAGTGCTCACTAAATGGCAAAAAATAATCACTTAAATAATAATTATGCTGAATAATAACTCAATCTGATACTTGTCTATGGAATAAACATAAAGCTAGTTTAGATGTATAATTTCATATTGGGACTCTTTTTTATTTTTTATTTTAAACAAATAATAAACACAAGGCTGGTGGTTCAAACTCACCAGTCACTCCTTGGAAATCCTATACAGGATTATTGTGAGTTAGATCCGAGTTGATAGCACTTAACAACAGCAACAACAACAAATATCGCCTTAGCAGTTGCTCATTTTGTTGTTAGGTACCATCAAGTTGTTTTCCAACTCATGGAAATCCTATGTACAACAGAATGAAATTCTGCTTGGTCTAGCACTGTTTTCACAATCATTCTAATATTTAGGATCTCTGGTAGCATACCATTGTTGCAGCCATGATGTCAATCCACCTCATTGAGATTCTTCCTCATTTTCAGTGACCCTTTACTTTGTCAAGAAAAATGCCCTTCTCCATGGAACATGATACTTTCTGATAACGTGTTCAAATTACAGTAGATGAAGTCTTGCCATCTTCCCATCTAAAGAGTATTCTAACTATAATTCTTCCAACACAGATTTGTACATTCTTCTGGCAGTTAATAGTATATTCTTTTTTTTTTGCCAACACCATTTTTTCAGTTGTATCAGTTCTCCTCTGGTCTTCCCTATTTATCATTCAGCTTTGGCATGCCAGTGAGGCAAAAGAAAACAACATCTTTTTTTGTGATAGTTAAAAAGTTTTCTGTAAACTTGACTGCAAAGGATTCTCAATGGTTTGGGAGTTAAGATATAGCAATTCCCCACCATGAGATGTTATGTGGCTGCTTCCAGTATATTGTACATTCAGGAAAAACTTCCTTCCCTTTTGGGTGGACCTGGATTCTATATCTGGATTGTTATCCATCCTCTGGTTCTTTGGACTTGAACTGCTTTGCTCTATTGTCAGTTGAAATCCTGACTTCAGTCTGTTCTCCATTTATCATGATGTTGTTGATTGGTCAAGTTTTTCTTTTCTTTACATTGAG
>NW_006408584.1:152222-155677 GCF_000296735.1 Chrysochloris asiatica
ATCTTAAATGGTCAATATCTTTCCATTTTATCTCACAAGTGCTTAGGACAGAAAATGAGGAAATGAGAAGGAGAGGGACATTGGAAGAGAGACACTGAGGGAGGAAATGAGGATATAACAAACTTGTGCCCAGTTTATGTAAGAGTTAGCTCTCATGCTGTAGCTCTACTGAGATTGGCCTTCTTAAATATTCCTTGTTTTAGAACAAAATGGGAAATTTAGAAGAGAAATTGTCCTTTTGAAACAGCTTCTAACACTACACACGGTCGTTAACTTTCATAACATATTCAGCAGAAAACATTACCATGAACTTCTTGAAAGTTTACATTTTGGAAAGTTCAGGTTGGTAGTTCAGGAGAAGAGTTCAGGTAGTTAGGAAGAGACCAATTAATGGGTTTAAAGCACTAATAAACATTTTGTTCAGCCTTAGTGTAATTTTATATTCATCATTTTTGCTTTTACAGATTTTTGAGCAATGTGTCTAAAGCTTAGCAAACCAGGTACTCTTCTAGACTTGGAATTCTATAGAGCAAAGAGGAGAAAATAGAGAGAAAACAAATGGTTGATTTGGCCAATTCTTCATTTATTGATCCACTTTTAAGTATGTTTTTGATATTCATTTTCAATATTACTTAGCTAGGTCCTGCGTATAAGGAGCTCTGGTAGCATAGTGGTTACTAATTGGGCTGCGAACCTTAAGGTCAGCAGTTAGAAAATATCAGCTGTTCCATGGGAGAAAGATGAGGCTTTCTGCTCCCGTAAAAATTTACAGCCTCAGAAACCCTGTACAGGGTTGCTATGAGTCCGAACCAATTCCACAGCACATAGCCACCACCACCACCAGGTAGTATATATATATATATATATGTAAAATGTCTGTTTAGCTGAGTTAAGCAGTCATTAGGTATCAACATATTAAATATACTTTTTTACAAATTTCCATAAATAGTATGAAGTAAATCAAGAGTACCAAGAGAAGTACAAGAGTATAATGAATTCAGAATCAGGTTTCTTTGACAGGGAAACATTTAACCATTAAAAAAATATATTAAATATTATGGAAAATTAGAGGAACTCAGCAGAATAATGACTGAAACTGAATTCCCAAGGAAGCAAAGAAACAAATGATTCAAAGTTGGGTAAGACTTGATATATTCATGGAATTCAAAGAAAGCTAATATGATTAATATGCAGTTATTATTTGGAATCTTAAGAAAGCTTGACAAAGAACAAGTAAATATAACAGTGTCATATAAGCCATACAATTTCAAAAGAGCAGTATTATCCCCAAGAGATCAAATATTGATGATGGGGTAGAAAAATCTTACTTTTTTTATCGATGAAACACAGACATACACAAATAGTACATAAACAGATGTATGCTGCATCTATAGTATTAAAATGTAATAGGGTAATGATTAGAAAAAAATACATAAAAAGACCTCTAAGGATTGGGAATGAACACAAATTTGAGAAACACTAATTTGGGGTAACATTAGCTCTCGTTAGAAATAAATATAAAAATTTCACTTCCTTAAAAGCCAAAATTAAAACCAAATACATTGCCATCCAGTTGATTCTGACTCATAGAAAGCTGTATAGACAGTATTTATAGATAGTGTTTGCTAGGCTGTAAACGTTTATGGGAGCAGAAAGCACCATATTTCTCCAAAGTTACAGCTAGGTGGGTTTGAACTACCTACCTTGTGGCTAGCAGTCCTGAATTCTCAAGTTAAAGAACATAAGGTCTGCATGAAACTATTGCATTAATATGTTATAACATAAAAATGTTCTAATATTTATTAAAATGGTTAAATGCTTCCCTGTCAAAGAAACATGATTCTAAATTCATTATACTCTTGTATTTCTCTTAGTACTCTTGATTTCCTTCATAGTATTTATGTTATAACATATTAATTATGTCTGTTTGTGCATAAGCACCAGATTGCTTATCAGAATGTTAGTGGTTCAGGCCCACCAACCATTCCTCGGAAACCCTAGAAAGGATTACTATGAGTCAAAACTGACTTCACAGCACTTAATAATAGCAAGCATATTAATATAAATTTGATTAATTCCAATTTCATTTCCTTGTCTATGACTGACTGAACTGAGAAGAACAAGTTTGAAGTCCAGGTTTTCTCATAAGTATTCCAACAAATTAGATATTAAGAGTTTGCTGAGTTCATTTATACCATGTGACTAAATGAAAATGAAAATTTCAAAACTGGACCACTAAATAACATCATGTTAAAGGGAGAAAAGTGTGAAGTTGCTAACAATTTCATTTTATGTGGCTACACAATCAGTACTTATGGAAACAGCAGTTAAGAAATCAAAGAATATGTTGATGTGTTGCATTAGGCAAATTTACTGCAAAAGAGCTCTTCAAAGTGTTAAAGAGCAAAGATGTTACTTAGAAAAAGAAGGTGCACCTGACCCAAATCATGATACTGTCAATTGCCTCATAAGCGTGTAAAAGCTGGACAATAAATAAGGAAAACCATATACCAATCCATGCATTTGAATTATAGTGTTGGAGAAGAATATTAAAATTACCATGGGCTGCCAGAAGAACAAATGAATCTGTTGTAAGTACAGCCAGAATGCTGCTTAGAAGCGGGGATGGAGAGTCTTCGTCTCTTATAGTTCAGACACGTTATCAGGAGGGACCAGTTGCTGAAGAAGGACATCTTGCTTGGTAAAATGAGGCGTAGCAACAAAGACTAAGACCCCTCTAACAATATGGATTGACACAGTGGCTGCAACAATGGGCTAAAACATAATAACAATTGTGAGGATGACACAGGACCTTGTGAGGTTGACACCTGTTTTGCATAGGGTTGCTATGAATTTTAATGTTTTCACCTGTCTTGACCCAGAAGTTACACATATCACCTTGTAGAGAACTGGGAAGGGTGTGAGAGTTTTAAACTTCTTGCACCTTAACATATTAACCCTCAACAACTTCATTTATTCTGGCAGAAGACAGAAGACCCTTGAGTCAAAGATAAAGGACAGTTTATTACAATAACAGCAACAAATAGATTATCTGCAATTTTTGCCTTTGTTTCCTGAGTTCCAATCACAAATAGTGACTGTAAGATGGTCATATGTTACTTGCATGTTCAGCGGGTTGTGTTTCAGGAGAGGGACTCTGACTTTAGGGAAACTGAATTTTTTATAATGGACAATAATCATGCATACTCTTAGCTCCAAAAAGGGACACTGCCTTTCTGAAACTTTCTTTGATAAGATATTCCATACAAATAGCAAAAATCAGTGTCTCTGCTAGGCAGACATACAGTTGAAACAGATCCTGGATAACTGAGTTCTAAATATATCCATTACGCCATTCAACATCGTCTTGGCAATTTTTTCCATTTGTATGCCACTCCATTTGCTGCTCTGATTAATAAGACAAAATCCTTCATTGTTCTAGTTTTTGTTATTGT
>NW_006408584.1:158532-161599 GCF_000296735.1 Chrysochloris asiatica
TAAGTGAAGAATCTACCTTGCCCTGCACACTCTGGAACTAGGCTCCCTCTTGAAAGTTTGTAAGCCAGTGAATTTTTGCCTTTGTTACCCTCCTGCATTTTGAGTAGCCAATGTCTAAGTTGCCCATCCCTGTCAATCCTGTGTACCAAGGGAGTGGGAATGATCTTCACTGTAAAGATTCATTTCCTCTTTTGAGCTACTAATTCCATAAATATAGGTCAAGTTCATCAAATTGTAGTTGATTACTCTTTTGTTCCTCTTCTTTCTTTCTCTAGCTGAGTTCTCATTATCAAGCCATTGAATCTAGGTCAAGTGGGTACTATACTATCTGCAAATATGGGTGTTCTTGTGCATCTCCCCTCACTTCATATCATCTGGATGCTTCACTGTCTGCTCTAGTCCTCTGTGGCCATGTACCTGTCCCTGGGCCCATGAACCCCCAGGTCTCACCATACCCCTGGCCAGCCAGGTTTCAACCAAGGTTGACAGAAGTCTATTGAATGTAATCCGACTTAGCTCACAACTTCATTGCTGTTCCCCACCCCACCCCCCACTTCCCCTTATTGGTAGACCAATGTGGTCACCAGCAAGACCACATTCCTGCTTGTGTATTTCCCTTGAGTCTCATTCTTGGAAGAGGGTTTGCCCTGAGGGGACCCAACAGCTTGCCTTGATGGCTCCCTGGTGAACAACTTGCTTGTTCTTGTAGTAGTCAATCAGATTGCTGTTATTGTTTATTATTTTTCCTTCTGGTCTTTCTTTCAACAAGCATCTTCTGTCATTCTAGCTATTCTAGGCTCATCTGCTTGTCCTTTAAAGTGGTAATTTCTCAACTCAGAACATTCTGGATGAGGATTAGGATTCCTCCTATGGTCTTTATGTAATCAATGTAAAGGCTCCACAGGAATCCTCCTTCACTGTGCAAGTTCTAGTCCCATTTTAGGTATTCCAATCAGTTATAGGCTAAAGATGGATTTACAAGATTTCTATGGTGATATTTCTGGCTATTCCTTTCTCTCCCCCTCAAGTGTCTATTTTACAATAGTAGGCAAGAGAGACCAAGATTCAAAAGACAGCCAAGCATCTTAACATTACTTCCCCTCTTTTACCCATTCAAGCCATGCCTCAATCCCAAAGCCCTTTTGTTCCAAGGTTGAGCATACATCACTATTTATTTATGTCTCACTTAGCCAATTCAAACCTGCCTAAATGTTCTCCCATCTGCCTGGTTCTTCCATTCCTCTCCCCTTCTTGTGTATTGCCCCCCCCCCCAGCACTCAAACTATCCTGTGTCTATTCCCTACCCTGTGCTCTACCTTCCCCTTCTTCCCCTTACCCCACTCCCTACACACCTGATAACCAACAAATAATTTTTTCCCCTTAAAGTGTGGGTATCTTTTTCTTAAAGCTTTTATAATAATTGTCCTATGCAGCATTTCTCCTTCTGTGGCTGACTAATTTCACTCAGCATAACGTCCTCAATATCCATGCATGTTATGCGGTGGCTTGCAGCTTCCTTGTTATTCTTCAAGGTACCTTAATACTCCATTGTGTGTATGTACCAAAGTTTGTTTATACATTCTCCAGTTGATGGGCTCTTAGGCTGTGTCCATATTTTTGTTATTATAAACAGTTCTGCTATGAACATTGGTGTGCATATATCTACTTGTGTTATGGCTCATATTTCTCATGGATATATATCAAGTAGAAGAATTGCTAGATCATACGTCATTTCTATTTCCAACTTTCTGAGGAAGCGCTATATTATTTTCCAGAGTGGTTGAACCACTGTTCCAAAAAGTCTGTTCCTTTTTTACTGTTCCAGTTAAGTGAATTAAAAAGTTTTTAATTTTTAGTATGTGCCAATTTTGTCTACTTTTGTTTGTGTAGTTTTCACAATTTTTGGTAATCTGTGTGTGCCCTGTATTAGAGCCCTCAGATTTGTCCCTATTTTTTCCATTGATGGCCTTTATAATTCTGGGATTCAAACTTAGGTCTTCAGTCCATGCTGAGTTGTTTTTTGTATATGGCATGAGGTAAAGGTCTTATTTCAATCTTTTGCATATCACTTTCCAGTTCTCCAAGCTCCATCTGTTAAGAAGACTATCTCTGCCCCATATAATATATTTAGGCCCTTTGTCAAAAATCTGTTGGTTGTATGTGAATTGGTTAATTTCTGGATTCTCAATTATAGATAGGCATTTTAATAAAACCAGAATGTGAAATTTCTTTGACTCACCCTCAAGGAAATGGCTTATAATTGCAGTCTTCCCAGTGGAAGAGAGAGAGTCTTTCCTTTATGTCCATTATATTGGGAGTAGGCCACACCCCCAAGAAAACATCACTTCAGTTGGTTGGCTGCTCATACCCACTCATTATAGAATTAATCATGCCTTTTATTGGAGTCCTGGTGTGACACTGTAGGGTAAGTATTTGACTGCAAGGTTGGTGGTTCAGACTTACCAGTTGCTCTTCAGAAACCCTCTACAGGGTTGCTAAGAGCTGGAATGACTTAATAGCACTTAACAACAATGCCATTTATTAGGCTTTAACACCATAGGAATAAGCACATCTCAACTGTTAAACCTCTGTAAATCCTGGCCTAGTCATTTTGACACAGAACCCTACCAAGACATGGTATTATCAATAACTTCATATGCATGTGGAAATTAAAGAGTTAATACAGAAATGCCATAGAATAATTGATGCATTTGAGTTGTGGTGTTTAAGGATAATATTAAAAATACCATGGCTTGCCATAAGAATAATCTAATTTGTGTTTAAATAAGTACAGTCAGAATGCTCCTTGGAAGCCAGGATGGCCAGACTTTTTCTTTAATATTTTGATCATATTATCAGGAGGGACCAGTCCTTGAAGAAGGATATCATGTTTCATAAAGTGGAGGGTCAGAGAAAAAGAGGAAGATCCCACACAAGATGGATTGCACAGTGGCAGTAGCAATGGCTTCAGGCTTAACAACAATTATAAAATTGACATGGGACTGGGCAGAGTTCTGTTCTGTTATGCATAGGGTTTCTATAAGTTGGTGCTGACTGGATGACACCT
>NW_006408584.1:161774-164573 GCF_000296735.1 Chrysochloris asiatica
CAAGCAAAATCCTATTTTCATCTTATATGTCACAAATCAACAAAGCAAAAGTATTTGATGCACACATACAAAACAAAAGAAAAATACATACTCATTGAAATGTCCAAAGGCCACATTATGCAGGCCAGCCTCCTGCCCCTATGTACATGGTCTTACTCAGTCCATGGATATAGAGTCCATGGCTGCTCGTCTTTTCATGTGACTGTGTTTGCCACCATCTTTGCCATCACTGCTCTTCCCAGCAGGAATCCCACACTGTAGGCATCCTCTTCCTTAATGATGGTCTTAAGATCATCCGTTCCTGAAATGAAAGATTAAGTATTCTCTGCCCTTTTAGTTATACATCTTCTACAATTACAGTTTTGACCATCACAATACTGGTAATAATTACTCAAATTGGAATCACAAAATCGTATCAGCATCATCTTTCACCTTCTTTCTCCAGAACCATCTGGAAAAGATGAAAACTATTCAGCGGGGATTCTACCATATTTCCTTCCTTTAAACCTAAGCACACCAATGGAAGTTTATAAGTTAGACACTTCTTGCCTTTGAAGTCCCCATTTTTATAGCCAATGTATGAATTAGCCAACCCTATAAACCCAGTACACTAAAGGAAAAAGCATGTTCCATGATTTGAAGATTCTTTGGTTCTAGTTGGAATTATGGGCACCTGCATCCATAAGCAAAAGTCCAGTCCAACAAATTGTAGAAATTTACACTGGCTTACAGTATCAAACATTATCTTCATCTAGTCAGGTTGTGGCCACAAGTCAGCCCTTGCCATCCAAGTTAGGTCAAATGAGTACCAGCTGCATATTTGGGAGTTCACACATGCCTACATACACTTTAAAAACTAGCTGATCAAAACAACAATGAGATATCATCTCATACCAACAATAACAGCAAAGTTCAAAAAAGCAGAGGACAAGGATGTGGAGAGACTAGAACCCTCCTACATTGCTGGTGGGATTGCAAAATTGCCCAACCACTCTGGAAAATAGTATGGTGTTTCCTCAGAAAGTTGGAAATAGAATAACATATGACCCAGCAATTCCTCTACATGGTATATATCCACAAGAAATATGAGCCATACACCAATAGATATATGCACACCAAAGTTCATAGCATCACTATTCATTAGAGAAAAAAGATGGATACAGCTTAAGTGCCCATCAATGGAAGAATGAACACGTGAACTTTGGTACATACACACAATGGAATATTATGCTACCTTGAAGAATAACAAGGAAGCTGCAAGCTACCACATAACATGGATGAATCTTGAGGACATTATGCTGAGTGAAATTATTTAGTCACAAAGCAACAAATATTACATAAGATCATTATTGCAAAACTTTAAGAAAAGATACCTATACTAAAAGGGAAAATAAAAAATCTTTGTTGGTCACGGGTTGGGGAGGGAGTTGAAGAAGAGGTGGTAGAGGGAAGCATGGTAAAGCACAGGGTGGAGGATAGATACATCATAGTTTGGGTGTTGGGGAGGGCAATACATAAGAAAGGGAAGGGGGATGGAAGAACAAGGTAGATCGGGAACATTGAGGCAGGTATGCATGGGCTAAATGGGACAGAGGTAAATAGTGATGTATGCTCAACCTTGGAACAACATGGCTCTGTGATACAGGGATTAAGACATAGTCTTAAAAGAGGGAAAATGTTTGGATGCTTGACTGTCTTATGAATACTGGGTTTCCTTGCGCACTATTGTAAAATAGACACTTGAATGGGATAGAAAGTAATATCAGCAAACATGATTACAAAAAGCTTGTAAGGTCTTCTTTACCCTATAACTCATTGGATTACCTAAAAGGGGTTCTAGATCTTGCCCAGGAAATAGGTTTTTTACAGGGCCTTTGCAGTGTTTAGGACCATAGGTGGAATCCTGAGCCCCATCTGGAAGCTTCTGTAGTGGGACATTCCACCTGGAAAGGACAAGCAGACCAACCTGGAACAGCTAGAGCAACAGAAGATAATTCTTGAAAGAAAGAGCAACAGGAAAAATTCAAGACAAAACTGACAGTCTGATTGCCTACTACAAGAACAAGCAAGCTGTTCTCCAGGGAGCCATCAAGGCAAGCAATCAAGTCCCAGCAAGACAAACCCCCCTCTATGACTGAAACTCAAAGGGCATGGGCATTACATGGGCAGGCATGTAATCTTGCTGGCGAACATGTTGGTCTACTACTTATAGTGGAAGAAGGGGAAAGACAACTGTAAAGATATGGTCTGAGATCGACCATATTCCATAAACTCCCATTAACCTGGAGATGAGAGAGAGGGAAAAGGAAGGAGTGATTGGTCTGAAGTGTGGTGAGACCTGGGGATTCCTGAGCCCATGAACAAGGACATAGCCATGGAGGGCTAGAGCTGAGAGTGAAGCATCCAGCTGATGTGAAGTGAAGAGAGATGCACAAGAATGCCCAAACTTACAGATAGTACCCATTTGACCTAGCTTCCATGGCTGGATGATCAGAACTTGACTAAAGGAAGATAAATAAATAAATAAATAAATAAATAAATAAATAAAAATTTTGATAAAGGAAACAAGTGTAAATTGCTACAATTTGATGAGTTTGACCTATACTTATGGATGTTGCTGTTGTTGCGTGCCGTGGAGTCGGTTCCGACTCATAGCGACCCTGTACAGGGTTTCCGAGGCTGTAAATCTATACAGGAGCAGAAAGCCTCATCTTTATCCCATGGAACAGCTGGTAGTTTCGAACTGCTGACCTTGTGGTTCGCAGCCCGATTCGTAACCACTATGCTACCAGAGCTCCT
>NW_006408584.1:165178-168272 GCF_000296735.1 Chrysochloris asiatica
TGGAGAAGATTGTAATCATTGCAATGAAATCATGAGTGTAAAACCGATGTTCTCCCATGTAAACTATCATTCAATTCACAATAAACACTTAAAACAAACCAAACAGCTGAGCCTGTCACTCTCAGTCCTAGTTCCCAGGGGCTAGGTCAGGAGTTCACATAACTACCTAACCTTCAATCAGCCTTCCCTTTTCTCTCTTTCACCTTAAGGTCATTGATGAAAAGAGAATATGTCCAAATGCAGCCCATGTTTTCATTGCTGTATTTTCCCCAATTCCGTCATACATAAACCCAAGTGGTCACCAGCAAGCATACTGCTCACTGGTTTGCTAGAAGTTTCACCCTAGAAGGTTTTTTTTTTTTTTTTTTTTTTTAATTGGCCAGCTTTCTTTGTCTTGATGCCTCCAAAGCTCCCAAAGCCAAACTGCTTTTTTTCTGCATGAATCTCATATTCTCTCAGCAGTTATGAGTGGGTCTGAATGCCTTTTCAGATGTAAATGTACCAACTGTTAAGATTCTGGATGGGGCTCAGGATTCCACCTAAGGCCCCATAGACTACCAAGGTTAAAGCCAGAAGCCTATTTTTTATAGGCAAATACTAACTCCCATTTTAGGAAATCCAATCAAGCATAGACTGGAGGCTGGTTTGCAAGTTCTCTTTAATCATAATTTTCAATATTTATTTCTATCATACATGCATGATTATTTTAAAATAATAGGCAGAAGAAATCAATATCTGTAAGACAGTTAAACACATTAACCTTTTAAAACACTCAAATTCAAACTTTTCCTTTACACTGTACAGCTAGCTCACAAGCTGCTACTTGGAAACCCTATACAGGGTCCCTATTGGTCGGTATCAACTGAATGGCACTTAGCAACAACAACAACAACAACCTTATACATATGTATATGGCTTCAGGTATCTGACAGGGTGCATTTCAGCAGGCACTGGCCAGAGTTCAGCTATCCTTTTTAACCAAGGTGACATCAGCTCCAGGCAACTCCAGAAGGTGTGACTTACCCCTCTGCTGAAGTATTTTTACCCATGTCCACTTGTCCTTTCTCTTTTAAAACATCATGATTCCATTTATCTTGAACCATTGAAATGAATCCTGCTCACAGCACAAACTGCTTAAATTAAGTGAGGCCCATGTCTGACTTCCCTAACTCCACAAAGGGAAAAGAGTACCAAACTCAAAATCAGTCCAAGGCCCATTCCTATAACCAGAGGTCAGTCATGCCTCCAACCTATATCAGTACTTTCAAATTAGTCAGACTTAGGTATCAATTTTGAAAATGTATCCTTGTGTTTATGTTTCTCTAGACCCTACATAAGTAGAAAACTATCTCCATTGTGGTTATATTAAAACACATGTCTATTAGTTTTCAAATTTATGTTTCAAACACTAAAGCCAACTATGATGAAATTGAAAATTCTACCAACTTCTTCAGTCTGAAATTGATCAAACATGTGATCAGGATGTACTGATAATTACTGATAATTGGAATGCAAAGGTTGGAAACAAAAAGGAAGGTTCAATAGTTTAAAAAAACATGACCTTGGTAATAGAAATGATGCTGGAGATCACTGACTCTTTTGCAAGACCAGTGATTTCTTCATTGCAAATACTGTTTTTAAACAATATGAAAGATGATTATACACATGAACTTCACCAGAAGAAATACACAGAAATCAAATTGACTACATCTGTGGAAAGAGATCATGGAAAAGCTCCATATTATCAGTCAACACAAGTAGAGGAACAGTCTGTAAAATAGGCCATCAATTGCTCATATGCAAGTTTAGATAGAAGCTGAAGAAAATTAAAACAAATACACAAGAGACAAAATATGACCTTGAATATATCCCACTTAAATTTAGAGACCATCTCAAAAACAGATTTGATGCACTAGACACTAACGACCAAAAACCAAAAGAGTTGTGAGATGGCATCAAGGGCACTGTACGGGAAGAAAGCAGAAAAGACATAAAGAACACAAGGAAGAAAGAAAAGATCAACATGGATGCCACAAGAAATTATGGAACTTGATCTCCAGCAAGGAGATGCTAAAGCAAATTAAAGAAAGGAGGAAGTAAAAGAACTGAAAAGAACATTTCAAAAGGGCAGCTCAAGAAGATAAAATATTTTAATGAAACATGAAAAGATCTGGAGTTAGAAAGCGAAAAGGGAAGAACATGTTCAGTATTTCTCAAGTTGAAAGAGCTGAGCAAAACATTCAAGCCTAGACTTGCAATACTGAAGGATTCTTTTGGCAAAATATTAAATAATACAGAAAGCATGAAAAGAAAATGGAATGAATACAAAGTCACTGTACAAAAAAAAACAAAGGGTCACTGTTCAAACATTTCAAGAGGTAGCATACGATCAATAGCCAATGATGCTAAAGGAAGAAGTCCAATGGGCAATGATAGTATTGGGAAAGAACAAGGCATTGGGAATAGTCATCTTTTATATTGTTTAAAAAGGGTACTTGCGATGAAGAAGTTCAATTGATGGGATACAAATTGAAATCTCTCTACAAATGATGTAGCATTGAAGGCAGTCACTCATTCATAACAAAAAAATTCTGAAGACAGCTATGTTACCAACTGATCCAAAGAGATCCATATTTGTTCCCATTCCAAAGAGAGGTAACCCAATGGAATGTATAAATCATAGGACAATATTATTAACATTACATGAAGTACCATTACTCTTCTGTCAGTTTGTTGTACTGTAGTAGGTTGTATGTTGCTGTTATGCTGATTGAACAGGCAATAAAGATGTGTTGATAATTACTGGAGATTGGAATGTAAAGGTTGGAAACAAAGGGGAAGGATCAGCCTTTGAAAAACATTGCCTTGGTGATAGAAACAATGTAGGAGATCGCATGATAGAATTTTGCAAGTCCAATGACGACTTCATTGCAAATACCTTTTTTAAAAAAAAACAAACAAAATAAAAGATGACTATACATATGGGCCTCACACGATAGAATGCATGGATATCAAATTTACTACATCTGTGGAAAGAGATGGTGTAAAAGTCCATGTCATCAGCCCAAACAATGATAGGGCAGACTGTGGAACA
>NW_006408584.1:174330-176196 GCF_000296735.1 Chrysochloris asiatica
TCAAGCTCTTTCATTACTTCAAGTTCTTGTTTTTATTAACATTAGAAGTTCATTTTGCAAAGCGTTCTGCCACTTTATAAAAGGATTCAGTTTCTTCTACTTATTATAACATATTCCTTATTTCATATTAAGTCCTTACTATCAACACCCTGGTGTGGCACTGTAGGATAATGTACTGGATCACAATGTTGGTTTGAACCACAAGTTCGGTGAATTCAAATTCACGGGCTGCTCCTTGGAAATGCTATACAAGTTCGCTATGAGTCAGTACCATCTTGACAACATTTAACAACAACATCTTTAAAGTTCTGATTTCTAGTCTTCATCTATTCAAGGTGATTTTGGCTTTTTTATCACATTCCTCAAATTTCATCCAGCCTATGCCCACTACTTGTTGCTAAACCTCTGATTGATACTTAACTACTTGCTATAGCTGTACAGCTCAGGTTACATGTATCTTAATGTTCCAGAATTATATTAAAATTTCAATATGAAAGTAACAATGAAAAGATCTGTCATAATTATAAAGTCAGTGTTCCACTTTCCAGTAACTGTAACTGCATTTTTTTCCCCCAGTAGTCCCTACTCACACCCATGTATTTCATCTGGATATATTAGGTTCAAGATGGACAAAGGAATTCTTATAAGACTTACAATAACCCACTACATCACACTCTTTGATGAACATGATTCACTAAAGGGGAACTCAGCAAGCAGAGTACTCAATAACGTGGTCATTTCATTATGTTCTATGCTGATATTAGTAAAGTAAGAGAATCTAAGTGGCTACAATAGTATTAAGCTTGAATCCCCTAGGCCCTCTTTTCACTGAACTGTCATCAAGAGCATACATCTACCAGTCCAGACTGGGGCTATTGTCAAGGGGAAAGGAAAAGTAATCATGCCCAGTGATGGAAATGATGAGATAACCAATTTTCAAAACGTGTCTATATAATCCCACCACTTTTATCCTGATCATTATCCAGGAAATGTCCAAGATAAGATGATTTCTTTCAAGATAAATCTATGTGAATCAGAGTAGCTAAGGGATGTATAGTCAGATATCTTTTACAGTTGATTTTTGAATAGGTCATTGCAATGTTCCATAATACTAGATGCCAATGGATAGGAAGGAGTGTAGAAAGTTTATCAAATACCATATCTATGAGCCCTTTGTTGATTCCAATTGGAATAATCAGAAAATGAACCCTTAGCATGAATGTTTGTATGAGTATTCCAGAGAGTTTTAATAGCAGTCATGATGTGTTTCTAAATTTCACAGTCCCACATGCCTCTGCTAGGAAGACTTGAGGCTATTTAAGAGAGCCAGGGACAGTTGCCTCCCAGCACATGGTTACATGTATTTCAATAGCAAGTGTCATTTACAGGGTATCATGGATATAATTGCAACACCCAAAAGTTTAAATCATGATTCTCACTGATTTTGCAGTTATTTGATGATTCCCAGTGCTGTGATCCAATGTGCCAAACAAATTATGGGTTTAAAGGTGGGATTGTTTGTTGTTGTTAAGTGCCTCAAAATCAATTCTGATTATTAGAGACCCTGTATATGCTTTCCATGGAGCAGGTGATGGGTTTGAACCACCTACCTTCAGTTAACAGTCCATTGCTTATCCTACACTGTCACATCAAAACTCCCCTTAATCCCACCATGGCCCTCATACAATATAAAGGAGATTCCCAAGGGTGTGGCATACAACACATTCTATCTTGCAAGAGATAAAAGGAGAGAAACAACAGCAGAGAAAGAGGGACCTATTACCATCAAGAAAGAAGAGCCAAGAGTGCAGTACATTCTTTGGACCTTGGGTCCTAGATATAGGGGAACATAGATGGAAAGACACA
>NW_006408584.1:177525-179694 GCF_000296735.1 Chrysochloris asiatica
CATGCAAGTTGAATAAGTATGGTGAAAGAATACAACCTTTCATACACCTTTTTAAATTTTAAACCATTCGGCATTCCCATGCTCTGTTCGAACAACTGCTTCTTGTATTCCATCTGGTGAGGTCCATATGTATAGTCTTCTGTTATGCTGTCTAAAGAAGGTATTTGAAATGAACAAATCATTGGTTTTGCAGAATTCTATCATGTGTTCTCCAGTATCATTTCTATCACCAAGGCCATATTTTCCAACTACTGATCCTTTCTTCTTTGCTCCCAACCTTTGCATTCCAGTCACCAGTAATGATCAATACATCTTGATTGCATGTTTGATTGGTTTCAGATTGAAGAAGTTGGTAGAATTCTTCTATTTCATCCTCACTGGCTTTAATGGTTGGTGCATAAATTTGAACAATAGTGGTATTAACTGGTCTTCCCTGTTGGCCCATGGATATTATCCTATCACAGACAGCGTTGTACCTCATGTCTGAGCTGCATATGTTCATTTTGACAATGAATGTAACACCATTTCTCTTCAATTTGTCATTCCCAGCATAGTAAACCATGTGGTCGTCAGATTCAAAATGGCCAATACCAGTCCATTTTAGCTCACTAAACACGAAAATATGAATGTTTGTGCATTCCATTTCATCTTTGACAACTTCCAATTTTTCCAGATTCATACTTCTTACATTCCATGTTCCGATTTTCAGTGGATGTTTACAACTGTTTCTCTTCATTTTGAGTTGTGCCCCATCAACAAATGAAGGTCCCGCGGCTTTTCTCCCACAGGCTTTTCTCCATTCGCGTCATCACCGCCAGCTTTATTTTGAGGAGGCAGCTCTTCCCCAGTCACATTTTGAGTGCTTTCCAACCTGAGGGGCTCATTTTCCCGCATTGTATCTGACAATGTTTTTCTGCTATTCATAAGGTTTTCAGTGAGTAAAGATTCTGAAGTAGCTTATCACTCCTTCTTCCTAGTCTGTCTTTGTCTGGAAGCTCATCTGAAACCTGTCCACCATTGGTGACCCTGCTGGTATTTAAAATACCAGTGGCATAACTTTCAGAATCACAGCAATTCACAAACCATCATAGTATGACAAACTGACAGACGAGTGGTGGCTGTTTGATTTTAAGTGGAAACTGTCATTTTAGAGATTAGGATTATAGAATTTGTAGGAGGTAGATTTTGTTTCTCAAACCTCAAGTCAAATCATGGATTATAAAGTTTTAAGTAAAGGAAAATAAGATCCATGAAAATATCTTAAGAATAGTTGTACCTTAAGTCACCTTTCAGACATAAAATAATTCTGAAAACTGTTGTCAAAAAAGAGGTAGAGTCAAATCTAAGTAACTAACTTTAAAATTTTAAGGTTGTGAAGTTATTTCTAAACACATGAAAAATTTTTTATCTTTATGTTTTTAATTTATTATATTTTATGCCATCAACTAATTGAATCATACCTGGGGGATTCAAAAAGTTCATAGAAAAATTCCATTATTTTTTAATTCCATAATTCTGTGAACTTTTTGAAGCACTCTCATAGATATATTATTTATGTATTAGCCTTTGACTTGAAATCTTTCTACAATAAACATAAATTATTTGCTAGATAGTATTGTAGCTCAATTATTTAATATTTTTTAAAAAATGAAATTGGGTTAATGTGAGCAACTGCCATACTACAGGACATTAGCTTTTGTGATTTTTCTTCTTCCTGTCATCACCAGAGCTACTTAAAAGTAATTAAATGTATCTGTGACTGGCTAGTTAAGACTAATAAAATATGTTAACTTACTACAATTTTTTTAAATAGCTGCTGATTGCAAGGTCATTAGTTTGAATCTTCCAGTTTTTCCTCAAGAGAAAGATGTGCCATTCTGCTCTCCTAAAGATTAACATCCTAGGAAAATCTTTACAGTGTCACTGTGATTCAGACCCAACTCAATGGCATGCAGCCACTACCACCATTTGTTTCTATCCTAGAATAAATATATAGAATTTTTCTTATATGTTATTCTTGTAGTAAGGACCCATAGTGGCATGTTGTTGTGGTTAGGTGCCATCGATTTGGTACTGACTCATAACGAACATATGTACAACAGAACGAAACACTGCCTGGTCCTGGGCCAACCTCACAATTATTGCCACACTTGAGTCCAGTGATGCTGC
>NW_006408584.1:181484-186874 GCF_000296735.1 Chrysochloris asiatica
TGCTACGAGTCAGAATCAACTCTATGGTAGTGAGTTGAATCTCTGGGTATTCTTTATAGTCATATTTTCAAATTATAGAGAAAAGGTATTTTCTATACATTCATTTATTTTCTTAATATTCTTTCATGAAGGAGAACTGTTGATACTTTTTTAAAATTCTAAGGTATTTGTAACCTATTCATTTCTTTTATTATGAGTTTTATTAAGCTTTCAAGTAGCTACAACTATCCAGAGAGAAAAAGGTTGTGATTCTCCAGGAAAAATGGACTGTAAAAATTAATAAGCTAACTTTTTTATTTATAAACAAAATTTTGAAAAGGACCAAACTGAGAAAAGTGGATTGGCAATTTATGTTACAAAAATGCATATGTATTGTTGGTTATAAAAACAACGTGCTGTGTAGACTTTCAGCCAAATAACAATAAAAAGCTAAAAAAAAAAAGGGAAAAGAAAAGGACAGAGCTTAAATAGAGGCTGAAAAATTAGCATATGAGTTGAAAGTTCATATGGTTATGGCATGAGTTGTGAAGCTGGCACTGAATTTGAGACACTTCATTTTATGACAAAATTAAGTTTGGGTCAATGACTAATGGATATATGTTTTTTCCTTTCTTTCAAAGGGAGAAGAAAAATTATGCCACATATAAAATATAGTTGTTTGTAAGATGCACTGAGTCATTTCCTACTCTTAGCAACCCTGTATAGGGTTTCCAAGAAGCAGCAGGTGTTTTTGAACAACCAGTCCAGTGCTTAGAATACTCAAACATAAAATCATAGATAAAAATCAGAAAAATATGTACTTTATTTTTAGGATCTATCTTTGACTCATAGATATTCATCCAATGTTACCATGATTTAAAACCCTTCAATTTTATCATTTATGCATAACTTAAAAAAAATTTTAATAAAATATTTTGATTCCATATCAATAATGGTTCTGAAAGTCTTACACATGATCAATTTATATAATATATTATAATAGTATAGTAGTGTCATGTATATACTGTTGTTTTAATTGCCACATAGTTAGCCTCTGACTCATAATGACCTATGTTCAACAGGATGAAAGACTATCTGACAATACAGCTTTCCCATGATTGGTTGTGAAACAAAATATTGTAATCCATAAGGATTTCATTGGCTGATTTTCAGAACTAGATTGCCAAGGTCTTAGTCTTGATGTTTTACTGAAGCATGTTCAAAATTGCAGTAAGCTTTCACCAACATATGCGTCGTATCTATGCATAAGTTATATTGGACAGAATTAATCCAGGTATCCCACATCAAAGGTAAGAATCTGTCACTGGGCCAGTAATATATTTAAGACATTCAAAGATTTTAAGCTCTTATTAATATATGATAGCAAATGAAACCCTCTTATTTTTACTTTTACAAGTTTCATATCTGTCTGTATAAATGCATTGTGCTATGAATTACCACTGATATCCCTCAGTGATTAAATTTCAGTGTTCATATGACTTTCAGATACTATAGTTCTTGATTTGATGTAATATTTCTTCCCTTTTAAGTCACTGTGGAAGAGTCCCTCAAAAAGTCTGGCATTTCTTTTTAGGCACTCAATCTCTATTTGCAATGGGAATTTGCAAATTTATGCACAAAATTTTATGTGCAGTTACATATAACAAGAGGTAGTTGTTCAAACAGAACAAGTAGATAATGTTTGGTTTAATAAAAGGAAATGTTTATGCCAGGCTTGTATTATTTCACCATACTTGTTCAATCTGTATGCTCAGCAAATAGTCTGAGAAATTGGATTATATAAAGAAGAACATGGCATCAAGATTGGAGGCAGACTCATTAACAATTTGTGATATGCAGATGGCAAAAGTTTACTTGCTGAAAGGGAAGATGAGGTGAAATACTTATGAAGATCAATGACTATAGCCTTTAGTGTGGATTGCACCTCAATGTAAAGAAAACAAAAATCCACACAACTGGACCAATAAATAGCATCATGATAAATGGAAAAAAGATTGAAGCTGTCAAAGACTTATTGTTGCTTGGAAACACAATCAACACTCCAGTAGCAGAAGTCAAGAAATCAAATGATATATTGCATTAGGCAAATCTGTTACAAAAGAGATCTTTAATGTTTAAGATGTCACTTTAAAAACTAAGGTGCACCTGACCCAAGCCATGATATTTTCAATTGCCTCATATGCATGTGAAAGTTGGTCAATGACTGTGGAAGACCTTAGAAGAATCATTGCATTTACATTAGAGTGATAGACAAGAGCCAGAAAAACTACCAACAAATATGTGCTGGAGGAAATAAGACCAAAATACTCCTTAGAAGCAAGGATGCAGAAACTTTATGTCTCATGCTTTGGATACGTTTTTTGAGGGACAAGTCCCTAGAGAAGGACATCATGCTTGGAAATGTGGAGGGTCAGCAAATAAAAGCAAGACCAGATGGACTGATCTAGTGATAGCAAAGTGGACTCAAACATAACACTTGTGAGGATGGTTCAGGAACTGTTGTGAGTATATGATTACTAGGAGTTGAAATCAACTCACCAACACCTAACAACATATACATAATTGCTAGCAAATAGGAATGTGAATTAAATTTTGTTAGAATTACAAATCAAGATTTGTATCAAAGGCCTGGAACATAGTCTTAAACGAATTAAATATGTGTTGATGGTATTTTCATGTTGACTGTCAGTTCATCCCAAAACCACATTAATATGTTGAATTTGCATTCCTGAAAAGTTTATAGACATATCACAAGGATGAGGCACTTAGAAGAACTGGTATGGCACTGTCAGGTAAGCACTAGATTGATAACCATGAAGTCAATTGTTCAAATCCACTAGCTATTACTTGGAAACCCTATGCAGTATCTTTATGAGTTAGAATTGACTCTACAACATCCATTATAACAGCAACACCAGCATTGCTGTTAGGTGCCATCCAGCTGGTACTGATTCATAGTGACCCTATGCACAACAAAACGTAAAACTGCCCGATCCAGGGCCAGCCTCACAATTGTTGCCACATTTGAGCCCATTGATGCTGCCATTTTTCCAATCCATCTTTCTGGGGGTCTTCCTCTTTTTATCTGACCCTCCAACTTTCCAAACATGATAGCCTTCTTCAGTGACTGTTCCCTCCTGACAAT
Organism: Chrysochloris asiatica; assembly: GCF_000296735.1. Lineage (NCBI taxonomy): Eukaryota > Metazoa > Chordata > Mammalia > Afrosoricida > Chrysochloridae > Chrysochloris > Chrysochloris asiatica. The sequence continues at coordinate 184,630 of NW_006408584.1, forward strand.
ATGTCCGAAGTATGGGAGATGAAGTTTGGGCATCATGGCTTCCATGGAGAACTCTGGCTGTACCTCTTCCAACACAGATCTGTTGGTTCTTTTGCAGCCCATGGCACTTTCAATATTCTCCTCCAACACCATAACTCAAATGCATCAATTCTTGTATGGTCCTCCTTATTCATTGTCAAGCTTTCACATGCACATGAGGTTATTGAAAATACCATGGCTTGGGTCAGGCGCACCTTAGTCCTCAGGCTGACATCTTTGCTTTTCAACACTTAAAAAAGGTCTTGTGTAGCAGATTTGCCTAATGTAATACGTTGTTTGATTTCTTGGTTTCTGCTTCCATGAGTGTTGATGATTGATCCAAGAAGAATGACATCCTTGACAACTTAAATCTTTTCTCCGTTGATAAGAATGGTGTTTATTGGTCCAGTGGTGAAGATTTTCGTGTTTTTTTTTGTTTGTTTGTTTTGTTTTGTTTTTAACATTGAGATGCAATCCATACAGAAGGCTGTGCTCTTTAGTCTTCATCAGTAAATGTTTTAAGTCCTCTTCACTTTCAGCAAGCAAGGTTGTATTATCTGCTTATCACAGGTTGTTAACGAGTCTTCCTCCATTCCTGATGCCATGTTTTTCTTCATATAAACCAGTTTCTTGGATTATTTACTCAGCATACAGGTAGAATAAGTATGGTGAAAGAATACAACCCTGTCGCACACCTTACTTATTCAATGTATGTTTAGCTATTTCTCTTCATTTTGAGTTGTGCCCCATAAGCAAATGAAGGTCCCTCTGGCTTTTCTCCCACGGGCTTTACTCCATTTGCATCATCACAGTGAACTCTTCTTTGAGGAGGCAGCTCTTCCCCAGGCACATTTTGAGTGCCTTCCAACATGAGGGGATCATTTTGCTGCTACTTTAAATACTGGTTGCATAGCTTTCAGAATCACAGCAACTCACAAGCCACCACAGTATGACAAACTGACAGACATGTGGTGGCTGTTTGGTTTTAAGTGGAAATTGTCACTTTAAATTTTGAGGAGATCTGTGTGCCTGCATAGTAGACCCCTCTAGGGGTGATGGTGGATTGTCCATTCACTCAGGCATCCCCTCTAGTCACCATAATGGAGGTGCACAGACTGTGAGAGACCAATGAACAGATACCAAAAAAAAAAAAAAAAAGAATGTCCACACCTGTCAGGCATTCGTGACTGTTCTGATCCTTCCCCCACTTGGTCTTTCCCATGATGGTGGCTCTGGGAGCAGCTAAGCATCTTGAATTAGAAAGGAATGGATTTCTTGATTGTGCTATAAATTCCTGTAACTGTAAGCCTTCCAAAGCCTTCCAAGCTTCTAAATAATTCTTTATATGTGGTTCAAAGTTCTAGCACCATCCCCTGAGACTGCTTGGACCTCTATTCTGTGTTGTTGCTCATGGAGCTCCTCACTGTATGTCTACCTGATCCACCATCTTGAAAAGACATGTATAGCATTAGGCAAATCAAACAATGTATTTTATTAGGTTGCAAAATATTTATTTATAGTGCTAATGAGCAAAAGACATGAACTTGAGGACTAAGTTGTGCCTGACTTAAACCATGGTATTTTTAATGGTCTCATAGATGTGTGCAAATTGGACAATGAATAAGAAAGCCCATAGAAGAATTGATGCATTTGAATTAGAGGGTTGGAGAAGACTATTAAAAGTATCACGGACTGTCTGAAGAACAATTCTGCAACAATGTTGGAAGAATTATAGCCAAAATGCTCCTTAGAAGCCAGAATGGTGAGACTTGTCTCTCATACTTTGGACATGTTATCAGGAGGGACCAGTTCCTTAAAAAGCACATTATGCTTGGTAAAACGGAGGGTGACAAAAATAGAGGAAAACCCACAAAGAGAAGTATTGTCACAGTGGCAGCAGCAATGGGCTCAAATGTAACAACATTTGGATTTCTTGATTCTGCTACAAATTCCCCTAGCTGTAAGCCTTTCAAGCTCCTAAATATTCCTTTATATGTGGTTTAGAGTTCTAGCACCATTCCCTGAGCCTGCTTGGTCTGGTATTCCGTGTTGTTGCTGATGGAGCTCCTCACTGCACGTCTACCCAATCCACCATCTTGTTGTCCTCTCCTTTGTTGTTAGGTGCAATCAAATTATTTATGACCTATAGTGACTCTATGTACAACAGAATGAAACACCAGGCCAGCCTCACAATTGTTGCTATACTTGAGCCCATTTCTGCTGATAT
>NW_006408584.1:187019-195002 GCF_000296735.1 Chrysochloris asiatica
CACATCAGGACTCCATTTAATGATATTTATGACTGCCTTTTCCAAAACTGTAAGATTATTTCTCTTTGTTTTCCATCAGTCACCTCTTATTTTAATATCATATGCAATTTTGGAGTAACATTATATGAATCTTGGTGTGGTGCTGTAACATAAGCACTGGACTGCTAACCTCAAGGTTGGCAATTCAAATCCACCAGCTGCTCCTTGGAAACCCTCTACAGGGTCACTATGAGTTGGAACCAATTCTACAACACTTAACAACAGCAATAATATATATGACTAAAGGAGACACACTTGTTTAAACTAAGAGGCAAGTGTACAATGTGTTTGGTTTTCACTTTTCCTCCTGATTTCTCTCTCACTGAGGCAAATAATGCAAAAATTTTCTGGCAATGGATGTTCTCTTATTATTCCAGAAGTTCAGCATCACTTAACTTCTTCCTAGATAATTTTTAGAAGCTCCTGGAAGTATCATACCCGATGCTATAAGTAGTCTATTGACTCTATAGTTACTACATGAGTCTTAGCGTTTCCTTTCTCTCCTTTTGCTTAATAAACCAGCTTTTGCTGCCCTCCAAAATGCTGACTAAGCTGTTAGTGTCCACTAGAACCACTGAATCAATGGGCTACTGTAACTCTAATGTCTGCCCTGTTAACTGATCTTAGTGCTTAAGTCTATGCCAATTAGGCTGTCTACCAATTAGACCAAGATTAGACCAAGAAAGTTGCCATTATTGTGGTCTCTGTCTCCATTATTCACAAATGTTTTCATTTTGTGTTCTCAAATTATTAATATCTCATAGAAAAAAGGAGTCCAGAAGTGCAATAATTAAGTGTTCAGTTGCTAACTAAAAAGTTAGCAAACCAGCAGTTCCACAGGTGAAAGAACTTGCCATCTGCTTCTATAAAAATTACAGCCTAGAAAACAGCATGGGTAAGTTCAACTGTGCTTCATGGTATTACTGAATCAAAACTGACTCATTGGTACCCAATAACAATGTTACAGGAAAGCATTTATTCTCACCCCTCTGTCTGTATTTGTATTTCTCACTCTCACTCTAAACACTGCATCCTAGGACACAAGGATGTGAGTAAGAAGAAGAGGAGATTACTCTAAATTACAAATATCCTATTATGTTCAAAATCTTTCCTACCATCTGAAGCTCATTTTTAATTCTATCCACATTATAATTCAAATGGTTTTTGAGTTCATATCTTGTGCTAAGTACTTTTCTAAGCTATGGAGTTATATCAGTGAAAAAGTAAAAAGAAGTGCTTATCTCATGGAGCTTACCTTAGAGGGGAAGAGAAAGAAAATGAGTAAATAAAATTTTTAAGTTTTTATTCATTATGAAGTAAATAAACTATGCCAAGTTATAGAAAGTAGTAGAAGTGAGAGCATAGTTGTGCTATACATATGATGATCAGGGGTATTAAAGTTGATATATGAAGGATGAAAGGACTTAACCATGCAGGGAGTAGAATATTACAGTTAGAGGGAAGAATAGCTATAAATTCTTTAGGTAAGAATGAGCTTGGTGTTTTTGAGAAACTAAAAAGAAGCTCTTTTATCATATAATTTATATGGCTTGATTCTGTTTTACTGTACCCTCCCCCCGCCCCAGTATTCAGTTACATGTCCATATAGACTCTAATCTTCTAGAAATACCTTACACATTCCTGAATCCTGGGCTCAAGTTAAACCCCCTATACAGACCAAAATATATAGAAATTTCAAAGGCCTCAAATAATTCCCCAAAGCATAAACAAACAAAACAAAAACAAAATAACCTTAAACCCAGGTTAGGTTGTAAACTACTTTAAAATATAAACTTAAACATTTACATTTGGTAGATATCAAAATACTTTAAGAAATTGGTATCAGTATAAATTACAGCAAACCTTAAGAAGAACATGCAAAGTAAAAAAAAATCACAAAAGCAGTATATTATATGATCCCATTTATATAAAATGTGTAGAATAGGTAAATCCCTGGAAGTAGAAAGCAAATTCATAGTTTTTAGAGGCTGGTGAGAGGGAGAATGGGAAATGACTGCTAATGGATATAGAGTTTATTTTTGGAGTGATTAAAATACTCTCAAATCAGATAGTGGTGATGGTTATACCTCTGTGTGAATACACTAAAACAACACTGAGTTGTATATTTTAAAGGATGAACTTTAAATGGCAATGTGAATTATATCTATATGTTGTTGCTCTTACGTAATGTCGAGACGTTGCTGTTGTTGTTAAGTACTGACCCATAGTGACCCATAGGCTTCTGACTCATAGGATTTTCAATGACCTTGTAGTTCAAAGTAAACTTGCAGTCAGTCCAGTGCTATATCCCACAGCACCACTCCAGGACTTCTCAAACTATATAAAATCTATAATTATTGTTGCCTTTAAGTTCCATCGAGTCAGTCCCAACTGTACAGGGTTTCCAAGGATATGCGGGTGAGTTTTAACTACCGACTTTGCGGATAACAGTCCGGTCGGAACCGACTCGACGGCACTTAACAACAACAACAACTTATCCTACAGGCCACACCAGGACTGCATAATAACAATAATATTTAATAATATGTAAATAGCAATAACTTTAAACATATTTTAGGTGATAAAATCAAACAGTAATAGAATTAAAATATGTTCAATAAATAATAATGGGAGTTTCAAGATTAATTCTAAAGAATTCAAACTTTTTTGGAGAAACTAAATAGCAAAGGAAAAGATATGAAACAATTAGAATTTTTATTTTATAGATAAATAAAGCTAAGTAAGAATAAGGACTTTGTCCAAGGTAGCAAGGTAGCAACCAAGGTTGGTACATCTTAGTTTCTTAGTTCTGCTGTAAGTGAAATACCATAAATAGATGGCTTTAAGGAACAGAAATGCATTTTCTCACAATAAGAGGCTAGAAGCCCTGTTTCAGGCCACTAACTCTGGGGAAAGGTTTTCTCTTTCAGTAGGAGCTCTGGTAGAATAGTGGTTACGGATCAGGCTGTGAACCTCAAGGTCAGCAGTTCAAAACTACCAGCTGCTCTGCAGGCGAAAGATGAGGCTTTCTGTTCCCGTAAAGATTTACAGCCTCGGAAACCCTGTTCAGGGTTGCTATGGGTCAGAACCAACTCAACAGCACTTAACAACAACAAGTCTGTCATAGAAGGTCCTTGCCTCTTTTAGGCTTCTGTTTCTTGGTTCTTTGGAGATCTTTATGTGATCAGACACCAATTTTCCCCTCACTTGTACTTCCATGTCTCTGAGTACAATGTGTTATATATTTTTCTCTATAAGCTATATTGGTTTAAAAAGTATCATATGACATGTAAACTATATAATATAGCAGAAAGAGTCCCATTAACATAACATAACAGAGGGGATTTACATTTGCGTGTACAGAAGATTAGAATTTATAACATATTTTGGGGAGACACAATTTTATCCATAACAAGGTCTCAGTGTCAGGATTCTAATTCAGGTAATTAAGTCAATGCTAAAAATCTTCTTCTGGGTCCTGAGGCCTCCTTAAATATATTGTGGTCTCAGAAAAATTATGTTTCTCATATCAAATCATATAGCTAGGACACAAATATTAAAAATCTACAAGGTGTTAAAATTTTATTTTCTTAAATTATTTATGTTTTTAACATTTTTTGTTCAGGAACATAAAGCAGGGAAAATGAATGTTAAGTATTTTGAATTATTGAAATTTGAAAAACATTCAGAAAAATAGTAATAGCATTGCCTTGGCAAGAAATGTGACCTCACATTTGAAACTGTCATGGTAAAACACTTGTCTTTGCATATAGGAGATCAAGGCCCTTCTCCATTTGTTTTAGTCATCTAATTCAGGAACATCTGTTTCAATGCTATCAGTTTAACATGCAAAGTGTTTTTTGCCATGAAAACAGGCTCAATTTATATGTAAGCCATCTGTTGGGTCTGTCACCTTTATATGAAAACAAATCAATTTTACCTTGGATAAAAATTCCTACTTACCCCAAATGTTGCTCAATTGTTATTGAAAATGTACAGTTGATTTATTCATTTTCTCTAAATATTGACCACAGTCTGTGCCAAATACTCTGGTAGATTTCAAGGCTCTGATGTAGGCCAACTCAAGATGTCTTTGAAGTAAACTGCAGTCTAGATGATAAAACTAGCATGTGATTTAAATTTTTCAGTACTCATGATACATTTTACAATTGGTATATATATATGATATAAAGGAACACAGCAACAATAACAACAACAATACCCAAATCTGTTGTCATGAAGACATTTCTGACTCATGATAACCCCATGTGTTGCAAAGCAGAACTACGCTGCATATTGGAAACAAAGGCACTTTCTTCTGAGGTACTTCTGAGTGGATTCAAACCACCAATCTTTGAGTTAGTAATTAAGCACTTTACCATTTGCACCTTCTCGGAACTCCATGATATTAAAGAAGAGTAATTGTATCTCTTGAACAGATAAATGGGAGAAAGTTTTGAAATAAAGTTTCTCAAGAAAGGAGTTAAGAATGCCTTTAAAAAATAATAAATTTGTAACAATTATGGAGGTGGTAATAAACTTTGATGTATAAAAATGAGGTAGCAAAAAAGACAGATAACTTCAGTGAACATTTTTGTAAACTAAATAGGAAAAAAAAAATACTGTTCAAGATTCCAGGTTAAAAAAAAAAAACACAACTCCTAGTGATAATCTAAATACTGTGCTTAAAACAAAAGAAATCAGTTTAGTTTCACAGAAGTGAGAACACAAAATTACATAAAAATTCCATTAATCTCATTATTCCCCAAACAGATAGCTAGCAACTGTAAAACAGAGCATTTAAGAGTTTGACTCTTTTGAAAGTTTTTGTTGCAAATTACCATAATTATTCAGATAGAAAAGTAAAAAAAAAAATATCACTACTGGAGCAATAAATAACATCATTTTAAATGGAGAAAACATTGAAGTTCATTTTGCTTGGATCCATTGTCAACACTTAAGGAAGCAGCAATTAAGGAATCAAACAAAGTTATTTACTGCATTAGGAAAATTTGCTGCACAAGAACTCCTTAAAGTATTCAAGAGCAAAGATGTTATTTTGAGGATTAAGGTACATCTGACTCAAACCACGATATTTTCAATAGCCTCATATGCATATGAAAGTTGGACAATGAATAAGGAAGATTATAGAAGAATTTATGCATTGAGCTAAGAAGAATATTGAAAGTATCATTGACTGCTAGAAAAACAAATAATTCTGTGTTAGAAGAAGTACTACCAGAATCCTCCTTAGAAGGAAGAAATGGAGAGACTTTGGCTCTCATACTTCAAATTCACAACAACAACAACTTCAAACTCATTATTAGGAAGGACCAGTCCCTGGAGAAGGACATCATGCTAGGTGAAGTGGAGGGTCAGCTAAAAAGAGTAATACTCCCAAAGAGATATATCAGCACAGTGGCAGCAACAATGGACTCAAGCATAACAAAGATTGTGAGTAAAGTTCAGGCCCTGGTAGTTTTTGTGCATAAAGTCACTATGAGTTGGAATAGACTTCACAGCTCCTAATAACAACAAAGCAGTTTTCAACTAATATATTACTAAACACTAACAAAGGAAAAAGAAGAAATTATTTATTGGAATATTATTACAAAATCTGAGTGGAAAAATATTTTACAATACAATGATTATTATTTGCTTAAATTCTTTAAAACTCAATATATGAAATGTCAAAATAAAGCATAAATTATATTGTTGCTGTTTAACGCCATCGAGTTAGTTTCAATTCATAGTGAGCTGGTATAGGGTTTCGAGGCTATAAATCTTCTCTGGACCAGAAAGTCTCATCTTTCTCCAATGGACCAGCTGGTGGGCTCAAACTGCCAACCTTGAAGTTCTCAGTCCTTGAAGTGCACAGTCTACAGGAAATATAATATATAAATTATTTTTATTGGCAATCTAAAAGCTTTTTCTAGTATCACCAGCCTTGTGGTTAATAGTTTACTGCTTAATGGTTTGCACCACCTAGGGGTTCCTGTATCCTTAGATACTGTTCTAAAGTTAGGTACATTGCAACACAAAATTTTGGAGATGTTGTTTTGTTGTTGTTAAGTGCCATGGAGTTGGTTCTTACTTATAACGACTCTATAGGGTTTTCCAGGAGCAGCTGGTGGGTTTGAATTGCCAATCTTGCTGTTAGTAGTCATGTGCTTATCTTATAGTGCCAAACCAGACAATGATTCTAGGATAAAGAGAACCAACGGAGCATTATCAAGTAATTCTGTCATTTACATTTACAACCTACTGACACACTACCAATTGAAAAAGAGCTGGACATTTTAAAAAAGATACTAAAACATATCACGTTGTTGTTGTTAAGTGCCATTGAGTCATTTCCAACTCTTATTGACCCTGTATAGTGTTTCTGCTGGTGAGATTGAACTGTCGACCTAGTGGTTCAAACTGATCTTGTGGCCCACAAGTGCCACACCATTTCGGTAAACAATATCTTAGGCAATTTATTTGAATTTTTCACTTGAAGAAAAATAATGCAAGAGAAATTGCCATTACAATAAGATTTAAATAATAATAATGAAGTGGAAAAAAAATACCTTTGTTTTGGAATTGTTGTTGTTGTTAAGTACCTTAGAGTCTGTTCTAACTCACAACAACCCTGTGTAAGGTTTCTGAGGAGCAGCTGGTGAGTTTGAACCACCAACCTTAAGTTCAAACCGATTTTGTGAGCCTGTGCTTCACTTATTAGGTGTCCACTGGAATCCTAACTATTGAGAGATTTGTCTTCCAGCTCACTAGTTCTTCCTTACATCTCCTCTTTTCTACTCCTTTGGGCTTTCAGTGTATTGTGTATTTCTCATATTTTATTACTTATCATTTGAACCTCTTTCTGTGGGTTTTGAATGGTTTCTAATGCTGTATCTATCATATTTGATTGTTCCTGTAGCACTTTCCTGACTTCTTCCTTATTTTTCTCAACTCCATTGTAAAGTGTTTTGAATCATTTTATCATCATTTTTCTGAATTCCTTTTCAGGCATTTCCAAGGCCTGCCCTCCTTTCAGAATGTAGTCCAGGTCTACCTCTAGGTCATTTGTCTTAGACATTTTATCTTGTTTCTGGACATGTGCTGATATGGTTGTCTGCTTTTGCTTCTTGGACATGTTTAGTGTTTATCTGTGGCCTTAATACTTAATGGAGTATGTGTTTTGGTATTGTTTATGCTTTCTGATTGCCTCCAGGTAGATGTGATCAGGATGTGGACTTCCCTTTTCACTCTTCTTATTGCTTGACTCAGAGTAACTTTTACAGGTATTGTCTGCCTTCCTGGTGTATAGCAGTTGGTATTGGTTCTTGCCTGGATTTTGGTGTTTTATAGAGTGTGATTGTAGCTTGATTATGTGGCAGTAGTTTCTGTCTGTCTCTTCTTGGGTAATATAGGGAGACAGAGTCCCCCAAAGTGAGAAGGGGGAGCATAAAACAGCAAAGCAGCAACAGCAGAATAACAAGAAAGAAAGAAAGAAAAACTACACCAAAAAACAAAATAAAATCAAAAACTAGATTGGATACTGTAGTCTATAATCGCAGAAAAGAGAGAGGAGGGAGAGAAGAGAAAAAAAAAAATATCTGTAGCCTAATATGAGTATGACTTTAATGTTCTCTTTCAACTTCTTGCCTTTAAAACTGCCTGATAAATTTCATGATGCCACTGTAGGTTGTTTTGGTATACCTAAGGATTTAATTTAATTTTCAGCCTGTTTTGTTTTTAAACTCTTTTTCCCTCTCCACACCCCTTCTTCTGGACTTTTCGCTATTGAAAAACAGTTCAGGGCCAGCTGTTGGGCTGAGAGCATCTGTGTGCATGCATGGTAGAAGAATTCACCAGTGGTGGGGTGCAGGGTATCCACTCACTCAGGCTTCCCTTCTAGAATAGAGGTGTGCAAACTGTGGGAAGGCCAATGAACAAATA
>NW_006408584.1:195102-200222 GCF_000296735.1 Chrysochloris asiatica
CCTCTAGTCACCAGAATAGAGGTGTGCAAACAGTGGGAAGGCCAATAAACAAATACAAAAAAAAAAAAAAAAAAAAAGAACAAAGCAGCACCGACAAAGTGTATTATCTATCTTTGCTCTGAGGTTCCTGAGGCATTATTCCATGGTGGGTCTGTTCCCCTGCTTGGTCTTGCTGTTTGATCTTGCCCAAGTTGTTGGCTCCAGGCTGCTGAGCCTCACAGATTAAAAAATACACTATTTCTTACTCCCGCTACAAGTTCCTCTAGCTATAAGCCTTCAAACTTTAAAAATATTCCTAGATGTGTGGTTCAGTTTTGGAGCTCTGCCCTGAACCCTCTTCACCAGGTATTCTATGGTAATGCTAAGGGCTAACTTCACTGCACCTCTACCTTATCTGCCATCAAGCCCCACCTCCTTGCACAACAATTTAAAAGGCATCCTTATACATACTCACTTTGATTCTCATAGCAACCCTGCAAAGGATACAAGATAAGTATTATTCATTCATTTTACAGGTGAGGAAACCAACCTCCAGAGGCCAGGAATGTTTGACCAAGGCGAAGCCAGAAATCTCTGGAATCTTAATTAAACAATTCATATAAATTTTCAAGTTAAGTTTCATGATAGAAAAATTAAAATTCTTGAGAGAATAAGAACTTTTACTCCTAGGACTCAAAAGAAAGTCATGAGTAAATCACTTCAAACAGCACCATTTCTAATTTGTTGGAATAGAAATGCTTTTATAGTGTTTATAAATATGAATGCATATGATATTCAAATATACATAAAGTAGAAATATTCTAATATGCCACTCATAATGAATTTGAAATATTTTACTTTTAAAAAGAGAGACAATAGATAATTTATTGCAAACAAAATATGCAACAAAGGCACTATTCCATTGGTCTTACCTTATTTGAAAGTATTTGGCCTTATAGAATAGTAACAATTAGAACTGAGTATACCTGCTATTGATGTTGTTAGTTGATATCTAGTCAATTTTTGAATGTTCAGCAAATGTCCATGTTTACAAGCAGCACTTTATGGGTTTGACGTACTGTTGATGTAATACATTCACTGAGTCAGTTAACAGTATATAGAACTATGTCACAAATGGTGAGAATATATTAGTTAAGGAATAAAGGAATAAAAGTAGAATTAAGTTTTCTTATCTTACTGCCAATAACTAGTGAAATGTAAGCTTCCCAACTCCATGGCCTTGGGCTATGTAAGCTGGTTGCAAGGGGAATATCAAGTGTTCAGGACACAATAAAGATTCCATTGAGCTGGATACTATGTCAACCATCTGTGTCTATCTATAACTATGCCTTATCATCATGCCAGTGGATCAGAAAACAAAGGAAGGAGTCATTTCAATGGCAAGTGTTATAAGATTTGATTATTGAGAGGAGAAAAAGTTTCTGCTTCACTGTAGAATTCATAGTGTATAGGTTTCTGTGGGAATCCAGAAGATCCAGTGAATGGTTTCTTAGTTCTTCTGTGATTAATGGTTATTTTAAATTTGAAAATGTACCAGGGCAACAAACACAAAGTAACCAGTTTCACATCCCTCAGGATTAAAAGTCTAGGTCTCATCATAAACTGAGCAACCTTTGCAGTTAGAATGACGGGATACAGATTGAACCAAGGAATGCCAAGATGGCATATAAACTAGTATTCCTCATATATAGACATCAATTTATTTAACTTTACACTGTAATCAAAATTCTTGTGAAATTTCTTGCCTTCCCATAGTGTCTTTTCTAGTTATTCTCAACTGAGTTTATCTCACATTTTTCTAACTCCTGTAATCTATTTTGACTGAACCAAGTGTATTAGTTATTAGATACATTCTTCTAGTGTCCTTTTTCATATTCAGGTGTATCTAAATAGATAATAAAATCATATAAACAGAAGGAACATTTGGAATCACAAATCACAAAACAGCAAATTGCACAGAGGTTGTTAAACAGAAAGTATTTAAAAAGAATTACTCAATTGACACAAGAATGAATATGATGACAAAGGAGTTATATTACTTCTTTACTACCATACTTATATCCTAAAAGTTAATAATTAAATATTTTCATAAAAATATAATTATATATTTTTTAAAGAAATTGGATATGTTTCATAAATATCTGACATAGTTAGGGAAATATTCATAGTTAATTAAAGAATAAAGTGATCATAATAAAAAAAGAAATGCCATCACTTATCTGTCAGTTTGTCAATTTGTACTGTGGTGGACAGGGTTCAGTGGAGTTTCCAGACTAAGACAGCCTACAAAGAATGAGAGGAAAACCACTTCTGAAAGGTTAACCAATGAAAGGTCAGTATTTGTTAATCTGAAAGAAGTAAAGAACAAATTCAAGCTTTGACTTGAAATATATTGAAGGATTCTATGAGTCAATATTTTTTAACTTTTTATTATGAATTGAGTGAAAGTTTACAGACAAAATCATCAACTTTACATTCAACAAATCATAAACTTTGTTGCATCTCCGTGTTTACAGCCCCCTCCATACAACAACAGCTATCCTGCTTCCTTGCTGTGGTCTCTGTTTGCATTTTACCCAGCTTCCTATCCCTTCTCAACTTTGTCCCTAGGAAAATGCTGCCATCTGATCTTGATTGCTTGACCATTCCATGGTGAGGATACCTTTCTTCAGTTGTTGTCCCTTGTCCCATAAGTCTATCTACTACTTGGCTGAAAACTGAGCCACTAGAATGAGTGCCTTTCCTGAACCTGAAGGGTGTTCAAGTGCCGTAGTCTCAGACTTCTCCAGCTACTTTCTGACCAGTAAATCCTTTTTGGTTTTCCCTTAAATAATTTTGAGTTTTGTTCCACATTTCCTCCTACTCTATTCAGGACCTCTAATATCCCTTTCAGGACATATGATAGTGGTAGTTGTTGTTGTTATTGTTAATTGCCATGGAGTCAGTTCTGACTCATCGTGACCCCTTGTGGAGCTTCCAAGGAGTGGCTGGTGAGCTTGTATCATTGACCTTGCAGTCCAGCACATTAACCCAGGGCAAGCTGGACAGAATCTATTTCTTCCCATCTCAGTGTCATAGAGACTGATGTTCACGTGTTCCATTAGTCCACTAAACTTACTGATTTGAAGTGTCTTCTATTCTTATAACTCTTCTTTCTTTCACACATTGAGAGACAAACAGCTGCACCTTAGATGGCCATTCATGAACTTTCAAGGTTTCAGACTCTTCTTAAATGTAGAACATTGTCTTTGTGGATTATGTTATGACAATTGAACATGGTGTCCCCTCCCCTGAAACTATGGTCCTGAGTCGCAAGACTCATGAACTTATGGCGTAGGATGCATGCTAATATCTAGGAAATTCTCATCATTTTGTTAACTGTATGCTCCACTATATTCTTAGCTGTGTTTGCATGAAAGATAGACACTCATGTACAAATAACCTCTTTCAAACACTTACATATTGGTCCTTTTTATGGCTGATAAAATCTTCTAATTCCATATTTTTTATATTAAAATAGCCACTATAGTTTTATTTCCATTAGTGTTTAAATCTTTCATCTTTTTACTTTTAGCCTATTTGGATATTTATACTAAAGGGGGTTAATTGTAGACAGTATATGACTGGGATTTTTTTTTTAAATCAATCTTATCATCTCTGAATTTTAATTGGACATTTAAACCACATGACTTATTGTTAAATGTTTTCTATTTTCCCACATGTCTTTTGTTCATTTGTTCATAATTTTTTGCTGTTATTATTTTAAGCTAATTCCTATTGTTACCAGAAAAGAAAAGCAAAGATTACTCTAACGAAGCAGAAAAGTAAAATTATCTTAATATGTCATGGTATATAGCCAGTTATTTTTTATTAAAATATATAATACCTGTTCTATTAGTCATATATTATCTTCTTTTAAAGAGATTTGCACTTATGCTTTTTAAGGATATTCAACTGACAATATATAAATGTTCAATAAAGAATATAAAAATCAATATTAAACTGCTAATCAAGGTTAAAATATATACAATATATTTTCCCACTCATATTACTTAATTAGTCAATTAATAATTTGCTACTGTTATCTGGCTCTTTGGCTCTGACTAAATAATACTGCCTATGTAAGTCCTTTCTTAATTTTAAACCATTTAGTGTTCCCATGTTCTGTTCAAACACTGCCTCTTGGTCCAAGTACAGACTCCTCATGAGCACAATTAAATGTTACGGAATACTTATACTACACAATGTTGTCCAAAGCTTGTTATGATCCACACAATCGAAAGCATTTGCATCATCAATAAACCACAGGTAAACATCTTTCTGATATTCTCTGCTTTCAGCCAAGATCCATCAGACATCAGCAATGATATCCCTCATTCCACAGCCTCTTCTGAACTCGGCTTAAACTTCTGGAAGTTCACTGTCAATGTATGATTGTAGCTGTTTCTGTATTACCTTTAGCAAAACTTTACTCACATGTGGTACCAAAGAGATTGTTCAATGATTTCTGCATTCTGTTGGGTCACCTCTCTTTGGAATGGGTACAAATATGGATCATTTCCAATCAATCAGCCAGAGAGTTGTCTTCCAAATTTCTTGGCACAGATGAGTGAGTGCCTTCTGTGATGCCACACTTTCTTGAAAGATTTCAATTTTGATTCTATCAATTCCTGGTGCCTTGTTCTTTGCCAATTCCTTCAATGCACCTTGGACTTCCTCCTTAAGCAACATTGGCTCTTGATTATATGCTAACTCTTGAAACGGTTGAAGATTAACCATTTCCATTTGATACAGTGACTCTGTGTATTCCTTTTATCTTCTCTTGATGCTTTCTGCATCAATAAATAATTTGCCCAGAGAATTTTTCAATAACGAAAGTTGAGGTTTGAATTTTTTCTTTAGTTCCTCCAGCTTGAGAAATGCTGAGCATTTTCTTACTGTGTGGTTTTCTGATTCCAAATATTTTCATGATTTATTGTAATATTTGGCTTTACCGTCTCGAGATGATCTTGAAATTTTCTGTTCAGCCCTTGGACCTCCTCATTTCTTCCATTTGCTTTAACATCTCTATGATGAAGAGTAAGTTTCAATGTCTCTTCTGACATCCATTTTGACCTTTT
>NW_006408584.1:201802-206274 GCF_000296735.1 Chrysochloris asiatica
TCTCTCATACTTTGGACATATTGCCAGGAGGGAGCAGTCGCTGGAAAAGGATATTATGTTTGGTAAGGTGCAGGATCAGAGGAAAAGAGGAAGACCCCTAATGAGATGGATTGGCGAAGTGGCAGAATCGATGGACTCAAGTGTGGCAACAATACTGAGGTTGGCCCAGCATCAGGCTGAAAGTAGAGAATATCAGAAAGATGTTTACCTGTGTTTTATTGACTATGCAAAGACTTTTGATTGTGTGGATCATGACAAGTTATGGACAGCATTGCGAAGTATGAGCATTCCAGAACACTTAATTGTGTTCATGAGGACGAAGAAGCAGTTGTTCAAAGAGAACATGGGAACACTGAATGGTTTAAAATTAAGAAAGGTGTGCGACAAGGTTGTATTCTTTCACCATACTTATTCAAACTGTATGCTGAGCAAATTATCCGAGAAGCTGGGCTATATGAAGAGAAACATAGCATTAGGATTGGAGGAAGACTCATTAACAACCTGCGATATGCAGATGATACAACCTTGCTCACTGAAATTGAAGAGGACTTAAAAAATTTACTGATGAAGATCAAAAACCACATCCCTTGGTATGGATTACATCTCAATGTAAAGAAAACAAAAATCCTCACCACTGGACCAATAAACAACATTTTTATCAATGTAGGAAAGATTGAAGTTGTCAAAGACTTCATTCTTCTTGGATCAACTATCAACACTAATGGAAGCAACAATCAAGAAATCAAAAAACGTATTGCATTAGGCAAATCTGCTGCACATGACCTTTTTAAAATGTTGAAGAGCAAAGATGTCAGCTTGAGGACTAAGGTTAACCTGACCCAAGCCACGATATTTTCAATAACTTCATGTACATTCTAAAGCTGGACAGTGAATAAGAAAGACCATAAAAGAATTGATGCTTTTGAGTTATAGTGTAGGAGGAGAATATTGGAAGTGTTGTGGGCTGCCAAAAGTACCAACAGATCCGTTTTGGATGAAATGCAACCAGAGTGCTCATTGGAGGCCAAGATGGCCATACTTTATCTTTCATACTTTGGACATATTGTCTAGAGGGACTGATCGCTGGAGAAGGATATTATGTTTGGTAAGGTGGAGGGTCAGAGAAAAAGAAAAGACCCCAAGCGAGATGGATTGGCCAAGTGGCAACATCGATGGACTCAAGCGTGGCAGCAGTAGTGAGGTTGGCCCAGGATCAGGCAGTGTTTTGTTGTGCTGTGCATACGGTTGCTATGGGTCGGTATTGACTCGATGGCACCTAACAACAACAATAAGTAAGTCCTGGTGTGGCACTGAAGGGTAAGCACTGGACTTCTAATCCCAAGGTTGGCAATTCAAACCCACCAATATAACAGAAGGAGTCCTGGTTTTCTTTTATTGGATAACCACAAGGTCTTACAAATCAAAACACAACTGTTCTTCGGAATCACTATACAGGGTTGCTCTGAGTCGGAGCCAACTTGACAGCACAAAACAACAGCAACAACGTGCAATGCAAAATAAAATATCATATAATTTCAGATAAACATCAGTTTTCATATTTTTATGTTAAAATAAAAAAAAATTCACACAATAATTTAGTATATTATTATATTTCCTTTAATTTCTTTTTTATTTTTCTGTGTAACAAATTGTCTGTCAAATTTTTCATCAGTCTATATAAATTACTGGATCATGTGTGGACTGAAGTAGCTTTTGTTTATGATGGCTACCAACAATTTTGCTCTTTCCTTTATAATATAATGCAGCTCTTCCTTGTAAGGTAACTTTTTTTTGCCCTTCTCACTGTTCCTGAAATTCATTCCTGCTTGAATCTGGCTTGGAATTACTCTTTTTTTTTTTTAATGTTTTATTGAGAATTATGTGATAGTTTACATGGGAAAAAATAGCTTTACATTCATCCTATTGTATATAATTTCCTTGCCATGGTTACAATCCCTTCCATGAAACATCAACCAACCAAAGGGTATACCCTGCAAGTCTGTCCCCTGGTCATCAGCACACAGCCCCTTTCCCTCTCTGGGTCTAAAGTCCCCAGCCACTCCATCTCTCCATATCATCGTTTTTGCCTCCATTTCTGGTATCACTGCTTCTCTGGGTAGGGTCCTGTTTTCTGTTCTTCTCCCTTGATGATGTTAGAGACCTCTGCTCCTAAAAAGTCAATCACTCCCCTCTTTTTGCTACAAAATGTCTACCTTTACATTTCCAACCCTCACAATCATGTTCTTATTCTTTGCTTCAAAAATATTAAGTGCTGTCAAATCTGTTCTGACTCAAAACATTCCTGTACATGTTTCTGTGGAACAGCTAGTGAGTTTTAACTACTGACATTGGAGTTAGCAGTCCAGTGCTTATCATTGTTGCTGTTAAGTATAGTCTAATTTGTTCTGATTCATAGCAGCACTATAGGGTTTATGAGGAGTAGCTAGTGAATTTGAACAACCTACCTTGTGGTTACAGTTAAGAGGATACAATCAAGATGGTGGATGGGTAGATTTGCAGTGAGCAGTTCCATCAGCAACAACACAGAATACCAGTCCAAGCAGGGTCAAGGGATGATGCTAGAACTCTGAACCACATACAAAGGAATATTTAGAAGATTGGAAGGCTTACAAGTAGGGGAATTTGTAGCAGAATCAAGAAATCCATTGCTTTATAATTCCAGTTGCTTAGCTATTCCTGGAGTCACCATCTTGGGAGAGACCAAGTGGGAGAAGTTTCAGAACAGCCACGAATGCCCAACAGAACCACGGAGATATAGATGTGGACATTCATTTATGGTATCTGTTCATTGCTCTCTTGCTGTCTGCACACCTCCATCCTGGTGACTAGAGGGGATAACTGAGCAAATGGATACCCCACACTGACACCTGGAGGGTTCTACTACGCATGTGCACAGATCCCCTTAAAATTTAAAGTGACAATTTCCACTTAAAACCAAATGGCCACCACTGTCTGTCAGTTTGTCGTACTGTGGTGGCTTGTGAGTTGCTATGATTCTGAAAGCTATGCCACTAGTATTTTAAATAACCATCAGGGTCACCTACGGTGGACAGGTTTCAGATGAGCTTCCAGACAAATACAGACTAAGAAGGAGTGATGAACTACTTCCAAATCCTTCGTCACTGAAAATCTTATGCATAGCAGAAAAACACTGTCAGATACAGTGCCAGAAAATGAGCCCATCAGGTTGGAAGGCACTCAAAATGTGACTACTGGGAAGAGCTACCTCCTCAAAGTAGAGTTGACTGTAATGATGCAAATGAAATAAAGCTCGTGGGAGAAAAGCCCGCAGGACCTTGATTTGCTGATGGGGAACAACTCAAAATAAAGAGAAACAGATGTAAACATCCATTGAAAATCAGAACATGGAATGTACAAAGTATGAATCTGGGAAAATTGGAAGTTCTCAAACATGAAATGGAATTCAAAACACCAATATCTTAGGCATTAGTGAGGTGAAATGGACTGGTATTGGCCATTTTGAATCTGACAACCACATGGTTTACTATGCCGGGAATGACAAATTGAAGAGGAATGGTGTTGCATTCATCATCAAAAAGAACATATCCAGATCAGTCATGAGGTACAATGCTGTCTGTGATAGGATACTATCCATGTGCTTACAGGGAAGCCCAGTTAATACCACTATTATTCAAATTTATGCACCAACCACTAAAGCAAGTGAGGATGAAATAGAAGAATTCTACAAACTTCTTCAATTTGAAAGTGATCAAACATGCAATCAAGATGTATTGATCATTACTGGTGATTGGAATGCAAAGGTTGGGAACAAAGAGGAAGGATCAGTAATTGGAAAATATGGCCTTGGTGATAGAAATGATGCTGGAGAATGCGTGATAGAATTCTGCAAAACCAATGTTTTGTTCATTTCAAATACCTTCTTCAGATAGCATAAGAGATGACAATACACATGGACCTACCCAGATGGAAAACATAGAAATCAAATTGACTACATCTGCGGAAAGAAATTATGGAAAAGCTACATGTCATCAGTGAAAAGAAGGCCAGAGGCAGACTGTGGAACAGACCATCAATTACTAATATGCAAATTCAAAGTGAAGCTGAAGAAAATGAAAACAAGTCCACAAGAGCCAAAATATGACCTTGAATTTAGACATCATCTGAAGAACAGATTTGATACATTAAACACTAAAGACCGAAGACTAGAAGAGTTGTGTGATGACATCAAGAACATCATACATGAAGAAAACAAAAAGTCATTAATAAGACAATAAAGAAGGAAAAGGTCAAAATGGACGTCAGAAGAGACATTGAAGCTTGCTCTTTATCATAGAGATGTTAAAGCAAATGGAAGAAATGAGGAGGTTCAAGAGCTGAAGAGAAAACTTCAAAGATCAGCTTGAGAAGATAAGCCAAATATTACAATAAATTGTACAAAGATCTGGAATCAGAAAACCAAAAAAGAAGAA
>NW_006408584.1:207946-209024 GCF_000296735.1 Chrysochloris asiatica
AACAACAACAACAACAACAACCTTGTGGTTTAAAGTGGCCTTGAGGTCGAGTATTTATCCTTTGGTGCCAACTTTACTGTCAACACTCCAGTGCTTATCATATAGTACAAAAAATAGAATGTAGAAAATAGATATGCAGGCACTCTGAAACTAGGCCAAAAGAAGTCTTTAAGTCTTTGTCTGAAACTTCTAGGATGTTCCCATTAAGAATTCTTTGAGAAAGAATTTCATGCTGTGGAGTCCATATCTAAATTCACAGTAAACAGACCCTGCTCAGCACAGCCTTCCAGCTATCTCTGCCCAGGAACTAGACACATGAGTGAATGTACTTCATGCCTTCTAGAAACACCAAACTACCTGCTGAATACCACAAAGTGAACTTTGGTCAACATCATAAGGAAAAAAATATTGCTGAACAAATTCCTGTGTTAATATCTGGACTGTAATTTTGTGAAAAGTAATTAAATGGATTTTCATTTTAAGACACTGGTTAGAATAACTTGTTATATCATAGTAAATAAGCTGATCACATTGTATCAATTAAAGTTTGGTGTAAGGAAACATCCTTTGTTTACCTATCCTGACACAGGAGTCTTCAGTTCTATTGAAGCACATGAAACATTGCAAGAAAGGGAACTTCTCTTAACATCTCAGAGAATTAACGTGGATTTTATCTGATTATGAAAAGAAATTGAAAAGGGTTTTGCTAAAAATGTTTCTGATTGATAGCTATCCCTACGATGTATAAGCTTTTCCTTTTTGCCTAAATAACGACAACAAAAAAGAAACAAAATCAAACCAACCCAAATAAAAAACCTCTCGATTAATTTTGGTTTCAGCAAGGAGTAGCATGCCTCCTTTGATGATTGGACAAGAATCTCCCTAACATTCCCTCCACCAAATTTATCTTTAATTTAAATCAGATATTTATAACAAATAAATGCACCACAAAAACAAGTATTTAGGCAGTCTAAGATCACTTGAGCTTGAAATTTTTATGGGCTTTTCTTATTGTTGTTGTTGAGTGCTGTCCAGTTGGTTCCAACTCATAGCAACTCTATATAAGGTTTCCAAGGAG
>NW_006408584.1:211759-222524 GCF_000296735.1 Chrysochloris asiatica
GATCAGCCAGGTGGCATCACTGATGGCATCAAGTGTGGCGGCGGTAGTGAGGTTGGCCCAGGGTTGGACATTGTTTCGTTCTGCTGTGCATGAGGTCGCTATGAGTCAGTTCAGACTCGATGGCACCTGACAACAACAACAACAAGGGATTGGAATGCAAAGAGGAAGGATTAGTCTTTGAAATCTATGGCCCTAGTGATAGGAACAATGCTGGAGAACTCATGATAGAATTTTGCAAGACCTTTTTTAAAGAGCATAAAAGGTGACATTACACATGGACCTCACCAGATGGAACACATAGAAATCAATTTGACTACATCTGTGGAAAGAGATAATGGAAAAATTTCATATCATCAGTTAAAACAAGACCATGGGCATAATGTGGAAGAGACCATAAACTGCTCATATGCAATTTCAAGCTGGAGCCGATGAAAATTAAACCAAGCCTATGAGAGCCAAAATATGGCTATGAACACATCTCAGTTGAATTTAGTGATCATCTCATGAACAGGTTTGATGAACTAGACCCTAATGACTAAAGATCAGAAGAGTTTTGGATTGACATCAAGAATATCATACAAAAAAAAAGCAAAAGATAATTAAGAAAACAAGAAAGAAGAAAAAGATTTAAAGGGATGTCAGAAAGGCACTGAAACTTGCCCTGCATGGTAGGGATGCTAAAGCAAATGTAAGAAACAAGGAGGTAAAAGATCTAAATAGAAATTTTCAAAGCATAGCTGGAGAAGACAAAGTCAAATATTATAATGAAATGTGGTAAGATCTGGAGTTAAAAAAGCAAAAGGAAGAACACGCTCAGCATTTCTCAAACTGAGGGAAATGACTTGCACTATTGAAGGATTCTATGGTCAAAATATTGAGTGGTGTAGAAAGCATCAAAAGAAGATGGAAGGAAAACACAGCATCAGTGTGTCAAAATGAAATTGTTGATGGTCAAACACTTCAAGAGGTAGCATAAAACCAAGAGTCCATGATATAGAAGGAAGAAGTCCAAGATGCACTTAAGGGCAATGGCAAAGAACAAGGCTCAGGGAATTTATGGAATTCAAACTGAAATCTTTCAACAAACTGATGAAATACTTGAGACACTTATCTAAACCAAGAAATTTGGAAGAAATTCTGCCTGGCCAACTGACTGTGTTCATTCCAAGAGAGTTGAGTCAGCTGAATGTGGAAATAATCAAACAATATCTTTATATCACATGCAGGTTCAATTTTGCTAAAAATTATTTTTAAAATAACTACAACAGTATATTGACAGGGAACTGCCAGAAGTTCAAGCCAGATTCAGATGACATGGAACCAGGAATAGCATTGCTGATTATAGATGGATTTGGCTGAAAGTAGACAATACCAGAAAGATGTTTGCTTTATCTTTTTTGACTATGTAAAGTCTTTAGATTGTGTGGATCATGACAAGCTGTGGACAACATTGTAGAGAATGAAATATTCTGGAACATTTAATTGTACTTATTAGCAACCTGTACATAGACAAAGAGACTGTTGTTCGAATAAAACAAGGGAACACAATGGTATAGAATTAGCAAAGTTGAGTGACAGGGTTGTATTCTATCATCATACTTTTTCAATCTGTATACTGATATAATAATCTGAGAAGCTGGATTATATAAAAGAGAATGTGGTATCAGAATTGGAAGAAAAATCATTAACAACCTGCAATATGTAGATGGTACCATCTTGCTTGCTGAAAGCGAAGAGGAATTAAAATATTTACTGATGAAGATCCAAGACCACAGCCTTTGATATGGGTTGCACCAAAAGGTAAAAACCAAAAATACTCACCACTGAACCAATAAATAACATCAAGTTAAAAGGAAAAAAATATCTGATTTTGTTCAAACCAACCATTAACACTCATGGAAGCAGCAGTCAAGAAATCAAATGATGTATTACATTAGGCAAATCTGCTGCACAAGACCTCTTTTAAAGTGTTGAAGAACAAAGATGTCAGATTTGAGAATAAGGTATTTCTGACCCAAGACATGACATTTTCAACAACATCATATGCATGTGAACGTTGGACAATGAATAAACAAGATGATAAAGGAATTTATGCATTTGTTATGATATTGGAGGAGAATATTAAAAGCAGCATGAACCATCAAAAGAACAAATAAATCTGTGTTGGAAGAAATACAGCCAGAAAGCTCCTGGGAAACCAGGATGGCCAGACTTTGCCTTTCATACTTTGAACAAATTATCAAGAGCAACCAGTACCTAGAAAAGTACATCATGCTTGGTAAGGTGGAGGTTCAGTGAAAGAAAGGAAGACCCTAATGAGATGGATTGGCACAGTGGCAGCAGAAATGGGCTCAAGTGCAGCTGAAATTCTGAGGTTTGCACAGAACCAGGAAGCAGCATTTCATTCTGTTGTGAAAAGTGTCACCATGAGTTGGAGTTGACTTGATGGCACCTAATGATAACAACAACATTTTGAAAATATTTTCAGTTTTTATTTTTTATATATTACTAGATATTATTGCTTTTAAGTGTTCTAGAGTTGTTTCTGACTCATAGTGACCCTGTATAGTGTTTCTGAAGAGTAGCTGGTGAGTTTGAACCACTGACCTTATGATTAGCAGTCCTGGGCTTATCCTTCATTGCCACATCAGGCCTCCATATATTACTGATCCTTGCTTAATTTATTTTATATTTTATTTTTGGAACTCAAGTTTGGTGTTTGCTGGTAATAGTGGGTCTCTTTTCCATATCTTGCATATGTTGAGTATTATTTATTGTTTGTTCTATCTTCCTACCCACTAATTTTCTTTCAGAATATTTAATCTATGGTTTAAATTGTTCAATGAGGGATTTTGTTGTTGCTGTTCTTGTTGTTTTTATGTCAACTATCATAGCTTTCATGTTCTATAGGTTAATCTTTATATCTACTTGACCAATTTTAGAGTTCTAGCCATGTTTAATAGATTAAAACAAATTTTTATATGTTTTACCATTTTACTTCTAATTTTGTTTTATTTTTTTACAATAATTCAAAGTGGCTTGCTTCTTTACAAGTTTTGTGTTTTTTATATTGAGTATATGTTCTTTGGAACTTTGAGGGAATTCTTTCAGATTTGGACTTAGGATACTTTACTTCAGAGTCTCAGTTCTTGGCAAATAATATTTTTCTGCTGCAACTCTGATTTAAAACTGAGACACATTTTCTTAATAAAATCTTTTGGGATATGATT
The DNA here is from genome assembly GCF_000296735.1 of Chrysochloris asiatica. NCBI lineage: Eukaryota > Metazoa > Chordata > Mammalia > Afrosoricida > Chrysochloridae > Chrysochloris > Chrysochloris asiatica. Next base: position 214,990 of record NW_006408584.1, read on the forward strand.
TTTTTTTTTCATGATTATCTCTTGTTGTAACTAGTTCTAAGATGTCTGGCTTTTAAAACAGTTCTCTTATGTCTTTGCTTGAGCTCTACTGCATGCCTCCAATTCTATCAGCATCTGATTAAAATTGCTGTCTTAGTCCAACAGGAATCAGCTGGGTATTACTGAATGCCATTCAGCTTCATTTCTCATTTGTCTTATTGAGTTCAGGCTTTCTCATCACATTGGGCCCTGAGGATAGTTGTTATTTCTTTGAAAGGTAAATTTTCCATTTAGATTTTTTTAAATGATTTTCACCATTTTAAGTATTTTTGCAATGGACATTTTTAAAAGATATTTTCACTGTCACAAATATTAAATAAATAAGACATAAATATCTTAAAGATATATGGGGGAAATTTGATCATTTCTATGTAAAGTCATTGTATTTTTATTCTATGAAATATAACAATCCATGGGATATTTATTAGCTTTATAAATATGACATGTCATCAATGTATCATATAATGTATTTATGACAAAACATGAGGGTATGAGTATATGCATCAATAAAGTATATTCCTACACTGTGATAGATCTGTAATATTTAGATCACAAATACCTCTTGCCCAATCTTCAAATTGCAGTAATACTTCACATCTGTGACTGACTTTTCTTTCCTAAACTCTGTGTAAAGAAGGCAAATATTATTTTAGAGAGGAATTAATGAATAATTGTGCTGGGTGGACTATAAGGTCAATTTGGATCTCAAGGTCAATGATTCAAACCCACCAGTGCTCCTCCAGGGTCGTTATGGGTCGGAAGCAACTCAATAGCTCTTAACAGCATAACAATGCTAAAGAATTACTGAAATGTCTGTTTTATTTCTAACCTGGAAATTTAACAATAAGATTCATGAATCTTACATCATTTCTAGTATTGTCTTTATAAAGTCCCAGAGTTGAATAAGGATGTGGAAAGACAAAAACACTTGAAATCATTTTATCCCACTGGAATTGGTTAGTTCTTTTGTTGGGATGCCAGAGTTTTTCTAATGGTATGGAGTACCTACTCTAAAAAATAAATATTGTTGTTAAGTGCCATTGAGTTGGTTCTGACATATAGCAACCTGTGTAGGGTTTCTGAGGAGGAGCTGGTAAACTTAAACCACTGACCCTGAGGTTCAAACCGACCTTGAGGTTCAGTGCTTATCCTACAGTGATACACCAGGACTCCAAAAATAGTCACTGAACAATGTCTTACATTGGGTTCCTCTCCTACAGAACCCAACTTCAATCTTTTCTTTGTTTTTCACGATGTCGTTTATTGGTCTAGTTGTGAGCAATTTTATTTTCTTTACATTGAGGTACAGTCCATAGTGAAGGCTTTAGTCTTTGATCTTCATTAGTAAGTATTTCAAATCCTTTTCAATTCCAACAAGCAAGTTTGTGTCATTTGCATATTAATATATTTTAACTAACCTTCCTTCAATTCTGATGCTACATTCTTCCTATAATCCCACTTGTTGATTATTTGCTCAGCATATAGTTTGAATAAGTAGGGTTAAAGGATACAACTCTGGTGCATATCTTTCCTGATTTTAAACCACTCTGAATTCTCTTGTTCCGTTCAAATGACTACCTCTTGGTCTATTACAGGTTATTCAGGAGCATAATTAAGCATTCTGGAATTTCCATTCTATCCATAGTTTATTATGACCTGCACAGTAGAATAACTTTGGATAGTTAATAAAGTGCAAAGAAATATCTTTTGGGCATTCTCTGTGTACAGTCAAAAGCCATCTGATGTCAACAGTGATATCCTTAGTTCCATATCCTCTTCTCAATCTGGCTTGAATTTCTGACAACTCCTTGTTGATGTACTACTGCAATCATTCTTGAATTATCTTCAGAAAAAAATTACTTGTCTATGATATTAATGACATTACTGATGATTTATGCATTCTGTTTGATCACATTTCTTTGGAATATTAAATAATTTGTAGCTCTTCCAATCAGTTGAAAAGGTAGTAGTCTTCCAAATTTCTTGACATACACAAGTGAATGCCTCCTGTGCTTACTGCAACTATTTGTTGAAATATTTCAATCTATATTTTGTCAATTCTTGGAGCCTTGTTTTTCATCAATACCTTCAGTGCAGCTTGGACTTCTTCCATAAATACTATTGGTTCTTGATTTTATACTACTTCTTGAAATGTTTGAACATTGATCAATTATTTTTAGAACACTGACTATGTGTATTGCTTCCATCTTCTTTAAAAGCTTCCTTCATCATTCAATATTTTGCTCATGGAATCCTTCAATATTTCCTGTCAGTGCTTGAGTTTTTTCTTTAGTTAGTTCAGCATGAGAGATGCTGAGTGTGTTCAACCTTTTGGCTTTCTAACTCCAGATCTTTTCACATTTCATCGTAATAATTGACTTTGTCTTCTCAAGCTGACTTTTGAAATTTTCTATTTAGCTTTTTAATTTAATCATTTCTACTCTCTTCTGACATCCATTTTTGTCTTTTCTTTATTTCCTGTCTTTTTAAATGATTTTCTGCTTTCTTCATGTGTGGTATTCTTGATGTCTTCCGACAAATTCTTTGGTTTTATGTCAATAGTGTGTAATACATCAAATCTATTTTTTGAAATAGTTTTAAATTTAGGTGGTAGTGGTGTGCCGCAGAGTTGATTCTGAGTCATAGCAACTCCGAGTAGGGTTTCTGTGGCTTTAAATCTTTTTTTTTCTTTTTTCTTTTTTCTTTTTTAACCTTGCTCCACACTCTCTGGATCTAGGCTCCCTCTTGGAAGCTTGGAAGCCAGTCACTTCTTGACTTTGTAGCCCCCATTTTGGGTAGCCAATGTCCAAGTTGCCCATTCCTGTATACTCTGTGTAAGGAGGGGTTGGGGATGATCCTCACTGTTAATATTTATTACTTCTTTTGAGCTACTGCATCCATAGGTATAGGTCAAGTTCATCAAATTGTATCAGATTACTCTTTTTTTCCCTCTTCTTTCTTCTTCTAGTTGTGTTCTGTGAGGCTTTAAATTTTTATGGGAGCAGAAAGTCTCATCTTTCTCCCATGTAACATCAATTCTGGCAGCTCTCTGTCACTGTACTTGTGCAGTGGTTTTGAGTTATCTTAAGCAAAATTTTACTTGCATATGATATTAATGATGCTATTCAATGATTCCTGCATTACACTGGATCACCTCTTTTTGGAATGGGCACAAAATAAATCTCTTCCAAGCAGTTGGCCAAGTAGCTGTCTTCCAAGTTTCTTGGCTTAGATGAGCGAGTGCCTCTAGTGCTGCATTAGTTAGTTGAAAGAGTCCAATTTATGTTCAGTCAATTCCTGGTGTATTGGTTTTTGGCAATGCATTAAGTGCACCTTTGACTTCTTCATTCAGTACCATCAGTTCTTAATCATATACTACTTCTTGACATAGTTGAACATGGACCATTTTTTTTGTTGTTACATTGACCTGACTGTGTATTTCTTCATAGTCTTGTGATTCTTTGTCATTCAATATTTTTCCCTTGAAATCCATCACAATTGCAAGTCAAGTCTGGAATTTTTCCTTCAGTTCTTTCAGCTTGAGTAATGCTTAGCATATTCTTCCCTTTTGGTTTTCTAAATCCAGGTCTTTGCACATTTTGTTAATACTTAACTTCTTCATTTCTTTCACTCACTTTAGCCTGCCCTTGCTGTAGAGTAAATTTAGATTATCTGCTGACATCCATTATAATCTTTTCTTTACTTCCTGTCTTTTTAATGACCTTTACTTTCTTCCAATCTGATGATCTTGATGTCATCCAACATCTATTTTGCTCTTCAAACTTAAGTATCTAATGCATCAAATATGTTATTTAGGTTGTCTCTAAATTCAGTTGGGATATTTCAAGGGCTTATTTTGACTCTCTAGGACTTGTTTGAATTTTCTTCAGCTTCAGCCTGAACTTGCATATGAACAGTTGATGGTCTATTTTACAGTCTGTCCCTTGCCTTATTTTGGATGATGATATTCACCTTTTTCACAGTCTCTTTCAATGGATATAGTCCATTTGAGATTTGTATATTCAATATGGTGAAAGCCATGTATAACTAGCCTTTTACATTGTTTACAAAAGGTATTTGCAATGAATAATTCATTTGTCTTGCAGAATTCTATCATGCTATCTCCAATAAATTGCTATCTATTGGACAATATTTTCCAGTTACTGGTCCTTTCATTTTGTTTCCAATCTTCCCATTCTAATCACTAGTAATTATCAATACATCTTGATTGCATGTTTGATAAATTTCCTACTGAAGAAGTTAGTAGAATTCTTCAATTTCATCTACACTACCTTTAGTGATTGCTGTGCATATTTGAATCATCATGATATTAATTGGTCTTTGTAGGTGATGGACATCATACAATCACAGACAGCATTGTCCTTCAAGATAGATCTTGAAGTATTTGTTTTAATAATGAATGCAGTGCCACTCCTTTTCAATTTGTTGCTCATAGCATATTAAACCACACGATTGTCTAAGTAAAAATAGCCAACAGCAGTTGATTTCAGCTCAGTAACACCTAGTATATTGATATTCATGTGTTCAATTTCATTAATGACAAAGTCCAATTTTCCTAGATTTACGCTTTATACATTCCACATTCTGATTTTTAATGGATGCTTGCAATTGTTTCTACTCATTTTGAGTTGCACCTCATCAGTTGATAAAGATCCTGAAAGCTTTAATCCATTCACATCATCTCAGTCAATTCTACATTGGGGAGACAGCAATTCCCCAGTCGTATTTTAGTTCCTTCAAACCTAAGAAGCTAATGTCTGGCACTATATCTGACAATATTCTGGTGTTGTTCATATTTTCATATTTCAGAATTATGTCTGAAAAGTTCTGCTGTTTTTCATTAAGTTTTCAGTGACTAATGTGGTGCTGTGGGTTAATGCAAAGCCATTTGAACTGCAAGTTTGGTGGTTCAAGCTCACCAGCTGCTCCTTAGAAACCCTATACAGGGTCGCTATGGGTCAGACCCAACTTGACGGCACTTAACATCAACAACAGCAAGTATTTAGAAGTCATTCGACTCTCTTTCTTCATTGTCTGTCTTAGCCTGGAAGCTCTGCTAAAACATGTTGTATTTAAAATAACATTGGGATAGCTGCAAGCATCACAGCAAGACACAAGTCATCACAGCACCACAAACTGATAGCCCAGTGGTGGAACCACACATATAATTCAGGAGGAAAGGTGTGAGATATTCATCTTCAAAAAGAGTATTTCAAGATCTATGTTGAAGTACAATGCTGTGTATTAAAAGCATAATATCCATATGGATACAGGGAGGGCCAGTTAATTTCACCATTATTCAAATTTCTGCGGCAAGCCCTAAAGGCAAGGATACTGAAATTGAAGAATTCTAACACATTATTCAGTCTGAAATTGATCAAACATGTAATCAAATGCATTTATAATTACTGATGATATGAAAGTTGTCAACAAAGAGAAGGATCTATAGCTGGCAAACATGGTCCTGGTGTTAAAAATTATGCTGGAGATTACAGGATAGAATTTAGCAAGGCCCATGTATTAATTATTGAAATGGTAGCTTTACATGTGGACTTCACTGAAGGAACACAATAATATAAATTGTTATGCTGTTGTTGTTAAGTGTCATTGAGTTGGTTTTGACTCATAGTGACCATATATAGACTTTCTGAGGAGCATCTGGTGAGTTTGAACCACAGACCCTGCAGTTCAAACTGACCTATTGCTCTAGTGTTTATCCTACAGAGCCAAACCAGGACTCCATAAATTGTTATATTTTAGATAAAATTTAAATGCCATTTCTACCATGTAATAAAAATAATGCAATATTAGAAAAGCTGCTTAATGAACATCTATGCATTTCAGTGTCTTCATCTTTAATTGGGATATGATGAGGAATTCCTTAGTATTTGAAATTATATACTAACATATTGTTGCTTTTAAATGGTCTCGATTGGGTTCCAACTCATTGCAACTTTGTATAGGTTTTCTGATCAGCACCTGGTGGGTTTGAACTGCCAACATTTTAGTTCACAGTCCAGTGCTTATCTTACAGTGCCACAATAGAAATTTGTATGTGTATGTAAATTATCCAGTATTGTTGTCACTGTTATTAGGTGACATCTAGTTAGTTCTGACTAATATTGACCCTGCATAGGGTTTCTTAGGAGTGGCTGAATAGTTGTTGGCCATATAAATACAATATTCTAATAATCTGTATCCCATTTTATTCTGTACTTCTGTTTTTGGAGATTCTTTACATTTTCTGTAAGGTTTTTACTCTAATTTCCACATATCCAAATTCTAAGAATTTTCTGCTTTGCTATTAAATAATCCTCCTTTCTAAACACTTTATAATATCTTATGTTCTGCATTTTGAAGTAAGGCATTTAAATTCCCATTTCCTTTAATAAATTAAGTCCCATTTAATATTATGCAAATTTTTGTTATCCTAGTGCTCACAGTCATCAAGAACAATATTTGTTATTGATTCACACGTATATCCATAGAATCATCCAATATACTACATATTATAAAAGGGTAAGTCAAAAAGTATTGCTGAAATAGAAACCTTTTTTTTTTTTTCAAACAGAAATATCCAAATATAAAGCTATTATTTCTCAACATATCCTACATCTAGGATTATATACTTCTGAACACACTATTTTCATCATGTGGTACTGTGGGTTAATGTGCTGGGCTGCAAAGTCAGTTTGTACCACAAGATCTGTGGGTTAACTCACCAACCGCTCCTCAGAAACTCTATACAGGGTCGCTATGGCTCGGAACGGATTTGATGGCACTTAACAACAATAATCCTGACTCTGTGGTGCTGCAGAATAATGCACTGGACCTTAAGATCATTTTGAACAGCAAGGTCGGCAGTTCAAAACCACCAGTGGCTCCTCAGAAACTGTACAGAGTCACTGTGGGAAAGAACTGACTCGTCGAGACTTAACAACAAACCCTGGCTCAATGGGTTAGGCATTTGACTGCTAACTAGAAGGTAGGTGGTTCTACCTACCAGCTGCTCCACAGAAGAAAGATAAGAATGTCTTCTCCCTAAAAGTTTTGGAAACCCTGTATAGTCTTCTATAGGTTGAGTCCAGTACTCATCTGTCAGTTTGTTGTACTGTGGTGGTTTTTGTGTTGTTATGATGCTGGAAGCTATGCCACCGTTATATTAAATACCAGCAGGGTACACACTGATGGACAGCTTTAGTTGAAACTCCAGACTAAGATGGACAGGGAAGAAGGAGAGATAGACTATTTCTGAAGTTTTAGACACTGAAAACTTTATGAATAGCAGTGGAACACTATCAGATAAAATGAAATATTCAATATTGCAACATGAATGTTGATGTTTTTGTTGTTAGGTGCCATCAAGTCGGCACCGGCCCATAACGACCTTATACACAGCACAACGAAACACTGCCTGATCCTGGGCCAATCTTACTACTGTTGTCACGCTTGAGTCCATCGATGCTGCCACTTGG
>NW_006408584.1:223274-226422 GCF_000296735.1 Chrysochloris asiatica
CTCAATATGGCCATGATGACACAATTGGAGTAAAGCTTTTGGGACCTTCATTTGCTGAGAGGACACAATTCAAACTGCAGAGAAACAGTTGCAAATATTAATTAATAATCAGAACTTGGAGTGTACCAAGAATGAATCTTGGAATACTTGAAGTTGTAAAAATGAAATATAATGCATGAAGATTCATATCCTAGGCATTAGTGAGCTGAAATGGACTGGTATTCGCTATTTTGAATCAGACAATCACAGGATTTACTATGCAAAAATGGCAAAATACAAAACAATGGCATCACATTTATAATTAAAGTGAGAATTTCAAGATTGACTTTGAAGTAAAATTCTAGCTGTAATAGGATAATATCCATATGCTTTTTTGAAGTTAATGCACCGGATTGCAAAGTTGGTTTGAACTACAAAATTGGTGCTTCATGCTCACCAGCTGCTCCTTGGAAACTCTATACAGGGTTGCTATGGGTTGGAATCAACTCGATGGCACTTAACAACAACAACAACAACAAAACAAATAAGACAAGTTAATGTCACAGTTACTCAAATTTACATACCAACAACTAAAGCCAATGATAATGACATTCAAGAAGTCTACAAATTTCTTCAGTCTGAAACTGATGAAGCATGCAATCAATGTGTATTGAAAATTACTGGTGATTGGAATGCAAAAGTTGGAAACAAAGAGGAAAGACAATATGACCTTGGTGACAGAAATGATTCTGGAGATCACATGATAGAATTTTGCAAGACAAATGACTTCTTCCTTACATATACATTTTTAAAAAAACATAAAACATAACTTTATACTTGAACCTCAACAGATGGAATGTACAGAAATCAAACTGACTACATCTGTGGAAAGAGGTGGTGGAAAAGCTCCATATTGTCATCCAAAAGAAGGCCAGGAGTAGACTGTGGAACAGATCATCATTTGCATATAAGCAAATACATGCTGAAGCTGAAGAATATTAACATTAGTCCTCAAAGCCAAAATTTGTCCTTGAACTTATCCCATCTGAGTTCAAAGACCATATCGAGAATATATTTGATGGCTTATAGTGTAGTGGTTACGGATCGTGTTGCTAAACTCACAGTCAGCAGTTCGAAACTCCCAGCTCTTCCACAGGAGAAAGATGAGGCTTTCTGCTCCTGTAAAGATTTACAGCCTTGGAAACCCCATGCAGAGTCGCTATGAGTATGAACCAACTCCACGGCACATAACAACAACAACAACACATGACTGAAGACCAAAAGAGTTGTAGGATGACCTCAAAGGACATAATACAGGAAGAAAGCACAAGGTCATTAAAAATATGAGAAAGAAAAATATTAAAATGGATATCAGAAGAGACTCTAAAATTTGCTTTCCAGTATGTTGTTGTTAAGTGCTGTTGAGTCGATTCTGACCCATAGTGACCTCCGTATTGGGTTTCCAAGGAGCAACTGGTGAGCTTGAACCACCCACCTTGCAGTTCAAATGACTTTGCAGTCTAACACATTAACCCACAGCACCACACCAGAACTCCACTCTCCAGTTTAGAGATGCTAAAATGAATGGAAGAAATTAGGAAGTTGAAGAGTTGAATAAAAATTTCAAAGGGCAACTCTAGAACACAAAGTCATGTTTTATAATGAAATGTGCAGAAACCTGGAGTTAGAAAACCAAAAAGAAAAAACAAATTAGCATTTCTGAAACTGAAAGAACTGAAAAAAAATTCAAGCCCAAATTTTCAATATTAACAGATTCTGTGGGCAAAATATCGAATAGTACAGAAAATATTAAAAGCACATAGAAAGAATACAGAGTCACAGTATCAAAAAGAACACATGATGTTCAAACAGTTTGAGATAGCATATGATGACGAGCTGATGGTACTGAAAGAAGTCCCAGGTGTACTGAAGTTATTCACAAAGAACAAGGCCATGGGAATTAAACAAATACAAATTTAATTATTTCAACAAATTGATGCAGTATTGGAGACACTCACTCTCCTTTGCCAAGAAATTTGGAAGACAGTTACTTGGCAAACCGATTGAAAGACATTCATATTTTTGCTCATTCCAAAGAGAGGGTACTCAACAGAATGCAGAAATAAGTGAACAATATAATTAATATCACATGAAGTAATACTTTGCTAAAAGTAATTCTAAAATGGATGCAATAATACATTATAAGGAACTACCAAGTATGTTTCAAGCTGGATTTGTTTGAGGATTTACACATTGCTGACATAAGATGGATCTGGTCTGAAAGCAAAAAATACCAGAATGATGTTTACATTTGTTTTATTGACTATGCAAAAGCTTTTGATTGTGTGAATGATGGAAAATTATGGACAACATTGAAAAGGATAAGAACAATTAATTTTGCTCATGAGCAACCTGTACATAAATCACGTGGCAGTCATTTGAACAGAACAGGGGACACTTAATGGTTTAAAATCAAGAAAGGTGTGCACCAAGATTGTATCGTTTCACTCTACTTAATCTGTACACTGGACAAATAATCAGAGAAATTGGATTACATGAAGAAGAATGTGGTATCTTCTTTTTGGATAAAAGGAAGAATCATTTACAACCTGCAATATGAAGACGATACAACCTTGCTTGCTGAAAATGAAGAGAAATAAAAGGACTTGCTGATGAAGATGAAAGACTACAGCCTTCAATTGCACTTCAATGTAAAGAAAATAAAACTCCTCACCACTGGACCATTAAATGATATCATGAGAAATAGAGAAAAGATTGAAAACTTCATTTTGCTTAGATCCAGTGTCAATACTCCTAGAAGTTGCAGTCAAGAAATCAAGTCACACATTGCATTAGACAAATCAACTGCACAAGACGTCTTTAAAATGTTCAAGAGCAAAGATGTCGGTTTGAAGCCTAAGGTGCTCCTGACCTGAACTATGGTCCTTTCAGTAGTTTTACATGCATGTGAAAGGCAGATGATGAGTAAGGAAAACCATGGAAGAACTGATACATTTCAGTTATGGTATTGGTACCATAGACTACTAGAAGAAAAAATAAGTCTGTGTTGGAAGGAGTACATCCATAATTCTCTTTGTAAATCAGAATTGAAAGATTCTGTCTCTCATAATTTGGACATATTTTCAGGATGGATAAGTCCCTGCAGAAG
>NW_006408584.1:226916-229847 GCF_000296735.1 Chrysochloris asiatica
TTTTTATGAGGCTGCACATCTTTACAGAGCAGAAAGCCTCATCTTTCTCCCATGGAACCACTGGTAGTTTTGAACTGGTGACCTTGATAGTAGCCACTATGATATCTGATATCAGAGTTCCTTATCTCATAGCATAGCCCTTATTATCTCAAAGAAAAAGCAGGTGCAATCTCGTGTGTTAAACAAACAAAAATTCTTAATGCTAGTTTCTTGTCTTTTTATTGGTAATTCAACCTTTAGTTTTCTAAAACTTTTTTTTTTTTTTTTTCTAATTAGCCTCTTGATCACCCTGTGTCCTTCAAGAAAATCTGTCAAAATTACCTCTTTGGAATTCTAAAAAAACAGTTACCATAACCTTATGAGATGACTGGCCTCTCTGCCTTGAAATTAACTGGCCCAGCAGATCCCTTCAAAAGGCACTGCTTTGAGGAGCTCACTATCATAAGGAGAAAGAGCCAGGGGTGGAGTGTATTCTTTGGACCCTGAGATCCCTGAGCATTGAACCTCCTTGAACCAGGGACAGAAAGCTGAAGAGTGGCTGAGAAACAGCAACAGCAGAACCAAGAGTCAGAGCAGGAGACACAGCAGCTAACTTGCCAGCCCATGGATTTGCTCCCAGTTCTCCAACGGAGTGCATTCCATCTTTGGGTTTTATGAGAGGAGTATCGTCAACATGCTGACCTCCTTCTGTGGGGCTCTGCATGTCTGCTTCATTACCTGCAAGCTTTCCTGTTGACACATCCAATCATTTTTTCCCCCAGATGTGCCCTGAGCTCGAGGATGCCATCATCCGCATGATCGACCATTCAAGTGGCAGACATTTGTCTACATTTATGATGCTGGCCAGGGTTTGTCCATCCTGCAGAAAGTCCTTGACACAGCTGCTGAGAAGAACTGGCATGAAACAGCAGTCAACATTTTAACAACTATGGAGGAAGGATATTGGATGCTCTTTCAGGACCTGAAGAAGAAAAAGGAGTGGCTGGTAGTGGTGTACTGTGAATCGGAGTGCTTCAATGCCATCCTGGGTCAGATTGTAAAGCTCGAGAAGAACGGCATTGGCTACCACTGTATCCTTGCAAATCTGGGCTTCTTGGACATTGCTCTAAATAAGTTCAAGGAGAGTGGAGCAAATGTGACAGGTTTCCAGCTAGTGAACTACACAGATACCATCCCAGCTAAAATCATGCAACAGTGGAAGACCAGTGATGCTTGAGACCACACCTGAGTGGACTGGAAAAGACCAAAGTACACCTCTGCACTCACCTATGATGGAGTGAAAATGATGACTGAGGCTTTCCAGAGTCTGCAGAGGCAGAGGATCCATTTCTCCCACTGGTAAAATGCTGGGGACTGTCTGGCTAACCCAGCAGTACCCTGGGAACAGGACATTGACATCCAGAGAGCGCTGCAGTAGGTGTGGTTTGAAGGCTTGACAGGAAACATGCAGTTTAATGAAAAAGGATGCCAGACCAACTACTCCCTCCAAGTGACTGAAATGAAGTATGATGGAATCTGAAAGATTGGTTACTGTAATGAAGATGATAAATTTGTCCCTGCAGCCACCAGTGCTCAAGCAGGGGTGATAATTCAAGTGTTCAGAATAGAACATACATTGTCACTACGATCCTAGAAGACCCTTACGTCATACTCAAAAAGAATGCCAACTAGTTTGAGGGAAATGATCACTACAAGAGCTACTGTGTGGATATGGTGGCAAAAATTGCCAAGCACATGGGCTACTCCTACCATCTTGAGATCATCAGCGATGGAAAATATGGAGCTCAAGATCCTGAAACCAAGGCTTGGAATGGAATGGTGAGAGAGCTTTCTATGGAAGAGCAGATGTGGCTGTGGCCCCTTAATCATCACCTTAGTCCGAGAATAGGTCATAGACTTCTCCAAATCATTGATGAGTTTGGGAATCTCCATCACGATTTAAAAAAAAAAAAAATCAAAAAATCACAGACGTCCAAGGTGGGGGTCTTCGCCTTTCTTGACCCTTTGGCTAATGAGATTTGGATATGCATCATTTTTGCCTACAGTGGAGTGAGTGTTGTCCTTTTTCTGGTCAGCCACTTCAGCCCCTATGGATGGCACAGTGAACAGTTTGAGGAAGGATGTGACCCAAAAACCAGTGATCAATCCAATAAGTTTGGGATATTCAACAGCTTATGGTTCTCCCTGGGAGCCTTCATGCAGCAAGGATGTGACATTTCCCCCAGGTCCCTGTCTGGCCACTCTGTTGGCCATGTCTGGTGGTTTTCACCTTGATTATCATCTCCTCATACACAGCCAACTTGGCTGCCTCCTGACCATAGAGAGGATGGTGTCACCGACTGAGAGTACAGAGGATCTAGCAAAGCAGACAGAAACTGCTTATGGGACACTGGAAACAGGATCCACTATGGAATTCTTCAAAGCTCTGTGCTCTGAATGACAAGCAGGAAGGAGACCAAAGTCATAACCAGCACTGACCAGACTCCTGAGTTAAAACCATCCATGTCTAACATACTACATCAAGAAAGAGCTTTCTAAGTCACATGGACTATGCCTGCCATTTTAGGAAAGGGAATGACTTGTTTGAGATTACCCATACAGTTAGGAGGAAAACTCCTTGTAATCTCCTTACAATTTATTGACATTTCTAGCCTGCAACCAATGTGTAGAGGAGGTGCCTAATATTTGTCCATGAAGCCTGTCCTATTCCCCATTCCCAATAGTTAGGATAGTTAGGAACCAGTGGATCCACAAAGCAATGTTCTCATCTCTTTATCTATACAACATAGGGTTATGGTCCCCAAAGCTTGCCCGCAGCTATGGTTTCTTCTATGCCTCACCTGTGACCTAAGACCAATGGCACACACACAATATATATATATATATATTTATCAACATAAATATAGTTGTATATATATAAGCGGGTTATGA
>NW_006408584.1:230122-233600 GCF_000296735.1 Chrysochloris asiatica
GTCATAGTTGTATACCACTATAGCATAGTGGTTGCAAGTTGCACTACAAACCTCAAGGTCGGCAATTTGAAATTACCATTGTTCCATGGGAGATAAATGAGGCTTTGTGCTCTCAGAAAGATTTTCAGCCTCAGAAATCCTATACACACTGGCTATAAGTTGGAACTGACTCAATGGCACTCAACAACAACAATATATATACGTATATTGTTGTCGTTTAATGTTGTCAAGTTGGTTCTGACTCGTAGCAACCCACTATAGTGTTTCCAAGGAACAACTGGTGAATTTGAACCACTGACTTTTTGGTTCAAATCAATCTTGGTTTGCAGTCCAGTGCTTTATACTACAGCACCACACCAGGACTCATACATATGCATACATACTCTAAGGAACTTAACAACATCAATATACATATTGTGCCTTATAGTTGGTTTTGAGTCATATAGTCCCTGTATAGGGTTTCCAAGGATCAACTGCTGAGCTTGAACCACGGACTTTGCTGTTCAAACTGACTTTGCAGTCTAACACATTAATCCACAGTCATATATATATATATATGACTCATGGTGTGTGTAAGATCAGCACTGGACTGAAAATGACAAGATCAGCAATTCGAACACACCAGCTGCTTCTCAGAAACCCTAAATTGGGTCGGTATAACTCAGAATCACTTCAACAGCACTTAAGAATTGCATACACAAACATTATTGTTGAGAGGTGCCATTGAGTCAGTACCTACTCATAGTTAATCTATTCACAACAGAACAAAACACTGCCCAGTCCTGGGCTAACCCCACAATTGTTGCCATGCTTGAGCCTATTGATGATGCAACTTTGCCATTCCATCTCTTTGGGACTCTTCCTCTTTTTATTTCTGACCCTCCACCTTACCAAGCATGATATCCCTATCCAGTGACTGGTCCCTCCTGATAATATGTCCAAAGTATGAGAGACAAAGTCTGGCCATCCTGGCATTGAATGAGCAGTTTGGCTGAACTTTTTTCAACAAAGATCTGTTTGTTCTTTTGGCAGTCCATGGTAGTTTCAATATTCTCCTCAACACCATAACTCAAATGCATCATTACTTCTATGATCTTCCTTATTCACTGTCTAACTTTCACATGCATATGCGATTATTGAAAATACCATGGCTTGGGTCAGGTGTACCTTAGTCCTTAAGCTGACATCTTTGCTCTTCAACACTTTAGAAAGGTCTTGGGCACCAGATTTGCCTAATGCAATATGTCGTTTGATTTCTTGACTGCTGCTTCCAAGAGTATTGATGGTTTATCAGAGCAAAATGAAGTCTTTGACAATTTCAATATTTTCTCTGTTAATAAGAGTATTGTTTATTAGTTCCATGGTGAGGATTTTTGTTTTCTTTACATTGAGATGAAATCCATACTGAAAGCTATCGTCTTTTATGTTCTTCAGTAAGTATTTTAAGTTCTCTTCACTTTCAGCAAGCAAGGTTGTATCATCTGAATATTGCACATTGTTAATGAGTCTTCCTCCAATCCTGATGCCATGTTTTTCATTCATATAACCAAGCTTCTCAGATTATTTGCTCAGCATACAGATTGAATAAGTAGAGCAAAACAACAATACAACCCTGTTGCACATCTTTCCTAATTTTAAACTATTCAGTGTCCCCATGTTCTGTTTGGACAACTTGCTCTTGGTCTATGTACAGGTTCCTCATGAGCACAATTAAGTGTTCCAGAATATGCATACTTCACAAAATTGTCCATAGCTTGTCATGAGCCACACAATTGAACTCCTTTGCATAGTCAATAAAGCACAGGTAAACATGTTTCTGGTTTTCTCTGCTTTCAGCCAAGGTGCATCGGACATCAGCAATGATATCCCTCAGTCCACGTCCACTTCTGAATCTGTCTTGAGCCTCTGGAAGTTCTCTGTCAATGTATGCTTGCAGCGATTTCTGTATTACCTTTAGTAAAACTGTACTCGCATGGGATATCAAAGATATTGTCCGATGATTCCACATTCCATTGGGTCACCTCTTTTTGGAATGGGCACACATACAATCTCTTCCAATCAGTTGTCCAGATAGGTGTCTTCCAAATTTCTTAGCATTGTTCAGTGAGTGTCTCCAGTGTTGCCTCACTTTCTTGAAATATTTAAATTTGTATTCCATCAATTCCTGGTGCCTTGTTCTTTGCCAATTCCTTCAATGCACATTGGACTTCTTCCTTCAGTATCATTGGCTCTTGATCATATGTTACCTCTTGAAATGTTTGACTATCAACCATTTCCTTTTGGTAAAATGACTGTGTATTCCCTCCATCTTCTTTAGATGCTTTTTGCATCATTCAATAATTTGCCCAGAGAATCCTTCAATAACTTATGATTATTTAATTACTGATGATTCCTCAAAGTATAGTTTGCAGTGATGATGCAAATGGATTAAAGCTCTCAGGACCTTCATTTGCTGATGTGGCACAACTCAAAATGAAGAGAAAAAGTTGTAAATATCCATTAATTATCAGAACATAGAATGTACAAAGTATTATTCTAGGAAATTGTAAATTGTCAAAAATGAAATGGAATGCATAAATATTGATATCCTAGGCATTAGTGAGCTGAAATGGACTGGTATTGGTCATTTTGAATTTGACAGTCACATGTTTTACTATGGTGGAAATGACAGATTGAGGAGGAATGACATGGCAGTCATCATAAAAAAAAAAGATATATCTTGAGGTACAACACTGTCTTTGACAGTATAATATCCATATGGCTATAAGGAAGACCAACGGTCGCACTAATGGAGAGGGCGGCGGCAGCTGAACGATGTGCAAGAACTGTGCAGACCTGGTGGAGATGTTAAATGAAACCCAGACCACGGAGCGGCAAGGTGAGAGGTGTCTGGAGACCAGGTTGATGTGGGGACACTGCCTAGCAGGAAGAGACTGCAGTGGCCAGCCAGGCTGTCCTACTTACCCCGCAAGGGCGCCATCCCGGGCAAGCCATTGGATCCTGGCTTTGAGGTGGGGTAGACCAACTTAGAGACCCACAAGCGCAGTCCAAAGTGTCTCATTACAACCCTGTTGCCCCTGCTGCGCTTCTGCCTCTTGACTGATGCGACATCCGAGGATGGAAATCCCACCTTTGAGCCGGACTTAAGGGCCATAGCACAAGAAGATTTGTGTTTAACAGCAACCACACAACCACCACTCGTCTGTCTGTCGTGCTGTGGTGGTTTGAATTGCTGTGATTCTGAGGGCTATGCTGCTGGTATTTTAAATAACTAGCAGGGTTACCCATGGTGGATAGGTTTCAGATGAGTTTCCAGACAAAGACAGACTAGGAAGAAAGAGTGACAAACTACTTCCAAATCGCTAGTCACTGAAAACTCTATGAATAGCAGAGAAACACTGTTAGATACAGGACCAGAAGGTGGGAAGGCACTCAGAATGTGACTGGGGGGAAAAAATGCCTCCTCAAGTAGAAAAAA
>NW_006408584.1:237172-258743 GCF_000296735.1 Chrysochloris asiatica
GTTCTGCTGTGCATGGTGTCGCTATGAGTCGGTTCTGACTCAATGGCACCTGACAACAACAACAACATAAGGAAGACCAGTTAATACTATCATTAGTAAAATTTATGCACCAACTACTAAACCATTGATGATAAAACTGAAGAATTCTACCAACTTCTTTAGTCTAAAATTGATCAAACATGCAATCAAGATGTGTTGATAATTACTTGCAATTGGAATGCAAAGGCTGGAAACAAAGAAGAAGGATCAGTAGTTTCAAAATATGGTCTTTGCAATAGAAACAATGCTGGAGATTGCATGATAGAATTTTGCAAGACCTTTGAGTTCTTTATTGCAAATGCCTCTTTAAAACAATATAAAAGATAACACACATGGACCTCATCAGATGGAATACACAAATTAAATTTACTATATCCATGGAAAGTGACAGTGGAAAAGTTCCATATCATCAGCCAAAGCAAGGCTGGGGTAGACTGTGGAACAGACCATCAATTGCTTGTATTTAAGTTCAGACAGAGGGCGAAGAAAATTAAAACACATAAACAGAGCTAAAATATGACCTTGAACAAATCCAACCTGAATTTAGAGATCATCTGAAGAACAGATTTGGTGCATAGACACTAAAGACCAAGGTCCCGACGAGTTGTGGGATGACATCAAGAACATCATACAGAAGAAAGCAAAAGGTCATTAAGAAGACAAGAACGAAGAAAAAGACCAAAATGGATGTCAGAAGATATTCTGAAACTTACTTGCCAGCACAGAGATGCTTAATGCAAATGGAAGAAATGAGGAGGTAAAAGGGCTGAACAGAAAATTTCAAAGGTCAGCTTGAGGTCTAATATTATAACAAAATGCACAAAAACCTGTAGTTAAAGGGAAGAATATGGTAAGCATTTCTCAACTGAGGGAACTGAGGAAAAATTCTAGCCTCAATTTGCAATATTAAAGGATTCTGTTGGCAAAATATTGAATGATGCAAAAAGCATCAAAAGAGATTAGATGGAATACACAGAGTCACTGTACCAAAAATAAATGCTCAATGTCCAGCCATTTCAAGCAGTACTATATGATCCTGAAGAAAAGTCCAAGGTGAACTGAAGACATCAGCAAAGAACAAGGCATCAGGAATTCTTGGAATACAAATTGAAGTCTCAACAATCTAATGAGGCACTGGAACACTCATTTATGCTAAGAAATTTGGAAGATGTGGCCAAGTGACTGTAAGAGATCCATGTTTGTGCCCATTCCACAGAGAGATGACCCAAAGGAATGTGGAAATAAACACACAATATCATTAATACTGTGTGAAAGTAAATTTTCCTAACATTAATACAAAAACGGCTGCAACCATATATTGACAGAGAACTTCCAGAGGTTAAACCCTGATTCAACACAGGACATGGAATGAGCGATATCACTGCTGGCTTCAGATGGATCTTGGCTCAAAGCAAGGAATGCCAGATAGATGTTTACCTGTGTTTTCTTGATAACAAAAAGGGTTTTGATTGTCTAGAACATGACAAGCCATGGACAACATTGCAGAGAATGAGCATTCTGGTACACTTAATCATTGTCATGAGGAACCTGTACATAGACCAAGAGTCACTTGTTCAAACAGAACAAGAGAACACTGAATGGTTTAACATAAGGAAAAGTGAGTTCCAGGGTTGTATTTTTCACCATTCAATATTTATGCTGCACAAACAATCTGGTAAACTGGATTATGTGAAGAAGAGTGTGGCATCAGAATTGAAGCAACACTCATTAACAACCTGTAATATGTAGATTATACAACCTTGCTTGGTGAAATTGAAGAGAACTTAAAATACTTACTCATGAAGAACAAAGACCATAGACTCCATGTGAGTGGTACTTCAAAATAAAGAAAACAAAAATCCAATGAAAGGAAATAAAAAACAAAACAAAAACAGCATCCATATAAATGGAGAATAGATTGAAGTTGTCAAAGACTTCAGTTTAGCCATCAACACTCATGAAAGTAGCAGTCAAGAAATCAAATGATGTATTATATTAGGCAATCCACTGCATAAGACCTCTTTAAAGTTTTGAATTGCAAAGATGTCAGTTTGAGGACTAAACTTAAATGATCCAAGCTGTGGTTATTTTCAATAAACTAATATGCATGTGACAGTTGGACTGTGAATAAGAAGACCATGGAATAATTAGTGCATTTGAGTTGTGGTATTTGAGGAGAATACATAAAATACCATGGTTTGCCAAAAGCACAAACAGATCTATGTTGGGAGAAGTACAGCCAGAATGCTTCTTGTAAACCAGGATGGCCAAACTTAGTCTCTATACATCAGACATATTATCAGGACAGACCAGTCATTGGAGATGGATATCCATTTTGGTAAAGTGGAGGGTCCCAACTTGTTGGATTGGCACAGTGGTAACAGCTATGGACTCAACTGTAGCAATGATTATGAGCTTGGTGCAGAACTTGTTGTTGTTAAGCACCGTGGAGTCGGTTTCGACTCCTAGTGACCCTGCACAGGGTTTCCGAGGCTATAAATCTTTACGGGAGCAGAATGACTCATCTTTCTCCCATGGAACTGCTGGTAGTTTTGAACTGTTGACCTTGAGGTTGGCAGCCTGACTCATAACCACTATGCTACCAGAGCTCCTTTGGTGCAGGACTCGGCAGTATTTTTTCTGTAGTGCATAGGGTTTCTATGAGTTGGTACCAACCTGGTGGCACCTAACAATAAAACAACTAAACCTAACAACAAAGCAACATCAACATTTTTTAGTGCTTTGTTCATCATTTTATAGTGCTTTGTTCATTACTACAGAGCTAATAGTTATGATGTGCTTTTATATTATATATGTTATATATAATATGTATATATTTATGTATAACTGCTGTTATGGCACTGCATGATCAGCACTGATGTGCAAACCCCAAGGCTGACAATCCTACTATCTGCTCTTTGGAAATCTTATACAGGGTTGCTACAAGTCAGAAATGACTCAGCAGCGTTTAACAGCAACAGTATATAACTTATACACATATGCATACATGTTATGTGTAGCACATATAAAATGAATGCACACCATAAGTGTTAGCTCAGTGAACAAAATACTACAAAATGAGTCAGGGCAACCAAACTAAAGCCCTATGTGTTCCTTTTATTAGATATGTAAACTTTTAAGTATTTATCACTTAAATACTCTTGGCTAAATAAGTGGGGTTGTTTTTGTTTTTGTTTTTTGTTTTTGATTTAACAAACATTTATTTCTCACAGTTGAGGAAGGTAGCAGTGGGAATTTGGAGCACCAGCTCCTGGGGAAGGCTTCTTCTTCTGTCTGCTCTGGGGGAGAATCCTTGTCTCTTCCAGCTTCTCTTCTTTGGTTCCTTGGTGATCTCCCTGTGGCATCAACCTTTTGCCATTTGTCCTTCCTTGCTTCTCTTCCTAATCCACTTTTTTTTTTTTAAATGTTTTATTGTGAATTATGCAACAGTTTACATGAGAGAACATTAGCTTTACATTCATCCTATCGTAAATTGTTTCATTGCCATGGTTACAATCCTCTCCATGCATCATCAACCAATTAAAAGGTATACCCTGAAAGCCTGTCCCCTGGTAATCAGCACACAGCCCTGCTCCCTCTCTGGGTCTAAAGTCCCCAGCCACTCCATCTCTCCACATCATCATCTCTGCCTGCATCTCTGGCGTCACTCTTTCTCTGGGTAGGGTCCCTCTCTCTGCTCTTCTCCCTTGGTGGTCCCAGGGACCTCTGCTCCTAGACTGCAAAGTCAATCACTTCCTTCCTTTTGCTGCAAAATGTCTACCTTTACATTTCCAACCCTCACAATCAGTCCTGATAACAATTATTCACGATTATATCATAAGATACCTATCTGCATCTCCTTTCATCAGCCCCACCCAGACAGATTGGATACTACTCAGTGGAGACTCTACCTTTATCCGTGCTCTCTGGATCTAGGCTCCCTCTTGAAAGCTTGTAAGCCAGTCACTTCTCGCCTTTGTGGGGCCCCCATTTTGGGTAGCCAATGTCCAAGTTGTCCATACCCGTCTACTCTGTGTATGGAGTGGGTGGGAATGATCCTCGCTGTGAAGATTTATTACCTCTTTTGAGCTACTGCATCCATAGGTCTAGATCAAGTACATCAAATTTTATCTGATTACTCTTTTTTTCCTCTTCTTTCTTCTTCTGGTTGAGTTCTGATCATCCAGTCATTGAAGCAAAGTTGAGTGGATAGTATCTGCAGGTGTGGGTGTTCTTATGCATACGCCCTCTCTTCTTATCAGCTGGACAAATCAGTTTTAAATGTAAAGTACTAAGCACTATGAAAATAAATAACTCACTGACATGGAATAGCCATGTTTTATATAAATTAAATATAATCCCTTAGTGCAAAAAGCAAAAATAAAGGTCAACAAGAAAAAGGAAACAAGTGCAAATTGCTACAATTTAAAGAACCTGACTTATACTTATGGACATAGTAGCTCAAAATACCAACTGAGAGGTAAGGAGACTTCATATCAAGGATCAATCCTATCCCCTTTGTAACACAGGATTGATAGGGATGAGCAACTTAGACCTTGGCTACCTAAAATGAGGGGTCTATAAAGTCATGAAGTGACTAACTTACAAGTTTTCAAGAGGCAGTTTAGTTACAGAATGTGTGGGGAAATGTAGAATCCTCACTGAGTAGTTTTCGTCTTGACTAGATAGGTCTGGTGAAAGGAGATGGGGGATAAGATTCTAACAATTCAATAGTAATTGTTACCATGACTAATTGCGATTGTCACAACCATAAAGTTAGAAGTTTTGTAACATAAAGGAAGGAGTAGTTAATCTACATTTCAGGAACAGTGGACTTTAGGACCATCAAGGGAGAAGAGCATAAGTGGGATGTGGGACCTATTCCAGAGAAGCAGTGACACCAGAGATGGAGACAGAGATTATGACATAGAGAGATAGAGCATCTGAGGACTCTAGATGCATGGAAAGAGAGGGACTAAGTGCTGGCAGCCAGAAGGCAAGCTTGCAGAATGTGCCCTTTGGTTGTTTAAATGATTATATATTCCTGTGTCAATCAAAAAAAAAAAAAAGAAGCAAATACCGTTGAATGATGTTGCACAGAGGAGATTGTAATCATTGCAATGAAACAAAACACCATAGGATGAGTGTAAAACCGATGTTTTCCATGTAAACTGTCACTCAATTCTCATTATTATTATTTTTTTAATATGTCAACAAGGATCAGAGCAGAAATCAGCCACAGCAGTAGCCAATTTAGTTTGAAATGAATGTGCTAAAAAGACACGGAATGGCATTTTTATGAAACACATTGGTTCATTTACCCATCTCATCAAGACTATTAGTTTCAGAGGAATCAAATTTGTAAGTTAAGCTACCACTAATAAGTTGATGTTTGAAAGTCCCTTTAATTTTACAGAAATTAAAACAAAGTAAAAAGCTATGGACAAGACTCTCTGGAAAAATTAAACTATCATCAAATATTAATGAAAAACAAAAGTCACTACAACAAATTTTTGGATTAATTTATGAATTTTTAGAACAAAGTAAGTTTAGTATTCAGCACACTATCCATCCATTTACTAATTCTAAAATATATTGCAATTCTAATATAATTATTCATTCGTCCAATATTTCAGTAACCACTATATGCTAGGTGCTTGGGCTCTAAATGTTGGTCATTTAATTAATTTAGTGTCCTTTCACAAATGGAAAATCAAAGAAATAAATGAGGAGGATGACAGCTTGTAATTCTTGTGAAGAATAATGATACTATTAAAAATAAATAATATTGTTGTTGTTGTTAAGTGCTGTTGAGTCAATTCCGACCTATTACGACCCTGTAGAGGATTTTCGAGGAGCAGCTGGTGAGCTTGAACCATTGATCTTGCAGTTCAAATGGCCTTGCAGTTTGACGCATTAACTCACAGCGCCACACCAGGACTCCATAAATAACATTGTTGTTGTTGTTGTTGTTGTTGTTGTTGTTGTTAGGTGCCATCGAGTCGGTACCAACTCATAGCGACCCTATGCACAGCAGAACGAAGCACGGCCCGATCATGGGCCAACATTGTTGTTGTTGTTGTTATATGCCGTGGAGTCGGTTCCACTCATAGCGACCCTGCACAGGGTTTCCGAGGCTGTACATCTTTACAGGAGCAGAAAGCCTGCCTCATCTTTCTCCCGCAGAACAGCTGGTAGTTTCTAACTGCTGACCCTGAGGTTAGCAGCCCTATTTGTAACCACTACGCTATCAGAGCCTTTAAATTAGGATGTCAGGAATATTTTGTGATTTATATCAGAAAACCAAACTGCAAAAAGAAATGGATGTAATTATGATAATAAAAGCATAGAAATAAGTTTTCACAGAATATAAATAAAAATGTCTATTTGAAAATTTAAGGAAAATTGATTATTTTCTATGTACTAATTTGAGAGGGTTGGAAGGTGGTTTAATAGAGATTTATAGGGCTGCTTTGTCAAGTATTTAGTTTCAATTTAGTTAAAAAGAAATCTTTGTGATAAAGAGAAATAATATAACCTTAGTATTTGAGAAAGTTTAGTCTTTCAGAAGATATAGCTGGAGTTTGGAGAAAAACTGAGATTCAGCGAGTAAACATTTTGATCCTGGTTGTTAATAAATAAAAGTTAAATTTAACGTAGAATAACAACAAATTCAGTAAAGAAGCCATTAGTTTGGGTTATAGAGTACCTGAATAAATATATAAATTAAACACAGATACACGTGCATACACACACACAGAGAGTTCTCCAGTTTTCCAATTCAATCCCTAGGTAAGTAATCATTTATATAGAGAGAACATAGGAAATGATACGCGATATAATCTAGTCCTATTTCTCACTTCATGTTACAATAGGGAAACCATGTGTAAGAAAAATGATATATGTTCTCCCTCTAGTAGACATCCCTTTGTATTTCCCCAACTTGAAATTTTAAAAACCGTTATCAATGAAGGAAACTCAATTTACTATAGTCAGCAATGCTTCCTGGTCAGAATCATGCCAGGTTTAATGTGATGATTATATAAACAATTGTCTTGTTCTGCTCATGCCCATGAACCACATTCTTTTCTCCGTCCCTAAACAATTCCAAGGGTTTATTATTGACTCCTGTAATCTGACAGAAGGTTAAGGAGAGAGAACCACACCTGAAAATGTCTTACATTACTAAATTGTACTGTTTCTCGGGAGGGAACATTGGCAGATCCTTTTGTGGTTCTGTGACTTAATCCACAAAACTGCTGACTCTCCTAGTTCTAGGCTGAGATCACCTTCTCCTAATACTCTCCAGACTCCTTTTATGCTCTCTTTCTCTTTTTTAAAGGGTGAAATGCTAAGTACAGCCTACCTTTGTGAGGGGCCTGTCACTCTATCTCACAGTAAGGTCGTGATTGGAGGATAAGATTGTGTCCAGTGGCTCCGCCCCCGCTTCTCATTGCCGCTTTAGCTTTCTCTGGGTTTAAAGAAAGGTGGAGAACGGAATTCAGGCAGTCAGCGCTGGAAGCAGGTGGATAAGGATCCTTGTTTCTTCTGCAGTTGCTGCTGTTTTTCCAGTCGTGGGTCTCAATTAGGAAAGGACAAGTATTCTTCCTTTGCTGCTAGAGTTTAGTGAATTGTTGTCCAGAACCAGACACTTAATCTCACCCCTATCCCGGTGTCACTGTATAAATCACGTGCACATTTGTAACTCTGTGAACCCCACTCTGCTCAATTCTCAAGGAAAGGAGTCTAACAGGAATTACAAATCTTTGGCTGAAAGGGTCTCCTCCTGCGGGGAGCTGTCTAAGGTGCTGAAGCTTTATAAATGATTGTCTCTACTAACAAAATGCATGGTTAGATTGCGTTGCTTTCTTTCTGGTTTTCCATTCCTTGGATACAACTAATTCAGGATCGTGAATAGCAATCGGTATCATGGCTCACGTGAGACATTTTCGGACATTAGTTTCGGGATTTTACTTCTGGGAAGCAACCCTGCTACTCAGGTGAGTCCTCTTGTATTTAACAGTTGGAGAACTCATTAATCCCATACTACACCAAGGTACAACCATTTGTTATTGATGAAGATGAGATTTGCATTCTGCATTAAAACTTGTTGAAAGTACTCCTTTTTAAATACTATGATTTACTATATATCTAGACCTCTAGAAACAGACAAATTTATTCTATTTTCTATGATTGCATCATTTTAGTAACTGACATCTAATGTTCTTTGCAACTGAGTTTACCAAAACCTAGGGTGTTGTTGTTAAGTGCCATCGAATCGATTCTGGCTCACAGCAAACCTCTGTAGGGTTTCTGAGGACGTGAATATGAACTGCCTGCCATGAAGTTCAAACTGATCTTGAGGTCGAGTGCTTATTCCACAATGCCACACCAACATAGGTATTTTTCCCCAAATGAGTGCTGCTTTCTTGTGAAACTTAAGAAATATTTGATAACTAGAAATGGAACATTATTAACTTCTTAAAACAAAGAAATATAGTACAGAATTATTATTTGTTTAGTAGAGAAATACTGAATATTGTTGACATATCTACAGGTTAATAATTAAATGAATAAAAATAAACATCTTCCAAGTACTATTTTCTAATGAGCTTAGCTCCAGTACTATATGAAAGCAAAATCATAAATAATTAGTCTAATATCAGTAACAAGAATGGTTTAATCAATGCAGTCAACATTTCATTATGGCAATTCACCATAACATCTATTATAAAAAATGTATTTTTTTATACTTACATATTATATATATATTATGTTTATCAATAAATCTTGAGATTTTTGTCACATTGGATTGAAATTATCAAACATTGCAATTCAGAATGATCATTGTGATTATGATTATTTTGATCAATATTAAATAATTTTAATTGGACATAGGTTTTGTGAGTAAACTAAAATATTTGTTTGAATAAAACATACTCACAATAAAAGTTTATACAGCCCCTATATTCCTGTATCAGGATTTTTTTCTGCTTTCCTAAATAGAATTAAATATTACTGTATCACAGATAAACTTTAGATTGAATGAGTTTCTCATTCTATGAATAATTTTTTATTTGTGAAAAATTCAATATTTTCATTTCCAATGAAAGAGGATTTCCTATAGTAAAGAAATGGAAGCTCCCTCTACTGGAAATGTTCTGTAAATAAATAAACTTTAAGAAAAAAATTATGTCCATTAAGTATATTCATGTTGTAGTGAACAAACAAACAAACAAACAAAACACATAAAGTAAACCTTAACAAAGGGAACACATCCAAGTAAAGAGATTAAGAAATAGAAACAGTCATTCCATCCCCTCCAACCATCATGTACTTTCTTAGGCACTATCTCACTCAAATATAATCAGCATCCTGATTCATATAGTACAATGTGTGCATTTTTTTCTGTTTTTTTTTAACTTTATATAAATACTCATTTGAGTCTGGTTTCTTTTGATAAACACTTAGGCAAAATATTTATAGTGTTGCAAATAACAATAAACTTATTAGTTCTCAACACTCCATGGTATTCTATTATATGATAACATCACAATTGATTCATTCTCATATAGATGGGGATGGGTATTTTTCACATTTTGGATATTGCTGCTATGAACATCATTGTATTTTTTTGAGTGCTTTATAGATTGAGTGCAACAATGTCCTTAGGAGAGGAACTCCATACCCATAGGACGAGTATGAGTGTGATTAGCTTTTTTTGACACTACTAGTTTTCCAAAGTTGTCGTTGTGTGCCATTGAGTCAGTTGTGACTTATAATGAAACTGTTTAAGGTTTTTGAGAGAGACTGGTGGGCTTGAACTGCTGATCTTGCAGTTAGCCATTCAGTGTTTATCCTACAACACTGTACCAATCCTGTCAACAAGGTATAAACATTCTTGGTGCTTCCTGGTACAAACTTTGATCAGGAAAATACTGTTACAATAAAATGTTCCAGCATGCTTTTCGATTAGTATTGCAAGCCTACAATATGTTTTCTTTCATTTCATAATTTTCACTTTTTGATTAATGAGCTTTACTAAGGCAAAAGAAGTACAAAACATTTACTATTATGATACCATTTAGAATAGTATTTATGACAAGAAATGTGTCAGGTATATGAAATGTAATTTAGAAAGGAGTGTTTTCAAAGAAAAGCATTTTTTAAACAAGCACAAGCAAGGAAGTTATTGAAATAGATATGTTGTTAAGTGCCATCAAGTTAGTTCCCACTCATAGCAACCCTATGTTGGGTTTCTGAGAAACAGTTGGTGGATTTGAACTGCCAAATTCATGTTTAACAGTCCAGTGCTAACCCTACAGTGCCACACCAGGAGAAATCTAAAATCTCAAATTGTTAATTTTTTCTCAACTTTCACACTTTACTCAGAAATTGTTGTTTCCTGGAACTAGTCTTCTATGGTCTTTAGGTTCTAATTCTTAATGCTAATAAAATACAAAGCAGAGTATTAATGCTCAGCTGTCTTTGAAATGTAGTTAAGTCATAAAGAGTTTGCAAAGCAAATTTCGAAAGAAATGGAGCTGCCAAAATGTTTTATTTAAATGGTTTATATTAATCATATAGAATTTTATTTTTTATTTCTACAATTTATATAAACACAAACGTGCTACTGAGTAAATTATGTCAAATTTGGTCAAAATTGAATGTTAGACTTTAAGGTAATCAGAAATAAATGTTTTGTTGTTTTACTTCAAGGTCTAAGAAAAAATATTTTAGCATAGAATTTTTTATTATTGGTATGTTTTGGAGGATTTGTTGTTGTTAAGAGCCATTGATTCAGTTACAACCCATAGCGACCCTGTATAGAGTTTCCAAGGATTGGCTGGTATGCTTGAACCACTGACTTTGTGGTTCAAACCAGCTTTGCAGTCCAGCACATTAACCCACAGAACCACCAGGACTCCTTTTGGAGGATAGGGAAGATATTTTGTAATATAGGCTTTGGTATCTCAAGATAACAACTTTTTCTACTATGATTATTTCTTACATGCTTATACAGTAGTAATCTACATAGGTCATTAAAAACAAAATTATTCCACACATAATAGAGAATTCTTCCTCTTATGCTTATACTATAAATTTTCTCAGGTGTAGATGGATTATAACTCAGCCCTATAATCAAGAATTTAATCAGATTGTTCTGCAGATTCAGAATTACTTGTGAAATATTTCCCCTTCCATATAGTTTTTACTCTCTCAATCACACAGCTATTTATTAAGACAAGTCAATCATTAATCATGTGTTTAATGTATAAATTAAGTAAATCAACATTATTTATTTCCCTAATTGTATGCACAAACTCTTGACCAAGGCACAATTTTGCTATAAATTATTGGTGATGGTGGTTATGTGTCATGGAGTTGGTTCCGACTCATAGTGACCCTGTACATGGTTTCTGAGGCTGTAAATCTTTGTGGAGCAGAAAGCCTCATCTTTCTCATGCAGAACAGCTAGTAGTTTCGGACTGCTAACCTTGAGGTTTGCAGCCAATTTGTAACCACTAAACTCCCAGAGCTCCTTATAGATGACTGGGAAAATTAATTTGTTTTTCTTTTATAATGGGACTTAAGGTCCAGAAAAGAATAAAAAAGCAAGGGGTCAAGTGAAAAATATGAAAGTGAATAAAAGCAATATTTCAGAATATGGAAAGTTAAGAAAGGTATCAGGAAGACTTAGTACTTACAAAGTACTTACACTAAGCCTTGAATGATGATTATTAAATAGGTGAGATGTAAGGACACTACTCTAGGTAAAGACTATCATGAATATATAGTATGCTTAAATAATGGTGATAGTCAAATTCAATTGAAAAATAACAACTTACAGTTTACAATTATATTTCACTAGCAATGACTACCAAGCTGCCTTCAATAATGAATCAACAAACGTATAGAGGAGTTGTGGCATTCCTTCATAATGTAATATGCATCAAATTTTAGAATAATTTAATTAATTAAAAATAGTTTAATTGTAATTGAGTAGTCCTAACTGTGGAAATAATATTATAACTTCCCTTGGAATATCTATATAAAGAAACAAATATCAGTAATCAAAGTACAAGAAAATGTTAATTTTGTTGTTTAGTATTTGGATCATGTTTGAGTTATTCATTATCTCTGCCTATTTCTAGACAGTATTACTGGTGAAGCCATAGTCTATTTAAAATAAATAGTAGAACCATGTAGAAGACACCATTTATTGGGAGAAAACTAGATGTTGCATTTATTTTGGAGTGTGATGAGTTTGGAATACACTGCCCTCAGCTGGGAATGTACACATGCTGGAACTGAAGATTTAAGAGTAAGAGACTCTTAAAGTCTTAGCTACAGAATATATATTTCTAATAGTTAGCTACAGAATCTTCAATTATTATGATTTCAACTAACCACATGAACTAGTCAGTGATCATGCATAATATATTTTACCCATTTAAATGCTCTTAGGAGCTTTTTGGGGGCATTATTCCAGCAATAGTGGATCTCTCACTTTTCCTTAAATAATGAGGCACATATAATGAATCTTCCTTGATTTTCCCAACATACTGATCTCCTATTCTTCATTATCAATAAATATCTTTATATTTGCGTTAATATTATTTATTGAAAATAATTTCACATATATGTGAATGACTATGTGGAAATATGTTTTTCATTCAGAGAATGATATTATCTGTGGCTTTATTATGCTTGAGAAAATGGGTAAGAAGTGACAAAGGAGTCACTTATAGAGAATTGATTCTGTTAGGACACAGTGTTTAAGGAAGCAGCTGCTTAGCTGCAGAGAGAAGCTATTCTGATTACATGGCAAGGACATTTTCAGGAAACAGATCAAAATACACATATATTATCATAAGAGGAAACACTAATAAAAAGTAGCTTCATACTAGTACTTTTTAAAAAAATGTTTCATAATCTCCATACTACCAATGCTTTTAAGATAAATTATTGCAATTAACTCTGAGGCAATTCAATGCACAGAATTTTAATCTCAATCTAACTAGATGAAACATTAAATCTAAAGGTTGTTAATAATCTCTGTAAATGATGCATTGTGTTGGAAGATTACCAAAAGTAAGTGATGAAGAAGCCTAATGAGTTCAATAAACATTTTCCATAACAAATTAGGACTTATTGCCAAACCCTGAGATGGTTTGACACTGTTATACAATGAGTGTCAACATATGACAATTGAGTATACATTGGAAGTAATGGGTCTACCTCATGTCCTACCTACTCTGAAATTCTGTGAAAACATATGGAGTAAGTGGTCATTTCCTAAACTTTAGAATTTCTGCAATAAGGACCTTTCTACTTCAGAAGGTAAACATTTGTAAAATATTTTTATCTAATAAAAACTAAAATGTAATTCCTACTCTCTCTTGGCCAAAGTGAATTTTTATCCTGTGTGTGCCACCACAAACAACTGTGTCTGTGTTTTGTTTTTCATGATCAGCACATTACTTAAAATATTCATTTTGCTGTTCATGGAAAGTATGTGAATGTTGCCTATATTTCAGGCCTGGTTTGAATTGATAACCATTTCCACATAGTTGTTCTATATATGAAGCACAAAGATGCCAATTTCAAAATTTCCATACCCAAGCCATAGTATTTTCAATAACCTCATATGCATGTGAAAGCTGGACAGTGAATAAGGAATACCATACAAGAATCGATGCTTTTGAATTATGGTGTTGGAGGAGAATATTGAAAGTGCCATGGGCTGCCAAAAGAACCAATAGATCCATTTTTGAAGAAGTGAAGCCAGAGTGCTCCTTGGAGGCCACAATGGCCAAACTTGTGTCTCATACTTTGGACATGTTGTCAGGAGGGACCAGTCACTGGAGAAGGATATCATGTTTGGTAGAGTGGAGGGTCAGAGAAAAAGAGGAAGACCCCCAACGATATGGATTGGCCAAGTAGAAGCATCAATGGACTCAAGCATAGCAACAGTAGTGAGGTTTGCCCAAGATGGGGCAGTGTTTCGTTCTGCTGTGCTATGAGTCGCTATGAGTCGGTACTGACTTGATGGCACCTAACAACAACAACAACAAATAGCATAATACCTGAATCTTTCTATAATGTTTATAAAAAATATGAATCAATGACTATATTTTCAGTTTGTTGTCAGGTGCCATCGGGTCGGAACCAACTCATAGTGACTCCATGCACAGCAGAATGAAACAATGTCCAATCCTGGGCCAACCTCACTACCGCTGCCACACTTCAGTCCATCAATGATGCCACCTGGCCAATCCATCTCATTAGGGGTCTTCCTCTTTTTCTCTGATCCTCCACCTTACCCAGCATGACATCCTTCTCTAGCGACTGTTTCCTCCGGACAATATGTCCAAAGTATGAGAGACTAAGCTTAGCCTCCTGGCCTCCAAGGAGCACTCTGGCTGCACTTCTTCCAAAACAGATACAGATTCCCAACTCTTATGAATGTGCCACTGTTGAGGAGAAGACTTGTAATACCCCTTTTAAATTTGTATTGTACTCCATGCAAACCTTCTCTTTCCTCAATTGTAAGATGTATGAAGACAGAATTGGTTTTTATCTTTATTGTTCCTCCAGAATGTTGACTGCAGTATCATGAAGTGGATATTCACAGTATCATGAAGTGGATATTCAACAAAAAGTTTAGAAAGCACAAAGGTGACATCTGCATGTCTGGCACATTCATGTAAGAATTTACACTTAGATTCTCTTTCAATCTCTGTCATACCTGGGAATCAAAGGAAGCCTTGTATTTATGATCTCATATGAGATATAAGATACAATAAATCTTCTTAAATGATGTTAGGTACTCTGAAATGATTTTGTCAGGAAGATATAAATCTTATAGAAAAGTGATAGATCTTCTTTACTTTGTCCCATAAGAAGTTGAGATTTATATTGTGTAATGCAGTGCTTCTCAGCTTTAATTATTTATTGCCCTCAGAGACAGTTTATATTGTTTTTTCCTAATTGATCGCATGCAATTTTAATACCACAGATACACTGGATATTTGCTTCTATAGTGTATGCATATGTGTGCTTCTTATATAAAATGATTGAGACCTTTCCCCCTCGTTTTATTAACTCATCAAATGCACAATAACACATGGTCACAAAAATGTGTCCATTTGTTAGGGCGATGTAGCTCCAGGTTGAGAATGTAGACTTTAGTGACTATTACTCTTTCATGATACTGCTTAGAGTACAGTTGCTTAGTTTTAGGTCATGACCTAGAAACAAAGCAACAAGGCAAATAGTTACGTGTTTGGGGTTCTATTAAGATTTTGTAGCTTCACAAATAGTATCATTTATGTCCTGGTATGGTGCTGCAGGATAAGCACTGGGGTGCTGACCCCAAAGTCAGCAGTTCAAACTCATCAGATGCTCCTCAGGAACCCTATAGAGTGTCACTATGAGTCAAACTGATTTTACAGCACTTAATAACAACAACAGAAACTTTAGGGAGTCCTGGTATGGTAGTATTGGATAAGCACTGAAATTCTACCTAAAAAAATCAGTGGTTCAAATCTACCAGATGCTCCTTGAAAACCCTATTCAGGGCTGTTATGAGTTATAACTGATTTAATGGCACTTAACAACAGTGTGGCATTGTGGGATAATGCACTGGACTGCAAAATCAGTTTGAACTACAAGGATGGGGATTCAAATTAATCAGTCGCTCCTTAGAAACCCTATATAGGGTCTCTATGAGTCAAAAACTTGACGGCACTTAACAACAACAATTTCCATAAGAGCACATATTCCCCAAAACTACTAGAGCAGTAAGCAGCTCTTAATACCTTCAGTGCTCCATTTTTTTTTTTTTTTTAATTTCATAAAACTATTCTTAATGGGGTCCTGGTGTGATGCTGTAGGAAAAACACTGGACTGCTAACTGCAAGGTAAATGGTTAAAACCCACTAGGTGCTCCTTGGAAAGCCTATACAGGGTGGCTATGAATTGGTACTGACTCTATGACACTTAATAACAGCATCCTTAAAAATGGAGCTCTCATGGCACTGTGGAATAAACACAGGATTTTTAACTGAAAGGTCAGTAGTTCAAACCCACCAACAACTTCTTGGGAAAAGATGAGATTTTCTGCTCCTGGGAAGATTTGCAGCTTGGGAAACTCTATATAGGGTAGCCTTGAGTCAGAACCAGCTCCATGGCAGTAAGGG
Organism: Chrysochloris asiatica; assembly: GCF_000296735.1. Lineage (NCBI taxonomy): Eukaryota > Metazoa > Chordata > Mammalia > Afrosoricida > Chrysochloridae > Chrysochloris > Chrysochloris asiatica. The sequence continues at coordinate 253,417 of NW_006408584.1, forward strand.
TTATTTGCTTGCTTGTTTGTTTTTAATCCTTAAAAACAACCTAGGTTGTTTTATCACTTGCATTTTATTTTTCTGTGATTTAGACTCAGTTAATTTGTATTTGACATTTGATGTTGGATAAATAGAAAGTGGTGATATTCTGTTAAGTTACAAGTATGCTTGTTAAAGCAGGATTTCATCAACTGATGTTAGCTTTGGACATTCTCTAATTGAAGGGGTAAGGGACATGCATTAAAATCTGAGAGTAATATTACTATATATTGTTGTGAAGTGCTGTCAATTTGATTTGACCCACAGCAATCCTATAGACAACAGAATGAAATACTGCCTAGCCCTGTGCCATTCTGACATTACTGCTGTCACTGTATAAATCCATTTCCTTGAGACTCTCTCTTTTTTGTTGACCCTTCACTTTACCAAATATGATGCCCTTCTCCAGGGACTTTTTCCCCCTGGTAATATTTCTGAAATATGAGAGACAAGTGTCACCCTTCTGACTCCTAGGAAGCATTCTGGCTGTATTTCTTCAGACATCCATTTGTTTCTTCTTCCAGAAGTCCATGGTACTTTAAATATTCTTCTCCAACACTATAACTCGATTGTATAAAATTTTCTTATTCATTGTCCAACTTTCATATGTATATGAAGTTATTGAAAATACAATTTCCTGGTCCTTCAAACTGACATCTTTGCTCTTGAACACTTTAAAGAAGTCTTGTGCAGCAGATTTGCCCAATGCAAATCTTGACTGCTGCTTCCATGAGTGTTGATAGTGGATCCAAGTAAAATGAAGTCTTTGACAGCTTTAATTTTGCTCTCCATTTACATTAATGTTGTTTAGTAATTGAGTTGTGAGGATTTTTGTTTTCTTAACATTGAAGTTCATCTCATACTGAAAGCTGTGGCCTTTGATCTTCATCAGTAAGTATTTTAAGTCCTTTGCAGCAAGCAAGGTTATATCATCTGTATACCACAGGTTGTTACTGAGTCTTCTTTCAATCTTGATGTTATTTTCTTCTTCAAATAATCCAGCTTGTTGGATTACATGGTCAGCATACACACTGAATAAGTATGGTGAAAAGCCACAACCATAGCATACAACTTTCCTTTCCTTTTACATCATTCATTATCCCCTTGTTCTAAACAAATGAGTGCCTCTTGATCTATGTACAGATTTCTCATGAACACAATTACGTCTTGTGGGATATTCATTCTTCACAATATTATCCCTGGCTTGTCATGATCTACACAGTCAAAAGCATTTGCATATTCAATAAAACACAGATAAACATCTTTCTACTACTGTCTGCTTTCAGGAAAGATCCATCTGACATCAACAGATATTCCTTCTTCCCAGTCCTCTTCTGAATCTGGTTGTAGTTTATGGAAGTTCTCTGTCAATGCATTACTGTAGCTCTTTTAAAATTATCTTCAGAAAAATTTTACTTACATGTGATATCAATGATATTGTAAAGTGCTGTCGATTTGATCTGGCCCACAGCAACCCTATAGACAACAGAATGAAATACTGCCTAGCCCTGTGCCATTCTCACATTACTGCTGCACTTTGTAAATCCTTTTCCTTGGGACTCTCTCTTTTTTGTTGACCCTTCACTTTACCAGCTATGATGCACTTCTCCAGGGACTTTTCCCCCAGATAATTATGTAAGCATAATATATTGTATGTATATGTAACTACTGTTACATAATTACATATACAGGGTAGATAGGGACAGGCAACTTAGACATTGTCTACCTTAAATGACAGGGCGATAAAGTCATGATTTGACTGGCTTACAAGGTTTCAAGAGGGAGTTTGGTTTCAGAGTGTGTGGAGGAAGATAGAATCCCTGTTCAATAGATTTTATACTGGCTAGATGGTTAAAAGAGATGAAGATAAGATTCTTATGATTCAATGGTGAGTAATTGTTATCATGACTAATTGTGACTGTCACAATTGTAAAGGTAGAAGTTTTGTAACAAAAATGGTGGAGTAGTTAATCTTACAGTCCAGAAACAGAGGACCCTAGGACCATCAAAGGAGAAGAGCACAAGCAGAATGCAGGACCTTATCTAGAGAGGCAGCACCACCAGAGTTGGAGGCAGAGATGGGGACATGAAGAGAGGGAGCAGATGAGGACTCTAGATTCATGGAAAGAGAGGAACTAAGAGCTTGTGGCCAGCAGGCAGACCGGCAGAATGTGTCCTTTGGTGGTGTAAATTATTACATATGAGTGAATGTTTAAATACAATAATAGTTAAAATGAATAAATACTGTCAACTGACGATACATGGTGTTGACTATAATCATCATTGTAAAACAAAATGTATGATTTGTTGAATGTAAAACTGATGATCTACCCTAGAAAGAATTCACAATACAAACTTAAAAAAAAAAAAGACTGTAAATCTTTACAGAAACTGACAGTCTCATTTTTTTCTTTTACAGAGCAGATGGTAGATTTGAACCACTACCTTGTAGTTAGCAACCCAATGCCTAATTTGTAAGGTTGCCAGGGTTCATGTCACCTTCTTTAAGAAACCTTCCATGATTTTCACCAGGGTTAGCAAATGAAAGAACTTCTGTGCTGCAAGGCACCAGAATGTACTATTGTTCATGCATTTCAAAAAAAAAAAAAAAAAACCCAACTTCAATCATGTAGATTCTGACTCATAGTGACCTCATGGCTGGTGTTTGAAACTGTAAACTTTTATGAGAGAAGAGAGCTTCATCTTTTGCCCATAGAACAGACAGTGGATTTGAACTGCCAACCTCATGGCTAGCAATTCAGTGCTTACTTTATAGTGCCACCAGGGCTCCTTATACATGCTAAAGGAAATGGGGATAGTATAAGAATTCTCTCTAGCTTCAACTGTGAAGTCACTGAGGAGAAGGATAATAACTTATGCCCAGTTTTATTTTCAAGGCTTAAGAAGTTGTCTGGTGCATTGCAAGTGCTCACTAAGTTTCAGAGAACACTTTGGTTTCTGAGAGTAGATTAACAACTTTAGATAAATATCCCTCTTCAGGCATAGCAAAAATACTATGCTGTCCTTCTCTGTTTCATGTTCAGATACTGCTGATACTGTAACTTTATTCACAATTTTACTTTGAGTATGGTAAAATATTGGAGTCCTGGTGTGGCAGAGTAGATTAATGTGCTAGACTACAAGATCAGTTTGAACTGCAAGATTGGAAGTTCAAGCTCACCAGCCACTCCTCAGAAACTGTATACAGGGTTGTTATGGGTTGGAACTGACTTGATGGCACTTAACAACAACATGGTTAAATATGTACTCATTGGTCTCATATCTGTCCTTTCTTTCAGAGTAAAAAAAAAAAAGAGAGTTGAAAATGTGTTCTACATTCCTTCCACTTCCACATAAATCTCTAATGTATCATCTGTTTTTATTGAAATTTCCCCCACCTCTAATAAATAAAACAATGATGAGCTTCCATGTTGTTATGCTACTTTTCTTTTAAACACTGGTAAAATGGAAATCACATTTCATATGATGAAGGCTGCTGCAAATAACTGTTTCACATTTAAATTGTGTCTTTAAATCATATATGAGTTTTAATAATCTACTATTTATAAGATACTCTCACTGACAAAAGATGACATCACTATATGATCATCCTAAATAAAAATAAAATAAATGATGCATTTTCTCAAGACAGTACTTTAATTACTATTATGGCATCTATCATATTTCTGGAATCAGATTCACTGATCGTTTCCCAAAGTATATCAAGAGTCATTAATAACATAGAATATTTTCTTTAGTCTTTAAATCTGTGTCATCAATAATTAATTATATAGGCCCAAGAAGCTATTAAATATTTGAGTGATAATTTCTAACTTACTGACAATATCATCATGAATAACTGCCCTAATTAGCAACAATGGTAAATATTGTGAAAAGGAAACATCAGTTTTATAAAACAGTATATAAATTATTTTTAAAGGAGTTGTTGCTGTTCACTGCCTTCAGCTCAATTCCAATGCATGACAACCTTATGTATAACAGAATAAAATGTTGTCAGCTATGTGCCATCTTCATAGTTATTGATGTATTTTTAGTCTAATTAGACAATATTCTCTTGTGACTCATAGGGTTTTAAGTAGATATTTTTAATAGTAAACCACGAGGTTGTATGTCTTAGTTTGTCTTAGTGAAGAAGCCCCACTGAAACATGTGCATCATGAATGACTTTGCTGGAATTTAAAATAATGGTGGTGTAGCTCCCAACCTCACAGTGACACTCAAGCCAAACTTACAGGGAAGAATCCAAATGAATCTTGAGCAATTGATGTAATTAGAATGAGCAGTAAGGAGGAATAACATTTCAGACAGGAGAGTACTGCTAAGAGAGGCAACAGGTCATTTATCCTGTCAGATGGAGGATATGACCAATTTCATAGTGACATTTCTAACATAGAAACCTCAGCCTATCTTTATTTCTTATTAAAAAAATCTTATTTTATCATAATTAATGATTAGGGACCACCCCTCATCTATCAGTTTGTTGTACTGTGGTGGCTTGTGAGTTGCTGTGATTCTGAAAGTTATGCAACCAGTATTTTAAATACCAGCAGGGTCACCGATGGTGGACAGGTTTCAGAAAAGCTTCCAGACAAAGACAGACTAGGAAGAAGGAGTGACAAACTAATTCCAAATATTTAGTCACTGAAAACCTAATGAATAGCAGAAAACACTATCAGAAGTACTGCTGGAAAATGAGCCCCTCAGGTTGGAAGGTACTAAAAATGTGACTGGGGAAGAGCTGCCTCCTCAAAGTAGAGTAGACTGTGATACAGCGAATGGAGTAAAGCCCATGGGGGAAAAGACCGCGGGAGCTTCATTTGATAATGGGGCAAAACTCAAAATGAAGAGAAACAGCTTTAAACATCCATTGAAAATAGGAACATGGAATGTACGAAGTATGAAACTGGGAAAATTGGAAGTTGTCAAAAATGAAATGGAACACGTGAACATTGACATCTTAGACATAAATGAGCTGAAACAGACTGGTATTGGCTATTTGGAATCTGATGACCATATGGTTTACAATGCCAGAAATGATAAACTGAAGAGGAATGGTGTTGCATTCATTGTCAAAAAGAACATAGCCAGATCAGTCACGAGGTACAACACTGTCTGTGATAATATCAATGAGCCAATGGGAAGCCCAGTTAATACCACTATTATTCAAATTTACACACCAACTGCTAAAGCTAGTGAGGATGAAATAGAAGAATTCTACCAACTTCTTCAATCTGAAATTGATCAAACATGCAATCAAAATGTATTGGTCATTATTG